>NW_027093974.1:0-438220 GCF_022343315.1 Plenodomus lingam
GTTAACTAGCTACTAGTAGCTTAATTAGTATCTAGCACCTTAGTAAGAACGCTATCTATCTATAGGGAGTCTACCTCCTCTATTATACCTTCTAGTATACAATACTAGTAGGCACGCTAGCCTTAAATACCTAGTAGTTTCTAAGGGGTATTAGGGATAGAAGACCACGCCTTAGCAATATAACTAGTCTAAGATAGCTAGACTATATTATTAGTATCTTAGGTAGCCTAGTAACTCTATATATTAAGCTAAGTATAGATTATAGTTAGCACTTTATTTAGGCCTAGTTATATAGCAGTTAATAAGTTATCTTCCTATAGGCTAGATTCCTTTGCTAGGTTACTATTTTTAAGTTAGACAAAGCTATCTAAACTATTAGCTAAGACTACTATGTCCTAGCTAACTTTATTATTATCTTAAGAACTAGAAAAGATCTAGAATAGAACTTTAGTATTTAGGTAAGTATATAGCATAGGTAGTGCATGCTTAATAGCCTATATAAAGGTACGCATATTAAAAGAGTTATTATTAAAGACTTTAATAATAACATATATATAAGACTGTCTAATATAAATAATATAACTATAGTATTAGTAGTAAGTAGTATTAGAGGGTGCAGGGCTAGTAAAAATTATATAGGAGTAATACTTCTAGTAATTAGTGCTAGTACCCGCCTTTACACTTATAATTAAGACTTTAATCTTAGAGTCTGCCTCTATAGCTATAGTAGCCTATCTAGAAGATGTAGATAGTAGCTACTTAAAATAGTTAAGTATAGATGCCTTATTAGCAGCGCTATATTAAGCTAGGAGAGCGACTAATTAGACCCTGCATAGGTTTAGGATAGCGTTAAGCAGTTCTTGCTTAGTAGGGTTTAAAGCCTAGATAAGGACTTTATAGCCCTACTAACCTACCTAGTCTATAATAAGGGCTAGAATTAGCTTAATCTACTTAGACCTTAAAATAAATATCTAAATAATCTTACCTATCTTAGACTAGGAAGGTATATAGGTAGTAGGCTAGTTGCTATTATTACTAGGCTTTATGTATAGGAACAAATATAAGTAGCCCTTAGTAATAACCCCCTCTTAAAATATATTCTAAAGAACCTTAAAGAGGTAGTTAGTATAATAGGCGTTATTATAGAGGCGCTAGTACTCTAGTATAGTATTATTTTCCCTAACGTTGTATATATTAGTAGCAAAGAAAAGCAACATATAGAAGGAGCTAAGGTTAAGGATACGTTAGAATTTACTATTAATAAGGAGCTTGTTAGTGTTAGTTATATCTAAGTAGTTATAGTAATAGAGCTTCTATATAGTAGGGCCACTCTTATTAATCTAAATATTATAAACTGCGTTATTATTAGTAATATACACGCAAATAGGTAGACTTAGCGGTATTAAATTAGCTATAGAATAAGTATTACTAGATAGGTAAGTAATATATTAGCTCTAGTACGTCCTATAAAGTATAACTAATTAAAAAATAAGTGCTAATACACGTCCTTATTTAATACTAGTAACGTTATAGTTAAAAAACTTAATAAAGGCACTATAGGTAGCCTAGTACTTTACGTGCAGGTTATCTAGTAAGAATCTAGGGCTATAGACGTTAGCAAGCTTTCTACCTGTAATAAGCTACTTAGCTTTAGTATCTAGAGCTAGATCTTGCAGAACTATTAACAGCGCTATAAGCTTGTCACCTGCCTAAATAATAGGTGTAGCTATTAAAAGATAGTAAAAAGATGCCTGTAGCTAACAAATAGCTACCTAAGCATCTACGCCCTTACTACTAATATTGTAAGCTTTATTAATTATAGTAATACTAACTTAACCTTAAAGGGAATATAGAAACTATAAAGAAGAGATAGATAGCGTCCTTAGAAGAGATTTGTTATATAAGGACTGCGACTAACACTTAGCATGTCTAAAATCTACTATAGTATAAGGGCTATATCTAGAGGCTAACGTTCCCTTACTTATTATAATAATAACGTACGCCTTAAGTAGATTATTATTAGTTAACAGCGCGTTATTAATTTCTAGGCGCTCTATTAACTACTAAATACTAGTAGGCAATTTAAAGGCCTTGTTACGCTTATTCTAGTATATGTAGATAATTAGGGTATTAGAGAATTAATAAATATCCTTAGTAGCCTAGGTAACTAAGTGCAAATTAGTAATCTATAAATAGACTCTTGCGGGCATATTACAGGCGTACATGCTAATCTAGTTAAAACGCTTAGCTTAACGCAAAGCGTTTAAGTTAAAGGCACGCTTATTATTAACCTATAGCAAGTTAGTAAGTATTAAAACCACCACCTATAATATAGTAGGACTTTCTAGCACATAAAGCTAATAGATTTAGCCTAAGCCTTATAGCTACCTAGCAAAATCTAGGTACTAATAGAGCTACTAGAAATAGCTAGAGGGTTAAAGGGCAAGGGACATAGTAGGCTAGAAAATTATAGGGTATTATAGGGGGATAGGGACAGGAATATAATATATACTTACGCCTAGTATAATGCTAACTATAATATTAGACTTACTAAGTCTAGTACTATCTCTAAGGTAGATACTAACTAGTCCCCTATTATTCCTTATTTACTGCAATACTATTTTAACACTCTTTATAATAGCTACGCTTTAGCTCTATAGTAGTATCTCTCTATTTTAGCCTAGTATTAGTAGAACTAAACGCCTCTTAATATACAGCTTAGATAGGGTATTCCTATACTTACTCTATTAAATAGGGGGAGAAACAAATACGCCTAAAAGTAGCTTCTAGCGCTCTTGCTACTCTATATTATCTATATTAATAGCAACTAACTTGCCTCCCTTAGTGTTACTACTACTTAGATACTAGCGACTATAAGTAGGCATGTCTCTAGTAACTTCTTTTAGATCTAAAACTACTAAGTTCTTATTAGCGTTTGCTTTAGAAATCTTAATAGTTATATCTTCTATAATAATAGCCGCACCTATAATACTATAGAGATGTGTAGATTTCTTATAGTACTCTAAACACTTCTCTAATAGCTTAAATTATAATTTAGCAAATTCTAGCTATATAGGAAATATTTCTCTAATTACTTAGTTAAGGTTATTATACAGGGTAGTGCTAGTAGGACATAGTATCTTAAGATGCTTTAAGGTAAACACGTTGCTATAACGTGCTACTACCTCTACTTTATCTACAAGCTACTACGTAGTAGATAGGTCTAACTTAGTTAATATAGCAACGTGGTTAGCAATTAGTAAGCTACTATAGTTCTTCTTATTAATCTATTAGTTATCTTAAAAGTCTACTAGCTAGGTGTAGTTAATATTAAAGAGGTAGTTAGACCCTAGCAGGCAAGCTAGGTTGCCTTCTATACTACAAAGTTAGTAGAAATATTTATGTAATAGATTAAGTAATATATTATTGCCCTCTATACCTTATAACTTATAGGCTAGGCGTAGTAGGTATTAAATAGTAAGCTAGTTAATTGCTATAATAAATCTATCTATAAACGTTAACTATGCTATTATATCTATATTAGATAGGGGAATAAAGTCTTTGCTTAAATATGCCTTGCCCTTAGGCCTATCTAAGTCCTTATTACTGCCTAGTATATAGCTATTAAGTAAAGGACCTATAAGGGCGCTCTCTACTATAGCTTCTTAATTATCTACCTTACTACTAGAAGTTTTATTAGTGTTGTTTAAGGATTTATCTAAGATTTTATCTAAGGACTTATCCTCTAACTCTTCTAACTAGGTAGTGTGCACGCTTAATATAGCAGGGCTAGTAGCTAGCTTATCTTTGCTATTATCTAATGTTATACTTATAGCTAACTTGCCTTAATCTATAGCCTAATTCCTAGTTGCCTTCTTCTTTATAGTATAGTTATAATCCTAGCACTACTTTAATATTAATAAGTACGCTATATAGGCCCTATTATTATAGAGATAAATAGGTATAGTATTAGTTATATAACTAACTAAACTATACTCCTTAAAAAGAGCTAGACGTGCATAGTAGACAAAATAGGCAATCCACTCCTCTAGTAGCTAACTTAGTATCCTGCAAAAGCCTAGGATAACTAATAAGGATCCTAGAGTAGAGCGTGCCTAGCTAAGCACCTGCTAGACCTTAGGGAAGGTTACCTACTTACCTTTAGCAATACCTTAAACTGCGCTATATATCTGCTAGAAGTTATCGCCTAGCTAGTTATTAAGAAGACACCTTAAAGTAGCAGTATTATCTAGGCTAAAGTAGGGGGCAAGTACCTTAGTAGAGTTATATAGCCTATAGTTACCTTTAGCAATAGCTACACTCTTATATAAGAGTAGATTTAAGGTTATTATAGGAAGTAGATTAGGACTTTAGGACTTATTATTGCTTAAGAACTCTATATTATTATCTAACATAATTACTATATATAGGTGCGCTAAGCCCTATTAGTAAGGTAGAATATTCTAGACTAATATCCTCCTAGATTTAACTAGGTTGCTGTAATGCCTAACGCTTAGTTAGATAGTGTAGTAGGTAATAGGAATTAGCTAGGGCACTACTAGTAAATATAGGTGCTATAAACATAGTTAATTCTAATTAAAACTAATAGTTATTATACTATATTATAACACTATTATACTAGTTAATATAATACTAGATATTTACCTTAGCTATACTTAGGTTAGCTTCTATAAGAAGAAGGGAGTTTCTAGGATTGTTAGTAGTAGGATTGCTAGGTAATTGTAATTAAAAGTCTATTACCTTAGGGGGCTCTAGGTTAATCTTGCTTGTTAAATCTATAAGTTAAAAGTAATTAGCAGATTAGAGGATAGGAGGGAGGGAGGCAGGTAGCTAATAGATATCTATTGCAATGTATCTATGCGCAGCAGTAGTAGTTATTTAACTACGCTACCTAATAGGTACTATTTACTACACTAGTAATGGCCTAGTCCTATTAAAACCTACTACTATCTAGTTATATAACCTCCTTTTTACGCTAGGTAGTATAGCTATATAAATCTAGAATAGGCCTAGTTATTATACTATTAATGCTAGTAGTAAGGCTACAATATTGTTGTGGGCGTCCTATATTCTCTAACCTAGAATCTACTAGGCTAGTATAAGGTCTAGCTTTTCTTCCTCTATGTGGGTTTAAATACTCACTCCTCTATATCTTCTTTTAGTTTAACTAAGGGATCTTTTTTCTCTAGTATAATTTCCCTCTACTAGTTACTATATAGGAAATATATTTACGTAATCTAGTTTATATCTAAATATAGCTAGTTAACTTTATAGTTGTCTCTATAGTGCACTATTTCTTAAAAATAGCTGTAAAAGTTGCTATTATTTATAGGCACAAAGTTTAGGTTAACCTTCTAGATTCTTTCTAGCTAACCTATTTGTGCTTTTAGCTATTGCTCCTAAAGATAGATCTAAGCGTCTATAATCGCCCGTCTATTAACGCACTTGCTATTGCTACTATTATTACTCTATCTTAGGTAACTATTTGTTAGTATTATATATTTCTAACACATGCCTTTACCCTAGAAGTTATTTATCCTTTACTAATATTAGATAGCAAGTAAGCTAAGCAAGATAGAGTATTTAGCAAGCGGGTAATTATAGCTCTTTCTATCTACAAAATAAACTACATAATGTGTAATCTAGTAGCGCTGTGTCTTTAGTAGTTCCTTATAGAATAATTAAGTACGCTTAGCCTAGACTTCTATTAGGGCGTTTATATTAAAATCTAATTCTTATGCTTATTATGTGGCTCTAAAGGTTTAACTTGCACTCCCTTTAGGATCCTATAGGCTAGTAACTAGTGTGTGGTTAGTTATAGTCTAAATAACTTATATAGGTAAAACTTACTTTCTTTATATACCTACTTTATAGGGGTTTAGATACTTTTAGGTAGTAGTTAAGATAGCGCGTAAGGTCTAGACTCTTATAGTTACTGTGTTAAGGACTAGGGCTCTAGGGAACTGTTCTTAGCAGTTCCCTAGCAGACTAATAGGACCCTATAGGTACTATGTAGGGGGGAGATAGTAAGGTTAATTAAAGAGGATATAGTATAGCGTTATGCCGCTTGTGCAGGTATAGATAGTAACTCTAACTAGAACAAGTTTTATAATATCTAACTTAGCTTTTCTATAGAACTACTAGCTATACTACTATCTATAGAGTTAGGTTTACGTAGTATATATTTCTTACACATATTATATACCTATTTATCCACCTAGTATATCTAGCGTATTATATTATTATTAAAGTATTCTCTAAGCACTTAGCGCTAGTAGAAGGGTTAAGGCATATCTTATTAGATAAATACATCTACTATAGCCTTAGCTATTGTATCTACCTTATAGTAATATAGACTAGGTAGTTATATAGAGAGGATTATACGCATAATATATAGTTACCTATCTTGCCTGCCCCTTCTACCTCCCTAAATAAAGCTAATTAAGTAGTCTAGTAGCCTAAACTAAAGGACCGCGCGAATATTTAGTATATAGACTCTAACTAGGAAAGTAGTAGTTATAATAAGGATCCTATTAGGCGCTGTAGAGAATATATCTTAGCTAGCTTACTACTCCCCTAGGGGTATTTTACTATAAAACTTGCTATATTAGATTTAGCTACTTAGTACTTCTATAAGCGTAGTTATATTATAATAAACTAACACCTTGCTATATTACTAGTGCTAAGCCCTAATATACTTAGCTATATTAGGTATATTTTCTTTGCTAGATAGGTTAATAGTTTATACCTGCTAGGTAAGATTAGGTTATAAAGTAGAGACACAAAAGGGGATTATATTAGTTAGCACGCCTAGTAGTTAAAAGGCATCCACTTACTACTAGGCTAGTATAGTAGCTAAGAGGAGGGTAAGCCTTACCCTAAACTAAGTTACCTTTCTTAAATCTAGTAGATAGGGTTAGTATATATAGTTAGGAAGTAGTATATAGTAGAACTTATTAACAATAATCTACTCTAGGCTACTAGTGCTACTAAGGCACTATACTATCTCTACAAAGCTAGGTTAAGTAATATATTTAGGCGTAGCTAGGATAATTAATACACTTTAATTGCAATATCTATCTACCTATATACTAACCCTAATACTATGCTACTTATATTGCTCTGCAATATTATATTAAAGAGTAGCTAGGGGCACAATAATAATAGTTTAACTATAGCTAGGAAAACATGCTAGAAGGAGAAAGGTTAAGCTTTTGCTACTACTAGTCCTAGTAATAAAGGCAACTATAGTTTCCCTACTTATAATAGCTCTAATTACCTTCTCTTATAGGGGCTAGAAGACTACTTACTTCCTAAAGTTTTCCTATAGTAGCTATTTATAGTTATATTAGATATAGTCTACTATATCCTTTATTTTAGGTTTAGGCTTTAGCAAGTCTAGGGACTTATCTAGCTTAGTTACTAGTTAAAATCTAAGGGTAGCGTGCTACTCTTTTAATACCTAGTACTATCTATAGGCCTAATTAAACTACCTAGTAAACATGTGCTAGATATCTAGGGCGTAAATTATACGTGCTATTAGTATAGTATATCCTACTTATAACTTGTATTCTTTATCTTCTACTATATCTACTATTTTATCTACTTCCTCTTTAGATAATTTGCCTAGCATTTAATTAGCGCTACTAATCCTTTATCCTATAGCAATTAGCAAGTGTCGTATTATACTAAGATTAATCTTCTAGCCTATCTATTATTTAGTTACCTATTTAATACTCTGCCTTAGCTATTTAGAAGAAGTGTGTTAGGTGCTACTAGCTTTAGACTAGAGTAGGGAGCTAGTAGCACGCGCTAAATAGCTTTCTTAGACACTTAGGTGGGCGTTATATTAAATTAGTGTGTAGAAAGGGCGTATAAGCTATAAGTACTATATAAAGAGACTACTAATACTTTAAGGTAAAAAGTAGTAGACTACCTTAAGTAATTTATCTCTATTATACCCCTTATAGTACTATAGAACTATAGTAACAAGTCCTTAGTATAAGAAGATATTGCGCAGTATACTATTGCTAGGATTCTTATAGTAGATACTAAGTAGTTCTATGCCTCTAGCTAGTTAACTACTACTATAGTAGAAAAGTCTAGCTAGATATTAAAGAAATTCTTGCACTTTCTTATAATACTTAAGCACCTAGCGTGAACTCTATAGGTCTTATAGTAGCATAGGGAGTCCCTACTTATATATAGAAAGGAGCTACTCTAAGATAAACTTTAACTACTTAGCAAGAAGTAGGTTATCTAGTAAGAAGATACTAAATCCTAGGGCCTTAGTATTTAGGTCTTTAATAAGATTATTCTAAGGAATATTAGGTAGTATACTGCGCTATACTATAAAAGCAAGCTTATATAGTAAAGCAGATGCCCTTTTATACTTATTATAGACTATAGATATAAACTTAGAGAGTATAGTACGCGTGCTACGCATAGTTATAGTGTTACTACTCTAGTAGACAAAGGTATCTAGGTTCTTACTATAGTAAAAGCAGCTAAGGTACTAGGCTGTGTTAATTAACTAGTTTATTAGAGTAGGGTACTCTATTATTAGGTAGTTATATACCTATATCTTAAATATATCTATAAGAGATTAGTATACTACCTCTTATAGGTCCTATAAAGGTAACTTTTAGTCCTTATATACTTATAGTTATTCCTAGAATAATAGTATAGCTTCTTTATAGCTAACAGCGCTATCTATGCTAGTAGCTTATAATACTTTTAGGTTACTAGCAAACTGCTCTCTAAACTTTTAGATACTAGCTAGGCAAATTATCTTCTTTAGAGTAGTAATATTAGTTACAAAGTTATATCCTTCCTAGAAACACTTAGCTTATAGAGAGATTATTATAAAAGCTATAGCTACTATAAGGGCAAGCTTAAAGTTGTCCTCTATGCTAGTCTGCTTAATAAGGGAGAGAAAGAAGGTGTAGCAAAGCTATTTAAGTAGCTCTAGGTAGGTCTAGTTATAGAATACGTTCACCTCTAAGGGATAGGTGTCCTAATCTAAGTAATACACAACTTAATTCTAAGCATCTTATTAGGGTAGGGATAGTTATAGTTAGGTAGGTGCCTCTAGTTTCTGTATATACACCTAGTAGAAGAAGATAAAGATCTTTTATAATAGTAGTGCATATTAAAGGGAGAGGGCTTAATAGGTCTTAAGAGGATATAATAGGATATTATACATATCCTCTTATATTACCTAGATCTAGGTATATTAAGAAGTTTTTGCTATTAAATTTTACTATATATATACTATACTTTTAATAGTAGAGTAGAGATAGTATAGGGTAGGGTCTTATAGTGCTATTAGGGTTTATATATATTAGAGACCTTTATCCTAAGTTATAGGCAAAACCTCTAGGAACTAGGTGTAGGCAAGCTATAGGTTAGTCTATATAGCATCCCCTTAAGGCATAGTATTAATATAATCCTTCTACTCCTTCTAGGCCTAATAGGTTACGCTTTCTAGTTACGCTTAGAGCTACTCTAATAGGCCTAGAGATGTATTTCTAGATATATAGGTAGTGTCTTCCTCTAGGGTATCTTATAGCTAGTGCGCGGTAGGTAATAGTTATATTTACTTATTAGTAGGTATAGAGGGAGCTAGGGTGCTAGTTATCTAAGAAGGGATTACTTTAAAAAAGTAGTTTATATTTAGGCTACTAGCCTTACCTAAAGTCCTAGTAAAGTATTACTAGCTAAAACCTAACTACACAAGGTTAGTAATATCCTCTAGAGTATTAGAATACTTAGCTTTAGGTAGATTATATGCTTTATATATATGCTCCCTTATAGTCTTATAGGCACTTTTCTTAGTATAGATATACCTATAAGATTTATAGATTATATATATGTGTAATTTAAGAAAGGTAATTTTATTAAGATAGCTACTATCTAGTTTAGAGAACTAGAAGTTAGTATAGGCTAACTTAAGTTAGGTAGTCTTATATAGCTTATCTACTTCTACTTAAAGCTAGATATAGTCCTTAGGTGTAATATCTTAACTATAATATTTATTAAAGTATTTTTTAATATAGCTAGGTAGGATAATAGTTCTATATAAAGCGTAGATAAGGATCCTATAGACTTTGTTTAGGTTAAGATAGTAGAAGAGTAAGGATATAGTAGAGGATATTTTAGAATATAGAAATAATAGAGATATAATAGGTAGTATTAAGGGAGATAATATTATAAAATAATAGCTAGAATAAGGAGTGTATAGTATAAGGATTCCTCTTGCTAGGTAGATTTCTATATACCTGCGTTAGCAAATTATTAGCACTAACTAACCTTAGTGTAATAATTTAGCTGCGCGTTGCGCTAGCAACCCTACTAGCTACTCCTAACTACTTAACCTATATACAAGATAGCTTTATAGCACTTTTCCTAGACACTACTACCTATACTATAACCTAAGGGACTCTAGGATTATCTCTAGTAGAGATTAAGGGCAACACTAACCTTTCTTACCTAGTCTATAGTGTGTTTAATAAGGTAGACTAGGATAAACTAAAGTTCTGCTTTATTATATATATAGTAGAGCCTATCTAAGCATTTATTATATATAACCTAGATACTACACTAAAATAGATATATTAATATATTAGTAAGGACTAGCTTTTATAACTTGTTAATAATATCTATAAGGAAGCTATTAGTGTAGTCCTAGATTCCTTTAATAAAAATACTATAAAACGCACCTATACCTATAAAGAACCTATAACTCGCTAAGTTAATAAGTAACTTAAGGAGAAGTTTAATATTACTATATTAGAGGCTATTATAAATATATAGGACTTTATTAAAGCTAAGCAAGAATATATTGTATATAATTCTACTAAGTAATAATACTAAGCGTTTGCAAAGTTATTACGTGGTATTAGTGTAAAGGAAGTTACTAAAATAATACACTAGGCAAGTATAGTAGCTATAGTTAACTATTTGCAGGATTAGCGTGTTATCTTAGATACCTAGCGAGAACTTTATTAAGAGGGCAAGAGGCTCTTTGTAAATATAGGGGTGTAGGTGCTAGGGCTAATAGACGCTAGTATAATAGAATGTGCTATAGGCAATAAAAGTATGCTAGTAACCTAGCTTACCTAGATACGTAGCATAGGGCAGGGAACAAGCCTTATACTTATAGGAATTAAGGTTACAAGCTTTTATTAGCTATTAGCTATAGTAAAGTAGAGTAAAATAGCTAATATCTTAGGAGATATATAGTACTAGTAGGTAATAGCAGCACTATATAAGGAGTATAAATATTTAGAAGGCCTCTTATAGTAGAGAGTAAAGTTAATAGGTTAGTAAGGGAGGGGCCTTGCTATAGTAGCAAGAGAGCAGTTATTTAGTAAGGTCTATTAGGACAAGAATAGTAACACTATATTAGTGTAGGACAATCTAACAAGCTATTAATCCTAGTCCTAGTACCTAGAATATAGCAAATAATAGAAAATATTAAAAGATAGGTTTAGGGTTAGGATTTTTGCCCTTCTACTAAGAGGTAGCGTACTAAACTCTTTTGTAGAAAGAAGACCCCTATAGGTCTTGTAAGAATAGATTAAAATAATTACGCAATATAACAAGAGGGTTAAAGACATAGCTAAGGTAATTAAACTATTATTACTAAGCTGTCTGCGAGAAGAATAGCTACTAGGGGAGCTATTATTAGAAATGGTGGATAGTGGAGAACTTAGAGAGTATAACTTGCTAGATTTGCTTCTGCCTATAGTAGACACGCAGAGAAACTTTAAGGTAGTATTAGATAATATAGACGTTCCTAACTCTTAGTTAGTAGCCTCCTAGCTGTTAATATAATGTAGGGATATAGCAAAGCACCTATTAGCGAACTATGCTATTCTATGTAACTAATACTTAATTTTATAGTAAAGTAAGCTTAGCTAGCTAATAGTAGGAAATTACTTAGCTAGAAAGTCCCTAGTTTACCTAATATAACAGCGCAAGTAGCAAATACCCTACAGCTAACTAGTCTATTCTAGGTTACCTTAGAGCGTAGAAATGCCTAGTAGGTTATTAGTCCTCTTATACCTAGTATTTTAGGCGCAGTGTAGGTAGAAAATTCCTAAGGATCCCTACAATTACTAGCTTTACCTATTACAGTTGCTAGCACTTACTATACTACTATTATCCCCTATTAACACTATTGTAGTGTTTGCATATCTATAATTTCGCGTCTCTTTTATAATTTCTAGCTACTTAAGGGATTAAATAGACGTTGCTAAATTACTATAAGTGTAGGAAACTATAGTATTAATAGCTACTACATAGCTTTCCCTAGTTTTAACAACCAAGTTTGCGTCTAGGTTTTAGTATTCCTTGCTAAGCTAGCTTTTGCTATCTAGCGTACTTTTGCTATCTAGCGTACTTTTACTAGTTTTAGCGGCAAAGTTCGTGCAAAAGTTTTAATGTTCCTTGCTAAGCTAGCTTTTGCTATCTAGCGTCCTAACGCATAAGCTAATTTTTTCGTACTTTAATAGCAAAAGTTCGCAAACTAATATCCTTAGAAAAGTCTAGCTAGGTATTAAAGAAATTCTTGCACTTTCTTATAATACTTAAGCACCTAGCGTAAACTCTACAGGTCTTATAGTAGCATAGGGAGTCCCTGCTTATATATAGAAAGGAGCTGCTCTAAGATAAACTTTAACTACTTAGTAAGAAGTAGGTTATCTAGTAAGAAGATACTAAATCCTAGAGCCTTAGTGTTTAGGTCTTTAATAAGATTATCCTAAGAAATATTAGGTAGTATACTACGCTATACTATAAAAGCAAGCTTATATAGTAAAGCAGATACCCTTTTATACTTATTATAGACTATAGATATAAACTTAGAGAGTGTAGTACGCGTGCCACGTATAGTTATAGTGTTGCTACTCTAGTAGATAAAGGTATCTAGGTTCTTACTATAGTAAAAGTAGCTAAGGTACTAGGCTGTGTTAATTAACTAGTTTATTAGAGTAGGGTACTCTATTATTAGGTAGTTGTATACCTATATCTTAAATATATATACAAGAGATTAGTGTGCTACCTCTTATAGGTCCTATAAAGGTAACTTTTAGTCCTTATATACTTATAGTTATTTCTAGAATAATAGTATAGCTTCTTTATAGCTAACAGCGCTATCTATACTAGTAGCTTATAATACTTTTAGGTTACTAGCAAACTACTCTCTAAACTTTTAGATGCTAGCTAGGCAAATTATCTTCTTTAGAGTAGTAATATTAGTCGCAAAGTTATATCCTTCCTAGAAACGCTTAGCTTATAGAGAGATTATTATAAAAGCTATAGCTACTATAAGGGCAAGCTTAAAGTTGTCCTCTATGCTAGTCTGCTTAATAAGGGAGAGAAAGAAGGTGTAGCAAAGCTATTTAAGTAGCTCTAGGTAGGTCTAGTTATAGAATACGTTCACCTCTAAGGGATAGGTGTCCTAATCTAAGTAATACACAACTTAATTCTAAGCATCTTATTAGGGTAGGGATAGTTATAGTTAGGTAGGTGCCTCTAGTTTCTGTATATACACCTAGTAGAAGAAGATAAAGATCTTTTATAATAGTAGTGCATATTAAAGGGAGAGGGCTTAATAGGTCTTAAGAGGATATAATAGGATATTATACATATCCTCTTATATTACCTAGATCTAGGTATATTAAGAAGTTTTTGCTATTAAATTTTACTATATATATACTATACTTTTAATAGTAGAGTAGAGATAGTATAGGGTAGGGTCTTATAGTGCTATTAGGGTTTATATATATTAGAGACCTTTATCCTAAGTTATAGGCAAAACCTCTAGGAACTAGGTGTAGGCAAGCTATAGGTTAGTCTATATAGCATCCCCTTAAGGCATAGTATTAATATAATCCTTCTACTCCTTCTAGGCCTAATAGGTTACGCTTTCTAGTTACGCTTAGAGCTACTCTAATAGGCCTAGAGATGTATTTCTAGATATATAGGTAGTGTCTTCCTCTAGGGTATCTTATAGCTAGTGCGTGGTAGGTAATAGTTATATTTGCTTATTAGTAGGTATAGAGGGAGCTAGGGTGCTAGTTATCTAAGAAGGGATTACTTTAAAAAAGTAGTTTATATTTAGGCTACTAGCCTTACCTAAAGTCCTAGTAAAGTATTACTAGCTAAAACCTAACTACACAAGGTTAGTAATATCCTCTAGAGTATTAGAATACTTAGCTTTAGGTAGATTATGTGCTTTACATATATGCTCCCTTATAGTCTTATAGGCACTTTTCTTAGTATAGATATACCTATAAGATTTATAGATTATATATACGTGTAATTTAAGAAAGGTAATTTTATTAAGATAGCTACTATCTAGTTTAGAGAACTAGAAGTTAGTATAGGCTAACTTAAGTTAGGTAGTCTTGTATAGCTTATCTACTTCTACTTAAAGCTAGATATAGTCCTTAGGTATAATATCTTAACTATAATATTTATTAAAGTATTTTTTAATATAGCTAGGTAGGATAATAGTTCTATATAAAGCGTAGATAAGGATCCTATAGACTTTATTTAGGTTAAGATAGTAGGAGAGCAAGAATATAGTAGAGGATATTTTAGAATATAGAAATAATAGAGATATAATAGGTAGTATTAAGGAAGATAATATTACAAAACTGTAGCTAGAATAAGGAGTGTATAGTGTAAGGATTCCCCTTGCTAGGTAGATTTCTATATACCTATATTAGTAAATTATTAGCACTAACTAACCTTAGTGTAATAATTTAGCCGCGCGTTACGCTAGCAACCCTACTAGCTGCTCCTAACTACTTAACCTATATGCAAGACAGCTTTATAGCACTTTTCCTAGATACTACTACCTATACTATAACCTAAGGGACTCTAGGATTATCTCTAGTAGAGATTAAGGGCAATACTAACCTTTCTTACCTAGTCTATAGTGTGTTTAATAAGGTAGACTAGGACAAACTAAAGTTCTGCTTTATTACATATATAGTAGAGCCTATCTAAGCATTTATTATATATAACCTAGATACTGCACTAAAATAGATATATTAATATATTAGTAAGGACTAGCTTTTATAACTTGTTAATAATATCTATAAGGAAGCTATTAGCGTAGTGCTAGATTCCTTTAATAAAAATGCTGCAAAACGCACCTATACCTATAAAGAACCTACAACTTGCTAAGTTAACAAGCAACTTAAGGAGAAGTTTAATATTACTATATTAGAGGCTATTATAAATATATAGGACTTTATTAAAGCTAAGTAAGAATATATTATATATAATTCTACTAAGTAATAATACTAAGTGTTTGCAAAGTTATTATATAGTATTAGTGTAAAGGAAGTCGCTAAAATAATACACTAGGTAAGTATAGTAGCTACAGTTAACTATTTATAAGATTAGCGTGTTATCTTAGATACCTAGCAAGAACTTTATTAAGAGGGCAAGAGGCTCTTTGCAAATATAGGGGTGTAGGTGCTAGGGCTAATAGACGCTAGTATAATAGAATATGCCATAGGTAATAAAAGTATACTAGTAACCTAGCTTACCTAGATACGTAGCGTAGGGTAGGGAATAAGCCTTACACTTATAGGAATTAAGGTTGCGAGCTTTTGTTAGCTATTAGCTATAGTAAAGTAGAGCAAAATAGCTAATATCTTAGGAGATATATAGCACTAGTAGGTAATAGTAGCACTATATAAGGAGTATAAACATTTAGAAGGCCTCTTATAGTAGAGAGTAAAGTTAACAGGTTAGTAAGGGAGGGGCCTTGCTATAGTAGCAAGAGAGTAGTTATTTAGTAAGGTCTATTAGGACAAGAATAGCAACACTATATTAGTGCAGGACAATCTAACAAGCTATTAAGCCTAGTCCTAGTACCTAGAATATAGCAAATAATAGAAAATGTTAAAGGATAGGTTTAGGGTTAGGATTTTTGCCCTTCTACTAAGAGGTAGCGTACTAAACTCTTTTGTAGAAAGAAGACCCCTATAGGTCTTGCAAGAATAGATTAAAATAATTGCGTGATATAATAAGAGGGTTAAAGACATAGCTAAGGCAATTAAACTATTGTTGCTAAGCTATCTACAAGAAGAACAGCCACTAGGGGAGCTATTATTAGAAATAGTAGATAGTAGAGAACTTAGAGAGTACAACTTGCTAGATTTGCTTCTACCTATAGTAGACACGTAGAGAAACTTCAAGGTAGTATTAGATAACATAGACGTTCCTAACTCTTAGTTAGTAGCCTCCTAGCTATTAATATAACGTAGGGACATAGCAAAGCACCTATTAGTAAACTGTGCTATTCTATATAACTAATACTTAATTCTAATAGTAGGAAATTACTTAGCTAGAAAGTCCCTAGTTTACCTAATATAACAGCGTAAGTAGCAAATGCCCTATAGCTAACTAGTCTATTCTAGGTTACCTTAGAGCGTAGAAATGCCTAGTAGGTTATTAGTCCTCTTATGCCTAGCATTTTAGGCGCGGTGTAGGTGGAAAATTCCTAAGGATCCCTATAATTACTAGCTTTACCTGTTATAGTTGCTAGCACTTACTGTACTACTATTATCCCCTATTAAAACTATTGCAGTATTTGCATGTCCACAATTTTGCGCCTATTCTATAATTTCTAGCTACTTAAGGGATTAAATAGACGTTGCTAAATTGCTATAAGTGTAGGAAACTGTAGTGTTAATAGCTGCCACACAGCTTTCCCTAGTTTTAACGACCAAGTTTGCGTCTAGGTTTTAGTATTCCTCGCCAAGCTAGCTTTTACTGTCTAGCGTACTTTTGCTGTCTAGCGTCCTTTTACTAGTTTTAGCGGCAAAGTTTGTATAAAAGTTTTAATATTCCTCGCTAAGCTAGCTTTTGCTATCTAGCGTACTTTTGCTATCTAGCGTCCTTTTGCTAGTTTTGGCAGCAAAGTTTGTGCAAAAGTTTTAATGTTCCTCGCTAAGCTAGCTTTTGCTATCTAGCGTACTTTTGCTATCTAGCGTCCTTTTGCTAGTTTTAGCAGCAAAGTTTGTGCAAAAGTTTTAATGTCTCGCCAAGCTAGCTTTTGCTGTCTAGCGTACTTTTGCTGTCTAGCGTCCTTTTGCTGGTTTTAGCAGCAAAGTTCGTGCAAAAGTTTTGATGTTCCTCGCCAAGCTAGCTTTTGCTGTCTAGCGTCCTAACGCACAAGCCAATTTTTTCGTACTTTGACAGCAAAAGTTCGCAAACTAATATCCTTAGATATTAAAGAAATTCTTGCACTTTCTTACAATACTTAAGCACCTAGCGTAAACTCTATAGGTCTTATAGCAGTATAGGGAGTCCCTACTTGCATATAGAAAGGAGCTACTCTAAGATAAACTTTAACTACTTAGTAAGAAGTAGGTTATCTAGTAAGAAGATACTAAATCCTAGGGCCTTAGTATTTAGGTCTTTAATAAGATTATCCTAAGGAATATTAGATAGTATACTATACTATGCTATAAAAGTAAGCTTATTGTAATAATAAGGCAGAATTGCCTGCCTATTGTTCTATGCCAAGTTAGGCCTAATAAAGGCCTGACTTACTTATGTATATAGAGAACAGCTCGCCTATAGTTAGGATAGGCATGTTCTTCTTGTCCTTTTGTACAAGACCTATAGGTGTAGGAATCTTATCCTTTTCTGTACAGACGCGCACTCCTATATGCCTTTGAGTTATATAGGATACCTTTTGGATGCCCTACCTACCTAAGTCGTTACACTTATGTAGTAAAGTAGATACCTTTTTATACTTATTATAGACTATAGATATAAACTTAGAGAGTATAGTACGCGTGCCACGCATAGTTATAGTATTGCTACTCTAGTAGATAAAGGTATCTAGGTTCTTACTATAGTAAAAGTAGCTAAGGTACTAGGCTATATTAATTAACTAGTTTATTAGAGTAGGGTACTCTATTATTAGGTAGTTATATACTTATATCTTAAATATATCTATAAGAGATTAGTGTGCTACCTCTTATAGGTCCTATAAAGGTAACTTTTAGTCCTTATATACTTATAGTTATTCCTAGAATAATAGTATAGCTTCTTTATAGCTAATAGCGCTATCTATACTAGTAGCTTATAATACTTTTAGGTTACTAGTAAACTACTCTCTAAACTTTTAGATACTAGCTAGGCAAATTATCTTTTTTAGAGTAGTAATATTAGTTATAAAGTTATATCCTTCCTAGAAACACTTAGCTTATAGAGAGATTATTATAAAAGCTATAGCTACTATAAGGGTAAGCTTAAGGTTGTCCTCTATACTAGTCTACTTAATAAGGGAGAGAAAGAAGGTGTAGCAAAGCTATTTAAGTAGCTCTAGGTAGGTCTAGTTATAGAATATATTTACCTCTAAGGGATAGGTGTCCTAATCTAAGTAATACACAACTTAATTCTAAGCATCTTATTAGGGTAAGGATAGTTATAGTTAGGTAGGTGCCTCTAGTTTCTATATATACACCTAGTAGAAGAAGATAAAGATCTTTTATAATAGTAGTGCATGCTAAAGGGAGAGGGCTTAATAGGTCTTAAGAGGATATTATAGGATATTATATATATCCTCTTATATTACCTAGATCTAGGTATATTAAGAGGTTTTTATAGTTAAATTTTGCTATATACGCACTATACTTTTAATAGTAGAGTAGAGATAGTATAGGGTAAGGTCTTATAGTGCTATTAGGGTTTGTATATATTAGAGACCTTTATCCTAAGTTATAGGTAAAACCTCTAGGAACTAGGTGTAGGTAAGCTATAGGTTAGTCTATATAGCATCCCCTTAAGGTATAGTATTAATATAATCCTTCTACTTCTTCTAGGCCTAATAGGTTACGCTTTCTAGTTACGCTTAAAGCCACTCTAATAGGCCTAGAGATATATTTCTAGATATATAGGTAGTGTCTTCCTCTAGAGTGTCTTATAGCTAGTGCGTAGTAGGTAATAGTTATATTTACTTATTAGTAGGTATAGAGGGAGCTAGGGTGCTAGTTATCTAGAAAGGGATTACTTTAAAAAAGTAGTTTATATTTAGGCTACTAGCCTTACCTAAAGTCCTAGTAAAGTATTACTAGCTAAAACCTAACTATATAAGGTTAGTAATATCCTCTAGAGTATTAGAATACTTAGCTTTAGGTAGATTGTGTGCTTTATGTATATACTCCCTTATAGTCTTATAGGCACTTTTCTTAGTATAGATATACCTATAAGATTTATAGATTATATATATATATAATTTAAGAAAGGCAATTTTATTAAGAGGGCTACTATCTAGTTTAGAGAACTAGAAGTTAGTATAGGCTAACTTAAGTTAGGTAGTCTTGTATAGCTTGTCTACTTCTACTTAAAGCTAGATATAGTCCTTAGGTGTAATATCTTAACTATAATATTTATTAAAGTATTTTTTAATATAGCTAGGTAGGATAATAGTTCTATATAAAGCGTAGATAAGGATCTTATAGACTTTATTTAGGTTAAGATAGTAGGAGAGTAAGGATATAGTAGAGGATATTTTAGAATATAGAAATAATAGAGATATAATAGGTAGTATTAAGGGAGATAATACTACAAAACTATAGCTAGAATAAGGAGTGTATAGTATAAGGATTCCCCTTACTAGGCAGATTTCTATATACCTGCGTTAGCAAATTATTAGCACTAACTAACCTTAGTATAATAATTTAGCCGCGTGTTACGCTAGTAACCCTACTAGCTACTCCTAACTACTTAACCTATATACAAGACAGCTTTATAGCACTTTTCCTAGACACTACTACCTATACTATAACCTAAGGGACTCTAGGATTGTCTCTAGTAGAGATTAAGGGCAATACTAACCTTTCTTACCTAGTCTATAGTGTGTTTAATAAGGTAGACTAGGATAAACTAAAATTCTACTTTATTACCTATATAGTAGAGCCTATCTAAGTATTTATTATATATAACCTAGACACTACACTAAAATAGATATATTAATATATTAGCAAGGACTAGCTTTTATAACTTATTAATAATATCTATAAGGAAGCTATTAGCGTAGTGCTAGATTCCTTTAATAAAAATGCTATAAAACACACCTATACCTATAAAGAACCTATAACTTGCTAAGTTAATAAGTAACTTAAGGAGAAGTTTAATATTACTATATTAGAGGCTATTATAAATATATAGGACTTTATTAAAGCTAAGTAAGAATATATTATATATAATTCTACTAAGCAATAATACTAAGTATTTGCAAAGTTATTATATAGTATTAGTATAAAGGAAGTCGCTAAAATAATACACTAGGTAAGTATAGTAGCTACAGTTAACTATTTATAAGATTAGCGTGTTATCTTAGATACCTAGCAAGAACTTTATTAAGAGGGCAAGAGGCTCTTTGCAAATATAGGGGTGTAGGTGCTAGGGCTAATAGACGCTAGTATAATAGAATATGCCATAGGTAATAAAAGTATACTAGTAACCTAGCTTACCTAGATACGTAGCGTAGGGTAGGGAATAAGCCTTACACTTATAGGAATTAAGGTTACAAGCTTTTATTAGCTATTAGCTATAGTAAAGTAGAGTAAAATAGCTAATATCTTAGGAGATATATAGTACTAGTAGGTAATAGTAGCACTATGTAAGGAGTATAAATATTTAGAAGGCCTCTTATAGTAGAGAGTAAAGTTAATAGGTTAGTAAGGGAGGGGCCTTGCTATAGTAGCAAGAGAGTAGTTATTTAGTAAGGTCTATTAGGATAAGAATAGTAATACTATATTAGTGCAGGACAATCTAACAAGCTATTAAGCCTAGTCCTAGTACCTAGAATATAGTAAATAATAGAAAATGTTAAAGGATAGGTTTAGGGTTAGGATTTTTACCCTTCTACTAAGAGGTAGCGTACTAAACTCTTTTATAAAAAGAAGACCCCTATAGGTCTTATAAGAATAGATTAAAATAATTACGCAATGTAATAAGAGTGTTAAAGATATAGCTAAGGTAATTAAACTATTATTACTAAGCTATCTATAAGAAGAATAGCTACTAGGGGAGCTATTATTAGAAATAGTAGATAGTAGAGAACTTAGAGAGTATAACTTGCTAGATTTACTTCTACCTATAGCAGACACGTAGAGAAACTTTAAGATAGTATTAGATAATATAAACGTTCCTAACTCTTAGTTAGTAGCCTCCTAGCTATTAATATAACGTAGGGATATAGCAAAGTACCTATTAGTAAACTATACTAATCTATATAACTAATACTTAATTTTGTTATAAAGTAAGCTTAGCTAGCTAAGAGCAGGAAATTACTTAGCTAGAAAGTCCCTAGTTTACCTAATATAATAGCGTAAGTAGCAAATGCCCTATAGCTAACTAGTCTATTCTAGGTTACCTTAGAGCGTAGAAATGCCTAGTGGGTTGTTAGTGTAACAAGGCTAGGCTAAAATAGCTAGCGCTTACTAGATGCCTAGGCTAGACTTGAACAAGGTTCATGGGTTAGCGCTAGGGTCTAGCACTATTATCTTAGGCTAAGCTTAGCTAAGATATATATATTATACTATGCGAGGATTACTTAGCTTAAGTATTCTTGTGCGTACCTTTTAGACCATAGCCAAGTGGTATAGGCAGGGGAGATAACGTAGTATTTATTTTATAGGCAGGGTGCCTACCTTGTTATATAATACTTAAGCTAACCTAAAGGTCTAGAGTTTAAATCTACAGATTGTCTCTAGCTTAAATTATGCTTAGGGGACTAGGCTAGACTAGATCTGCTAGGGTTAGTGCTAGGGCCTATTTAGGACTAGGCTAGACTAGATTTCTAGGGTTAGTGCTAGGGCTTGCTAAGCCTAATTAGGGTAGAGCGGATATATATTGCCCTTAGCTAAAGAGCTTGTAGCTTACTTGTCTTAGGGACTAAGATATTTAAGGAGGGAGGTAGTGTAACAAGGCTAGGCTAAAATAGCTAGCGCTTACTAGATGCCTAGGCTAGACTTAAACAAGGTTTATAGGTTGGCGCTAGGGTCTAGCACTATTATCTTAGGCTAAGCTTAGCTAAGATATATATATTATACTATGCGAGGATTACTTAGCTTAAGTATTCTTGTGCGTACCTTTTGGACCATGGCCAAGTGGTACAGGCAGGGGAGATGACGTAGTATTCATTTCACAGGCAGGGCGCCTACCTTATTACAGTTAGTCCTCTTATACCTAGTATTTTAGGCGTAGTGTAGGTAGAAAATTCCTAAGGATTACTATAATTACTAGCTTTACCTATTATAGTTACTAGCACTTACTATACTACTATTGTCCCCTATTAACACTATTATAGTATTTGTATGTCTATAATTTTACGCCTCTTTTATAATTTCTAGCTACTTAAGGGATTAAATAGATATTACTAAATTACTATAAGTGTAGGAAACTATAGTATTAATAGCTATTATATAGCTTTCCCTAGTTTTAATAACTAAGTTTGCGTCTAGGTTTTAGTATTCCTTACTAAGCTAGCTTTTACTATCTAGCGTACTTTTGCTATCTAGCGTCCTTTTACTAGTTTTAGTAGCAAAGTTTGTGTAAAAGTTTTAATATTCCTTGCTAAGCTAGCTTTTGCTATCTAGCGTACTTTTACTATCTAGTGTCCTTTTACTAGTTTTAGCGGCAAAGTTTGTGCAAAAGTTTTAATATTCCTTGCTAAGCCAGCTTTTGCTGTCTAGTGTGCTAACGCACAAGCTAATTTTTTCGTACTTTAACAGCAAAAGTTCGCAAAGCAATATCCTTAGTATAGAGTAAGCAATGTAGAATATATATAAAAACGTGCACACCCTATAGTTAGTAAGATAATCATATTTACGACTAAGCTACTAATACTCTAACTATAGCTAGATAGGAAAGGCAAGCACAATTAGTCTATTGTGGCGAGGACAATTAGTAACTCCCGAAGATTTAGCGCACCCTTTGGCTATAATAGGCGCTAATTGGCCTAAGTGTATACCTCTATTTCAATATATTAGTACTATATTAGCGGTATACAAGCATTGTGGTATGAAATGAATCGAAATACTTTCAGGAAAATTAAGACTATCTAAAATCTATTGCTTTTCTACTTGTCCAATTATCAAGGCGAATGCGTCCGCAGGAAAGTCAGATAAATGGAAATTCTGAACTGGACTGGCTTGAGTCAAGGTAATTGTTTTTGCGACAGAGTTTACACCACTAAGGCTCCGTGTGTAAAGGAGGAAAGTTACTTCTAACAACGAGCCATAAACTTCTTCTACTTTAATACCAAGCACATTTCCGCCAGTGATTGCAACGTTAACGATGGCTTTTGCAATGCGGATGCTAGTAGGTTGGTGAAGACATGAGAGTCGAAAAATTGCTGGGTTGCTGGGACCACTTGGTTGATGTTAGGTATAGACTGTAGCAGAGGGGCGGCTGCTGTACCGTTTGTTTAGAGGAACGATTTCTGGCGTTATAGAAACTTCCTTAATGGTTTCTGGGGCGCTTTTAGAAGATTAGCTATTATGCCAAATAACAAAAACATTTCTTACCTTCTTAACGCGGAGCTCAAGGCCGGCGAAGTGAACAAGGCAAATATAAAAAGTGGGTAGAAAGACCGCATTATAGTAGATACTTGGTAACGGAATTGAATGGTTTAATTGCGATGTCGTAAGGAAATTGTTATGTGCGTGGGAGTGATAGTTTATATGTGGACAGTCGTGATCACAGTGCTAACGAATGCATATGTGAGGGAAAAGGAGTTAATAGGGCAACAGTGATAGAGCCTATATTTATAGAGCTTAAGCTTGATACAAAATAATAGCAATTAGGATGCCTATGCTTATTCTAATTTAAACGTAATAACCATCCTTTATCTAGACTCTACACAAATAATAGGCTAATATTAAGCTTGGACTCTAAGTAAGAGTGGTAAGCACATATCTTATCCCCGTCCCTGCAAAGGGTTAGGGTCAGGGTTAAGCCTGTGCGATTCTATTTTAGTTAGGTTAGGGTAGCGCTTATAGTCTAACGTAAGTAGACTTAATCTATTCCTGCTTATATAAGAGCTAACCTAAGCTAATAGCCTATTTAACCTTTTTTGGTTAGGGTATAGTAGCGCTTATAGTCTAAGGTAAGTAGACCTAATCTATTCCTGCTTATATAAGAGCTAACCTAAGCCTATAGCCTATTTAACCTTTTTTAGTTAGCGTCTAGTAGCGCTTATAGTCTAACGTAAGTAGACCTTATCTATTCCTGCTTATATAAGAGCTAACCTAAGCCTATAGCCTATTTAACCTTCTTTAGTTAGCGTCTGGTAGCGCGTATAGTCTAACGTAAGTAGACCTAATCTATTCCTGCTTATATAAGAGCTAACCTAAGCCTATAGCCTATTTAACCTTTTATAGTTAGGGTATAGTAGCGCTTATAGTCTAACGTAAGCAGACCTAATCTATTACTGCTTATATAAGAGCTAACCTAAGCATATAGCTTATTTAATTTTGTTTAGTAAGGTTATAGTAGCGCTTATAGTCTAATGCAAGTAGAGCTAATCTATGACCCCTATACGTGCAAAGATCTTAGGTACCCTCATAATAGGTTTAGGGTCTTACGTTATCTAACGTAACTATAACCTTATCTATCCTAATTAACTGCCCTAGTTACGCCCTATGGCTAGACCAAAATATGCCCGCTTCTTAATGGCGTTGCATCGCTAGCCTAGCGGAGCGTTAGCTCTACCCTAAGTAGCGTTAGCCCTAGCGCTATATATATCCATCGTGGATGATAGATATAAGGGGTAGACTAATATTAAATAATGCATAACCATCCATGCGTGCCCTGTGCCCTATCCAATAATATCCATATCACTTATATCTTATGGTATCCACTTAGTCTAGTCTTACATGTAACCTACTTAGGTTAGGGAAGACTGCCTAATATTACCTAGGATAGTATAGTTATTTTAATTGTAATTCTCTATCTTGCCAAGCATAGACTCTATATATCTAAGCTATATTTTGATAGATACCGCACATATCCCTCTCTCCTTATTCTTGAATGCGTTTACTAAGCTTTCTAAGATAAACACTACGTCCTTGTTACACATAAAGAATCTACTACCCTAACTCCTTCTTCCACTTGAATTATACATCACCTCCAATATGAACTTATTCTGGGTCGCTGTTCTACTGTATAGTTTAGAAACTTCTATTGTTTACATCTCACTAACGTGTCTTTAGGCTCTGCTCTAGCGTGTCTGGGGCATACCATCGACGCTGCAAATGCATGAAGTACCCATCAACTAGGACTTCTAATGAATGTGCAACCCTATTCGTTTGTGGTGATTGGGCAGTTACTACTCATGTTATAGGTAAAAAGAAGGTTTTCGTGCATATATAAACAAAATCACTAACTATAAAAAAGATGTTGATGAAGCGAACGAGAAATGGGTATGAGTTACCTGCCTTTTACAGTACAATACTTACATTATACTAGTGTTATGCCACTGAGAATCTTATTAATGGGCCAGGTTTTCACACAGCCTGTGCGAAAGCTCAATCAGGAAATAGTGAAGCAGATTCATGCTGTGACAACGGGAAAGGAGGAGAACAATCAGATGGTTGCTTCAAGTAATAACAATCAACAAAATTAGTAATTTGTGTTATGTAATTATTACTAAGTTTAGGAACTAATGTATAAGATAGATTATTCTAGATTAATACTATTTAAAAAGAAGCAAACTAGATAAACACTCTTGGTAGCACATTAGTATATTAAGATTTATTAGTGTTAAGTAGAGTACTAATACCTATCTTAGCAGAAGCTTAAGAGATATTAAGATATGCTATAGGTTATTTAATACGTATAGTATAATGCCTATACTTCTAATATAGCTATATTTAGTCCCTATATTCAATACAAACCAAATCTACATATTATAGGAAACGCATTTCTCCCTAGAACACGACTTAATAGGATCCTATACACTAGAAGAATTAAAACTTAATAACTCTAATAACCTATCTCCTATAAACCTAATCTAAAAACCTAAGTGCTACAAATACCGAAAAGCTACTTCCTGCAAGCCTAAACCCTAAAATGTATTTCTATAATAGCCTAGCTAGGTAGAAGAATCTAAAAGGGATCTAATATAACTTGAATATATATAGTACTCCGCCTTAATAGAGAAAAGGATGAATTTGTACAAGTACAGGTCTTGTATAAAAGGACATGAAGAACCTATCTATCTATTGATTATTAGATATTGCCAAAATAAGCATATAAGCTATATCTAATCTTGCTAGAGAAGGGAAACAAAGTCTAGATGTTTAATTAAAAAGAATGCCAAATCATACTAGACAAGGGGATTCTTGCTAGTGGGATAAGGTTACAAGATAATTATTAAAGTAAGCTTAGAGTAAGCTTATAGAGTAAGCACATAATCTTACTAGATAAAGGAGATCCTTACTAGTAGAGTAGTAAATAGGTATAGGATAGGTTAGGGTTAGGTCTACTTATATTAGACCCTATACCCTACCATAATCTAATCATAGATTTTTATATAGGGTATAGGCTTATCTTAGGTTTAGGTTATATAGACCTTAGGCTTAGCGTAGCTCTAGGGTCTTACGTAATCTTATAGTATGTATATTATAGATAGTATTATAGGCATTTATTATAGTATATAGCTTACTTAATGTATAATAGAACTATATAATTATGTATAATATATATATAGAAACCCTAATAGAAGTCTTTATTCCTAAATTTCTAATAGTAGTACTTTACTAGATCTAAATCCTTAGCCTAAATAGTTAGGCTTTGTGTATAAATTATATTGATATTATAGTCTATGTAATAACGAAGGTAGGTAGGGCATCCAAAAGGTATACTACACGACTTAAAGGCATATAGGAGTGCGCGTCTGTATAGAAAAGGATAAGATTCCTACACCTATAGGTCTTGTACGAATGGACAAGAAGAATATGCCTATCCTAATTATAGGCGAGCTGCTCTCTATATATATTAGTAAGTTAGGCCTTTATTAGGCCTAACTTAGCATAGAATAATAGGCAAGCAATTCTACCTTATTACTTCACTACCCCCTCCTATAGAGAAAGGATAGTCCCTATCCTTATAATTAGGTTCAGATCCTGTATTAAAGAAACCCTCCTACAAAATAATTCTACCTTTACCTCTACCTTTACCTCTACTTCTTATTCCTAGGGTATAGACCCTTATCTATAGCCTACCTATATCTAGCCCTCTACCTACTAACTTTCTTATTCCTATATCCCTATATTTTTAAACTTTTAACCTATATTATCTAAAGTCTAGTAAGTATTTAATCTATATAATTAAGCAGTTGCTAATCTAAATTAGAAGTGCTTACTATACTAGTCCTAGTATTACTAGGAGTTCTACCTGTCGCTTATCGCGCCTTGTGTATAAGAGCTGTTAGGGGTGTTACTTAGGGTAAATTTAATAATTTTAACTTTAAGTCTAAGAATTCTAAGAAATACTACTACTATATTTCTGAGAATAAGTTTTATAATCTAGTTTGTATCTAAGTCTAATAGGTTTCTTTTCTAATTATAATAGATTCCCTACTATATTAGCTATAAGTACTTAGCTCTTTAAGGTGCGCTTAATAAGTACTATAGTCTAGTCGCAAAGCCCCCTAAAGCCTATAAAGAATAGGATATAGTAGAGGCTTTTTAGTTAGATATTAAGTAATTTAAGCCTACTACTTAAGACGCTACCTAAACCCTAGCTAAATAAATTATAGTTGCTAATTCTTAGACTAAGGGTATAGAGATTCCTAAGATCCTTCTAGCTACTTACTACTCTACTGTATTTGAATTACGTAAGCTTTATAATAGTATCTTTAAGATACTGTTAGTAGTTAAGGGTATAACGCGAGCTATTAATAAACTTAAGGAGGAAATAGTAGCAAGTTAGGACGTAACGTAGTTAGCTATAGCTTTACTATCTAAGACTATTAAGAAGGCAACTAAATCTACTCTAACTCCCGACCCTACTCTAAAACTAGCTACGCTAGTTGCTAAACACGTAGTTAAAAAGCCTAGTCTACGCAGGAATACTATTAATTTAGATTCTAATCTAGGTTCTAATAGAGCTATAGACAATAAATAAAAGGGGGTTTCTAGGGGTAGTGTCCTAAAACCCTTAAGAGTTCTAAGATAGGTGTAAATAGGATAAGATAATAAATATTAGCAAGATAGTAGTAATAGATAGTAGTTAATAGCTTAATCTATACCTAAATATAATGTAAATTAGGTTCTATATTAGATATAATTATTGTGAAGTAATGTTAGATCCTCTTTGCATTTTTCTTATGCTTAAATCTATTTAGATAAGCTGCGTAGGGTACCTAGCTAATTTAGATACTATTAGTAAAATACCTATACTTTATAGGGAGCTCCTATAAAGTTAGAGGCAGGATACTAAATAGGATTAGGATTGTGTCTAACCTACTTAACCTTATATTTTAGCTTAGATTAATATAATTCGCTAGTAGATAGCGCCTTTTCTAGTTTCTAATACTAGCTTTACTTTAGTAAGGAGCTAAAGAGGAGCTAATATAGAGCTATACTAATAGATAAATATAGACGAGTACTTTAGGCACAGTCTATTATTAGTAGTAGCTTACTCTAGTTATCTTAGTAATAGGATATAAAAGGCCTTAGTCTCTAATTAATATACTTGTTTATAATCTTAGTTTATCTATTAGTTTGTTTATAGTAGGTAGTAGAAAGCTTAACTTTAGTGCCTATAATCTAATAGAACTTAGACTAGAAACTAGATACAAACTAGGGTCCTTAATAAGAAATAATAGTATCTAGAGTGTGTCTAAATTAGTACACTTACTATATAAATATGGTAGCTATACCTTTGGCGTCTATTATTTTATAGCAAGGAATAGTTATAGCTTGCTTTAATAGGTTATTAATAATAACTATAATCTAATTATATCTAAGAGAATTATAGGGGAAATCTTTAAAGTTAATAGACAAGTGCTATATTAGTAGACTAGGGATAGGAAGGGGATAGAGCATGCTAGGGAGTTACTACTATCTTAGGTACCCTCTCCTGCAAGTGATACAGTTCCATATATAGGGTTTGTTTATTATCTCTATACCTTTCTAGTAGTATTATTAGGCTAGAATCTATTAGGTTTTAGTAGCTAATAGGTAGGTGGTAGAAACTTGGTCTATTTTCTATCTAATAGTGCTTAGGTAACTTTAATTATTCTTTCAAGAATAAGGCCCTATTTTCTTAAAGAAGAGTCTAAATATGCTCTAGGAATCTAAGAGTTATTAGGTACTAAACTACTAAAATAGAGGTAAGGATTAGTAAGGAACACTTAGCTAGGTAGTCTTCTGCTAAGTTAGAGTTAATTTATGGGTGTAACCTCTCTAGGGCAATTATTACTTATAATTAATTATCCCTTTAAGTAGTCTTAAGGTTAAGTATATCCTATTCCCTTCTACTTTGGATATTAGCTTAGGCGTTATGGGATCTAGGAGTCTACTTAATTTAGAAGATAAAGGGACTTATAACTTGTAGCTATCTAGCTTGCCTAGCACTAAGGACTTTAGTAGATATAAAGTTCTTTACTGCTTAGTGGTCTATATATACTTAATATGGTAGCGACTACTTATTAGGTTAGCACGCTATTTCTTAAAGGCGTAGATTATTGCAAATAATTGTTGTTTATAGATCTCGTAGTTAAGTTTAGAACTAGGAAGGGTCTAACTAAAGAAGTGTGGAAATTTAGATTACTAAGGTTAGGAATGATTTAAGAGATAGAGTATTAGATTATATCTACTACGATTAGACTTATATAAATAGAGCTTTAGCTACCCTTACTAGAATGTGTGTGATTAGTAAACCTTCCTTACTAGAGCTCCTGTTTTTTATTAGGCGCTTAGCAGTAAGCTAGCAGTTAATTAGATAGTAGGTTTTACAGGGGTATTAATTAGGATTGATTAGATTAAGATACTCTATAGTCTAGGTATTAACCCTCCTATAACACACCTACTAGGTGTAGGTAGATCTTTTATTATGGTTGCGCGCGCGTAGTTAGTAGGTAGTGTAGCTAATTAGAGTATTATATATCTAAAGGGTTAAATTAGCGCACCCTTTAGATACTAGTTTAGAGCTAGCGCGCCTTCCTTATTAGGCCTATATGCTTACGCGCTAATATTGTCTAGACTAATCTCTAAACTTTATCTACCTAACAATAATCTTTACTATAGCTTAAATTATAAGATTATATAACCCTAAAGATTTAACTATACCTATATCCCTACTAACCTATATCTTAGTAAAAGTTAAAATCTGCTACTTAAGCTTGCTCTACCTACACTACCCTTAACGCCTCCTATACTACTAAAGCTGCTGCTACTAAGGTTAAGCGCGCTAATACTAATACTACTAAAGAACCTAAGTATATAGCTACTAAGCGTAAGGTTATTATAGAGTGTGTAGTAGCTAAGCGTATAGCTACTACTACTACTAAGGAGGCTATAATTAATACTACTTATAAGAAGTATATATAGTTATATTTAGCTAAGATTAAGATACTAAGAAAGGGGTATATCCCCCCCCTAGCTCTTACTCCTCTAGCTCTATCTCTATTACCTACTCCCTCTCTAGCTCTTGCCCCTCCCTAGACCCTAACTAAGGCCCCTACTCCTGCTCCTACTCCCTCTTTAGCTCCTAAGGAGACCCTAAGATCCTCCTACTATAGAGAGCCTAGTATTTATTATGCTAAAATTTGTCTAAATTATCTGCGCTCTGCGCTCTTTAATAAGTCTAATAGTAAGTGCTATAACTCTTCTAGTAGGGGTCTTAGTGCTAGTAGTGCTTCTCTAGGTATAGCTATATCCTAATATATATAATCTATATAAGAATCTTTCCTTTATAATACTTAGCTATAAGATTAATACTAATAAACTAATTTAGCCCTAAGCTTGCCTAATATTCTACGCTATCCTTCCTAGTAAGGAAGTAGGTAGGTAAGAGCTAAGGTCTTCTTAAAGATAAGAAGAGAAGGATCTTAGTGCTCCTTAAGGAGAGCAAGGCTAAATAGCAGGAGCTAGTAAAAGCTACTACTACTCCTACTAAGCTTGCGCGCAAGGCTGCTCTTATAGCTAAGGGCGCCTAGAGCTCCTTATTAAAGGATAAGGACTCTAGCTCCTCTAAGGTTCCCCCTATAGATCCTAGGCAAGGACTATAATAACTTAGGTAGGTAGGGCATCCAAAAGGTATCCTATATAACTCAAAGGCATATAGGAGTGCGCGTCTATACAGAAAAGGATAAGATTCCTACACCTATAGGTCTTGTACAAAAGGACAAGAAGAACATGCCTATTCTAACTATAGGCGAGCTGTTCTCTATATATATTAGTGAGTTAGGCCTTTATTAGGCCTAACTTGGCATAGAATAATAGGCAGGCAATTCTGCCTTATTATTACACTACCCCCTCCTATAGAGAAAGGATAGTCCCTATCCTTAGGATTAGGTTCAGATCCCTTATTAAAGAAGAGCTTTTTGCAAAATAATTCCACCTTTACCTCTGCCTTTACCTTTACTTCTTCTTCCTAGGGTATAGACCCTTATCTATAGCCTACCTATAACTAGCCCTCTACCTACTAACTTTCTTATTCCTATATCCCGAATTTTTTAATTATTTAACCTAATCTATTTAAAATCTAGTAAGTATTTAATCTATATAATTAAATAGTTACTAATCTAAATTAGAACCTTTAGCTATGCTAGTACTAGTACTACTAGGAGTCCTCCCTATCGCTTATCGCGCTCTCTATATAAGAGCAGTTAGGGCTCTAGCTAGGGGCAGGTTTAATAATTTTAATTTTAAGTTAAAGAATTCTAAGAAGTGCTAGTACTATATCTCCTAGAATAAGTATTGCAATCTAGTAAGTATCTAAGTCTAATAGGGTTCCTTTACTAATCCTAGCAGATTCCTTCTTTTATTAGCCTAGAGTACTCTGCCCTTAGGGGTGCTCTAGATAAGTACTATAGCCTAGTAGCTAACCCTACTAAAGGGGATAAGGATAAGGAAGCTATAGTTACTTATTAGAAGGATATTAAATAGTTTAAGGCTACTATTTAAGAAACTACCTAAAACCTTGCTAAGTGCGTTACTATTACTAATGCTTAGACTAAGGGTATAGAAGCTGCTAAGATCCTTATAGCTATATATTATACTACTATATCTAATTTATATTAGCTTTAGAATAGTATCTATAAGATAGTCTTAGTAGTTAGGGGCTTAATAAAGGCTATAAAAGAACTTAAGGAGGAATTAGCGCTAAATTAGGAGGTAACCTTTTTAGTGTAGGCTAAGATAAAGGCGTTTCACGAGAAGGAATCTAAATTAGTCCTAGCTCCCACTGCTGCTCCTGTACCTGCTCTAATCCCTGCTGCACTAGTTGTCTAGAAGCTAGCAAAGAAGGATAGTCTAGGCGCTATCTTAGCTAATACGGAGTCTAAACTAGGTTCTAATAGAGAGATAGATATAGAATAAAGAGGTTTCCTAGGGGTAGTATCCTAGGAACCTTAAAGGTTATAAATAGGATATAATAATAAATAGCAACAAGAATAATAGTAATAGATAGTAGTTAATAGATAATGCGTAGCTAAATAGGATGTGAATTAGTTCTAATATTAGGCATAATTATTATAAAGTAATGTTAGATCCTCTTTACCTTTTTACTAGGCTTAAATCTATTTTAGTAAGCTGCGTAGGGGACCTAGCTAATTTAGATACTATTAGTAGAATGCCTATAATTTATAGGGAGCACCTATAAAGTTAGAGGTAGGATACTAAATAGGATTAGGATTGTGTCTAACCTACTTAACCTTATATTTTAGCTTAGATTAATATAATTTGCTAGCTAGGATTTCTTCCACCTCTTACTCCTCTACACCTTGTATAGGGGTACTAGGGGGTTTTAGAGCCTCTTATCTAGGTAACAGGTCTTAGGGATCTTTATATAGTATATTAGGAGAAAAAACGTTATAGATCTTAGAACTAGGTAGTAATTAGAGGCGATACGCGTTTCCTACTTGTTCTAATACCTTAAAGGGGCCTTCCTATTATTTAGATAGTTTTTAGCTAGGTTATAAAATAGCAAGATTAGTAGTAGATAGATAAATATAGTTACTAACCTTCTAGTTAACTAGATAGTAATAGTAATTAGTAGTAGAGTGTATTTAGTCTTAAGCTCTTTCTATATTTTCTTTAGCAATCTTCTAGGCGTTATACATCTAAGTAGCAAGGGATAAGGCGTCCTTATAGTTTAGTTTCTCTAGTATAGTAGATAGGGTCTTTTCTAGTTTCTAATACTAACTTTACTTTAGTAAGAAACTAAAGAGGAGCTAATATAGAGCTATACTAATAGATAAATATAGAAGAGTACTTTAGGCATAGTCTATTATAGGTAGTAGGTCGCTCTAGTTATCTTAGTAATAGGATACAAAAGGCCTTAGTCTCTAATTAATATACTTGTTTATAATCTTAGTTTGTCTATTAGTTTATTTATAGTAGGTAGTAGAGAGCTTAACTTTAGTGCCTATAATCTAATAGAATTTAGACTAGAAACTAGATATAAACTAAGGGCCTTAATTAGAAATAATAGTATCTAGAGTGTGTCTAAATTAGTACACTTACTATATAAATATAGTAGCTATACCTTAGGCGTCTATAGTTTTATAGCAGGGGATAGTAATAGCTTGCTTTAATAGTCAATTAATAATAACTATAATCTAATTATAACCACGTTAATCCTAGGGAAAATCCTTAAAATTAATGCATAAGTGTTGCATTAGTAGACTAGGGATAGGAAGGGGGTAGAGTATACTAGGGAGTTAGTGCTATCTTAGGTGGCCTCTCCTGCATAGGATACAGTTCTAAACGTAGCGTTTATAGGTAGTCTCTATACCTTTCTAGTAGTAATGTTAGGCTAGAATCTAATAGGTTTTAGTGGCTAATAGGTAGGTAGTAGACACTTAATTATAAGCCTTATGAATTAGTCTAGTATATAGGACTAATCTAGCAGGCTGTTATAGACTAGCCTTAAGGGAGAATGCAATAAGCGTTAATAATAGTATTTAGTATCTTAAAGGAGAGATAAGCCCTCTACGCCTTTTTATGGGTGTTTAGTGTGTTTACTTAGTAGTAGTGTTAGACTTGGTCTATCTTGTGTTAGACCTAGGCTTAGGCATAAGCCTAAGTCCTTTACATACCCCTAACCTTCCCCTACAAACTATCGTGAAATCGTCTTTCTAGGGGTCTAGGGTTATGTCTTTATCCTCTATAATCTATATTAGGCTTTATTACTATATTTTTTAGTTTTGTTATTATATCTTTGTGTTCCTTCCTAATTTATAACAGGCCTGTATATTAAGCAGTACGCGCGCGTGGCGTCTATACGCTTATTTTAGCACCCTACTATAAAAGTTCTAATATAGCTATCCTACCCTACTATAAATTTCCTAAACTTACTTAGTTACATAGCAGACTTTCCTAACTAATTAGTCTTATCTCTACTCTTTTTCTATTAATCTAGCCTATATAGCCTCTATTATATCTCTGTCTACTACTACTAGTGCTAGTAGTAGGGATCTACTATAAGGCAGTTAGACCCTACGCTAGGCCTACTAAGATAAGGTGCGTACTTCTAATATTCTCCCTATATTTCCTATACTAACTTTTGCTTAGCACACATCTCCCTAAACACAGCTGCTTAGCGGCTTTATTATTTCTAGTAACTTAGATAATAAGGAGTATAATAGTAGCTTTGTAAAGCCGCTTCCCTATAATTAGTATATTAACTAGCTTTATCTTTTTAGCAAGTATAACTATTAAGAGGGTAGTAGTAAGTTCCCCTTAATTTTTATTTTCTTTATAGCAAGTTCTAACTATGTCTAGGGCGCTTATACAAGTCCTATTATCGTGGCTACAAGACTTACACTTAGTTAGAAGCTATCCTTGCTAATAACCCTAACATTCACTAAGCCCTCTATAACTAGCTTTAGTTTTATTATAGTTACTAGGAGGATTACCTTTATATTGCAAAGAAGGGGACCCTTAGCACTTTTATAGGGAAACCTACTAAAGGCACCTATTACTAGTTTATACTATAGTTCTACTAGCTCTACTATTATTTTAAGGATCTTATATTAAGGGCTTAAACTAATAACGCTGTTACTCTACTTGCCCCTACTACACACTCGCGCGCCTATAATTAGTATTAGCTTAGTACTATTATTCTATCTACTACTAGTACTCTAGCGTTTCTACTTTAGTCTACTATTACGCCCTTATATAGTAGTTATAGTAATAATAATATTATATAGCTTGCTACTACTACTAGTATTACCTTCTAGCGTATTAACTAGCGTATAAACAAGACCTAGGCCTAAACTAACCTTTATATTAATAGGCTTAAGAGCGCTACTAAGCGCACTACCTAAGGTATTAAGACTCTTATTATTAGTATTAAATTTCCCTTATTTCCTTTGTATCTATTCTAATATTTATTTTCTTTAGGCCTAGGGTGCTACGCGTTAGCAAGCTATTAAAGTATTACCCTCCTCCTACTGCTACTACTGCTATCGTTTGTACTTGTTAACTAAGTTATCCCCTACCTACGCCACGCGTAAGCGTTACTACTATTGCTAAGAGATGTAGAGGCGTTAGGATAATATAAATAATAGTTTAGGGGGGGCTAGGGGGGGGTTAGTTATAGATAGTAATAGTATAGACACTGCTACCTAATTATTAGCTATATTATAAAACTTTAGTAGTAGGGCACTTACTTAGAGTATTATTAGGATAAATAAAAGATATCTCTAATACCTTTCTACTTCTTAATTATAACAAAGGTCTAAGTTATTATTCTAGTCTCTTTTTACCCTTACTTCCTAGCTTTTATACATATTAGGCTATTATTATACGTAGCATCCCTATACTATTCCTTAAACTTATCTAGAGCCTTAGTATCCTATACTACCTCTAGTAGGTGCTATATTAGATTAATATACCCCCTCTATTTTACTAGGACTTAACGCTTTCCTTTTCCTCTTATATTCTTTGCACAAAGGATCTCTTCTACTTCCTATTTATCTAGCGTTGCATCCTTATTTTCTAGAGTAACTATTAGACCTAGTTATAAGTCCTAGAGCTTCTAGCTTAGTAGTAGGTTATTAGTAGCTCTCTCTAGTAGATCTATATACACGGTCTTATATAAGCTCCCTAGTAAGTCTAATACTACTATAAGTAGAGTAGGAACTTATATTACTTTATACTTTACCTATAGCTAGTTAAACTTTTTACTTAGTTAGTTTATCTTTATATTGCGTATTATAAACTAAACTATATTGCCTTTTAGGAACTTTTTAGCTAGGTATTAGGACTAGTTTATTACTTCCTATTATTATTACTATTAGAACGTAATAGTAGCTTACGCTAGCTCTACACCCCTCTACAGGTGTAACAAGAACGCTACAGCCTCTTTATAAGGATTCTTAGGCTTTACTAGTAGTAATATTATCTTTTATAGCGTATCTATAGTATACCTATTTAAAAGTAGATTTAGGCTAATACTAGTTATACTAGAGTCCCTATTATTAAGTGCAAGTTAGCAGGCTAGAAGGCAGTTAGGCTAGTTAGTCTGCTTAAAGCATACTATTATGCGCAGCACTACCTGCACTTCTTAGTTTGCCCGCTCTATCCTGCTGTCTATCTAGGGGTAGTATATAGTAGACAGTAACTAGTTTATCTTTATTATCTAGTATAATATTGTCTAGAAGGATCCTAACTAGTCTAAGCCTTAGTTAGTAATAATAGAGGATAGGAAGCCCTAGAACCACTACTAGTTATCCTAGAAGATTCTTGCATAATAATTAGCTATTATAGAGACTGTTACTTTAAGCTAAATATATTTAGACAATCTATTAGTAATAACTAATAGGTACTAGGGTTTGCTATCCTCTTTTATAGGTAGGTTAACTATAAAATCTATAGATATTTAGGACTAGTATTGTAACGCGACTAGTATAGGTTGTAACAGACCCTATTAGCGCTTCTAGGAGATATAAGCACTATAACAATAGTAGTTTTAAATATACTACGCAACGTCTCCTAATATTCTATCCTAATAATAGTTGCGGCGTAGTATTTAAAATATTATATTCTTTCCTAGGTATCCTACTAAACCTAATTTATATGCTTGCTATATAATAGTAGTTATAAGGGGTTCCTATATTAGTAACTAAATAACACCCCTCTAGAGTAAAGTGCCGTGTACGCTAATTATATAGTCCCTAATCTATTACTTTATATTAGCTAAAACTAGGAAAGACCTAGCGCCTTTCTAAACTGTATTAAGACGTACTTAGTATATCTTATCTTCTAGTACTGCTTTATCCTATAGTATCTATATATGTAGGTTAGCAAAGAGGCTAGCGCCCTTTAGTAACTTAGACGCCTCCTCTGCTTCTAACACTGTAACCTAAATTAATTTAGGGCGCATTACTAACTATAGTGTTGCTTTAGAGGAGTTTAAATCTTATAGTTATCTGCTTAAGGTATTAGGTTATCCTACAAGATAGCTAGGTCTATACTATAGGATGTACTAATATTTTAAAAGTTCCTCTACCTAGTAGCACTATTATTTACTTAAGCTTTAAAGGCTAGTAAAGTACTCTAAGTTTTTATAGTCTGTGAATATTATAAATAGCTTATAAACACTCTATAACTCTACTAACTAACTTTTAAGACACTTAATAATAGCAAGTAATTCCTTATTGTATATAGTATAGTTTTATCTCTCTAGCGTTAGTGCTGTAGAGTAGTAAGTAACTAGGCGCTAGACGCCCCTAACTTTTTATAACAAGCAACCCCTAAGAGCGCATCCTAAATAGTCTACTTCTAATAACATTTCTTTAGCTAGGTCCTATTATATTAATACTAGTCCTAATATAAACACCTTTTTTAGCGTATTAAATATACTTTATTCTTTCTCTCCCTATTAGAATAGGGTGTTCTTTCTAGTTAGTTAGTTTAAAGGTGCTGCTACTTTAGAAAACTTCGCGATAAAATTATAGTAGAAGTTAGTAAAACCTAGAAAACTCCTTACCTCTCTTATATTCCTAGGGGATTCCTATTCCTATACTACCCTAAGCTTTTTAGGGTTAGGTCTAAGTAATTTGCCTGCCTTAATAATATAGCCTAGGTAGCGTACCTCCTTAACACTAAAAGCATATTTCTCTAAGTCTAGGTATAGTCCTGCTTCTTTTAATAGCGTAAGTACATGCTTTACTTTTTCTATATAGTTAAACTAGTTTCCTCCTAAATAAATTAAGATATTGTTAAGGTAGGCTATTGCATATAATCTAAGTAACTCTGCAAGCACAGCATTAATATATTGTTAGAAAGTAGATAGCGCACTACTAAGACTAAATAGATATACTAACTATTTATACAACCTAAACTAGGTGCAGAAAGTAGTTAAGGACTTATAATCTTCTACTATTCTAACTTTATAAAAGGCAGCGTGAATATCCACTTTTATAAACTAATTTACACTAGATAGTGTGCGCAAAGTTTCCTTAATAAGTAGTAGTAGGTATTAGTCTAAGGTTGTTATACTGTTAAGCATCTAGTAGTCCACACACAGACGCTAACCGCCTAATAGCTTCTTTACTAGCAATACTAGAGCTCTAGCTATAGAAGAGCTTGCTTAGATCTAGCCCTTGTCTATTAATCTAGTAAGTTATATTCTTAGTTCTAGCAATTAATCACGTAATATAGGGTATAGGGGACCCTATAGGGGGTTAGGCTAGGTTCTATCTAGGAGAGTTGTTAACTAAATATAGTAATTTATACTGCCTTAATAAGGTAGCAAACTGCTTGCTAACTCTTTGTTAAACAGGTCCTTAAACTCTTAAAGTTCTAGTAGCAACTTTGTCTTTCTAGTTTTATACTTAGGTTTATAGGAAACCGTGTTACTAGCAATATAAATAGTGTGTATATTAATAGGACTTCCCTTATTAACACTTCCTAGATATTTTGTTAGGTGTAAGTTATATATTACCTATAATATATCTAGTATATTTATTACAAAAATTTATACCTATATATCTTCCTATTAGGGTTCTTAATTTAGCAACCCTACTATAACTAAACCTAAGATAGTAGAGATATAGGTAGGATACAGGCGTCTCCTAATCTCTTATACTACTATATTTCCTGCCTTCCTAATTACTAATTCGCCTTATAGAATATCTATAATAACGCCCTCTCTGTAAAGCTATAGTCTGCCTAGTATTAGTTAATAGGAAAGATAAGGTACTACATAAGCTAAAAGCTAAGACTACTAACTATCTAAATTATAGTCTAATACTACTAACTGTGCAATTCTTATACCCTTAGCAATTCCCTAGGTATGTTATAAGGGTCGCGGGGGAATGTTAATAAAGGTCCTACTAATCTATCTTACTAACTTTTCCTTAACTACACTAAAACACTAGCACTCTAAATTAACTATTGCTTGCACGTTCTCTACTCTACCTAGGAAGAGGGGAATAAAGAAGGGAGGATTATTTAACCCCACCTTAATATCTAGGGGACACTTAATAGCCTCTACTATTAATAATTCCTCTATTATAGTATCCTCCTTATACCCCTAACTTAGCCTAGGGTTAGGGGCGGCTAGTTTCCTAAATTAGGGCTACTTGCTAATGCTACAACTATCTTAACACCTACTAGTTGTAGTAATAGGGTATTAGGACATGCATGCACAAAATAACTACCCTATTTACACTAGGTGTAGACCTTCGCTAGTTTCTATGCATTAAACAGGTCCTATAGGATCTAGTTAGGACGTGATATTAGCAGTTTAGTAGGTGTACTTAATAAGGCTGCTACTTCTACTATATTTGTGTTACTGTCCTAATCTAAGGCAGACCTCTACTAGGGTTCCTTAGACTTACTAGCCTAAAGAAACCCTAGTTCTAGAGAGGCTATTTTAATGTCTACTGTAATTATCTTGTATTCCTCTATAGCTATATTATAGTTTATCCTAGAGACTCCCCTATTAAGGGAAACTAAGCGCATATAGCTATTAAGAGATTACTAAAGTTATAAAAGCTTCTATTTATTATCCTAGTATAAACCTCCTAACTATATAAGAAGCTGTATAAAATTTACAAAGAACTCTATAAAAGGCTAATTTTAGCCCTAATATAAGTGTTCTAACATAACTTAGGCGCGCTCCTGCCTATAGTAGTCGCTATAATAGAACGCTAGGTAGTTAAGAAACCTACTTATATCCTAACGCTTGCGTGCACTATCCTTAAAGTATAGTGCTATAGCGCACTAGACTATAGGCAATAACTAGGACTAAATATATATAAACCTTACCTCCTTATCCCTAATAAAGACCTTGTCTGCACGTAGTTTAAACTCTATAGTTATTTACTAGGAGGAGAAGTTTACCTTAGTGCTATTATATAGCAAGCTAACTAGGAAAGGTTTGCAGCGTAAGGCAGGAGAGGGTAGAGGTAGCATGTTATTAAACCTGGCAGGCTTAGAGGAGGGTTAGGATAGAATCTAATTGCGTATTTCCTTATTCTGTTAACGTAGTATAGCTATTATAGCAGAGTCTTAAGCCTATTATTCTATTAATCTATAGACCTATTGTATTAGCCTTTCTACTATATTAGGTTGCACCTAGCTATTCTAAACATCTAGCGTATCTATCTCTTATTACTATTATAGTATATTTAGAAGAAGATACTAAAATATTATAGACTAGCCTTAAGGGAGAATGCAATAAGCGTTAATAATAGTATTTAGTATCTTAAAGGAGAGATAAGCCCTCCACGCCTTTTTATAGGTGTCTAGTGTGTTCACTTAGTAGTAGTGTTGGACTTAGTCCGTCTTGTGTTAGACCTAGGCTTAGGCATAAGCCTAAGTCCTTCACACAGGCACACAAAGTTAATCCTAGTAGAGAAGGAGTCTGTTTTCTATCTAATAATGCTTAGGTAACTCTAATCTTTCTATTAGGAATAAGGACCTATTTTCTTAGAGGAGAGTTTTAATAAGTTCTAGGGATCTAAGAGTTATAGGGTTCTAAACTGCTATAATTAAAGTAAGGATTAGTAAGGAACGCTTAGCTAGGTAGTCTTGCGCTAAGTTAGAGTTAATTTAGGGGTGTAACCTATCTAGGGCGATTATTACTTATAAATAATTATCCCTCTAAGTAGTCTTTAGGTTAACTATATCCTGTTCCCTTTAGCTTAGGATATTAGCTTGGGCGTTGTAAGATCTAGGAGTATACTTAATTTAGAAGTTAAAGGGACTTATAACCTCTAGCTATCTAGCTTGCCTAGCACTAAGGACTTTAGTAGATATAAAGTACTCTAATACTCTATAGTCTGTGTATACTCTAATAAGGTGCTAAGTACTTATTAGGTTAGCACGCTATTTCTTAAAGGCGCAGATTATTATAAATAATTCTTTGTTATAGATTTCCTAGTTAAGTTTAGAACTAGTAAGGGTCTAACAAAAGAAGGATATAGGGTACTATTTCCTATTAGGATGCTCCTATAAGAGGATAGCTATAATAACTCTATTAGAGGCGTCTATCTCTAGTTTTAGAGGGTACTTAGGATAGAAGTAAGCTAAGCTTAGGATTGCTAGCAGGGCATTCCTAAGCTAGTTAAAGGCCTATTAACATTCTAAAGTCTATATAAATAGGGTAGCAGGGCTCTAAAGAGTAGTTAAGGGCTTAGCTATCTTAGAGAAGTTTTCTACAAATTGCTAGTAGAATCTAGTAAATCCTAGGAAGGACTTTACTCTAGTTATTATCTTAGGAGCGGACTAGTTTTAGAGTACTTTAACTTTGTTAGGATCTACCTCTAAGCCTTTGTTAGTAAGGATATATCTAAGGTAACAGGTATAGGTTGTATAGAATTCGCTTTTCTTAATATTAGCCTGTAATCTAGCAGAATAAAGACGCTTAAGAACTTTTTAAACATAGTCCTTGTAAGTAGCAAGGTTTTTAGAGTAGATAAGGATATTATCTAGATAGGTAATGCAGAAGTTATCTAAATAATCTATTAGTATATTATTTATATAGCGCTAATAGGTTGCAGGTCTATTACATAGCCTAAATAGTAGGACTTTGTATTTGTAGGCACTATACCTAGTGCAGAAAGTAGTATACTCCTCTAAGTTAGGGTCTATTTAGATCTTATTAAAGGCAGTATAAATATCTAGCTTAGTAAAGATTTTTGCTTTAGCTAGCTAGGATAATAGATTATCTATATAAGGTATTAGGTACGCGTCCTTTTGCGTTAAGCTGTTAAGCTTATAGTAATCCACACAGATCCTAAGGCCTCTATTTAGCTTCTTAACGTATAGGATAGGAGAGGCAAATAGGCTCTAACTAGTCTTAATAAAACCTTTCTATAGGTGCTCTTGTATATATTCCTTAGTAGCCTAGAGTTCCTTAGTATTTTAATAATAGAGGGGACTCTAGTAGTTTAGAAGGGGTTCCTCTAGGACTATCTTATAGTTATAAGGCTAGTAGATTAGAAGTTTGTTAGCCTTAGCCTTATTAAAGACGTCCTAATAGGAGTTATAGTTAGATAGGAGCTTCTAATCTAGCAGGCTATTGTTAAGAATATCCTATTTAGATAGGGTTTAGATCCTACGCTTAATCTTATATAGGCTAGTAGTAAAGAATTTATTAGAAGATTTTTTTATATTAAAATAGAAAGTATTAGCAGAAATAGTAGCAATTTAAAATTTTGCAGGTGGGGTAACAGTTAGCGATTAGACTAGGGTAGGTAGTGTAATAGGTTTAGTAGCAGCCCTATAAGTAGCTAGAATTTTAAGTATACTACGTATCCTATTAATTAAACCAGGACTATTTTAGTTCTAGTTCTCCTCTTAATCCTAAAGGGCGTCTCTTCGCAAGATGTTATAGGTAACTAGAGTAGACAGCACTTGCTAGTAGAGTTGTACTAGAATAGGAGGTGCAGGGTTGTAGGTTAGAGGATATTTCTCTAGCTAGATTAGTTAAGATTTATCCGTATTAATTAGGATTTAGAACTGTTTTAGCTAGTGTTATCTAACAATACAATCCTAAGAACCTAAGTCTACTATTATAAAGGGGCAGTTATAAACCTTTTAGCTACTAACTATTATATAAAGCTAAATATAGTAGGCAACTAGGGAGGTAATCTAGTCCTAGAACCCTTTAATAGTAAGCTTGTATAGTAACTTTTAGATAGGTACCCTAAGTGTAGAAGAGATATTATAAGCAATTTTTAAATTAAGAAATAAGTAACCTTAGGCCCTAGTATCTACTAAAGCGTTTAGGTAAACACTAGATCTATTAAGGCATAGGGTTATACATGCAAGTAAATAGGAACTAATAAATAATTTAGTTAAGGAAAGGTTTAATAGGTTATATTAAGTTAGGCCTAGGAAGGAGGATCCTCCTAGGCGTTGTTGTTTCCTGTCTAATAGCTATCTAAATTAGTTAATTTAGAGGTATCTTCTTCCTTAGAATTCTTAGCAACCTGTTCTACATCTATGGCCCAAATCCTAGGGGGTTTAGGGCAGTTACTAGAGAAGTGCCTAGGCTTTCTACAATTATAGCAAGTTACTAGGGTTCCTATTGTAGTAGCGCTAGGAGTGGCTAGCGTAGTAGATAGGGGTTAATTATTTTAAGGGATAGTGCCTTATTATTATAAGTAGGGCATATAAGGTTTAGCTATTAAAGGTCTATTATAGGGTTTCTAATTAGCGTCTAAATAGGACTAGTTTCTAGAGTATTAGAACAGGGTTAGTCCTTTTCTAGATAATAGAGTAGTCTAGGTAGGAGTAGATAAGGTAGGGTATAGGCGGCGTTCTATATTAAAAGTAGTAAGATAATCTACTATAGTCTTGAAATTATTGTGCTAATTCTATTAGAAAGCAAGGTTTAGTATCCTTAGGGAAGGTGTAATCTTTATCTAGAGGTAGTAATACTACTCTAATTAGGGTACTTCTCCTCTAATAGCAAGACTCTAGAATTATAACTTAAAAGCAGGGAATATCTCTATATTAGTTATATATAGGTAGTTAAATATAGTCTAACTCTTAGCTATCTTATTTCTAGTAATAAAGTAAGTTTAAAGGAGGGTAATTATTTCCTTAGCTTTTTAGAATTAAAGACTTAGGGAATTAGATAGGTAACGTGGCTCTAAGTATTCTCTTGCTAGTCCTAAGCAGTGTCCCTAGACTAACGCTATCTAAGCTCTAGAAAAGGGGTAGTAATTAGCGTTAATCTCTAGCCTATCCTAAATAGATGCTTACTATTATCTAAAAGTAGGATTAGCACTATTACTAAGTATAGAGATATTTAGCGTCTTTTTAGATTATCTCTTAGCTTTTATAGTATATACTATAGGGTTTAATATAGAAGCTAAAGACTAGCTAGGTTAGGTAGTACCCTATATCTCCTTATAGAGGGAGGTGTTGTACAACTAATTAGTAAGTTGCTTAACTTGTTCCTCTAACCTCTTCTTTTTAGATAGGGTTAATATATATTTATCTTTAAGGGAGGTGTTGCTTTAAGATTTCCTAGGAGCATAAGGTACCTTAAGAGATAGATAGGAAGCGGGTCCTTTAAGGAGGGCGTTGTTAATTAAGTCTTCCTTATCTAATTTCTTTCTATTAGTAAATAGGCTTTTAAAAGTAGCTAAACTAGATACCCTTTCTTTACCTTTGTCTAACATTTTATAGTTAATAAAAATAATAAATCTTTTCTTTTTAGGGGGTTTGGTTGTAGGAGGATATTAGCTTTGCCTCTAATTCCTCTAGGCTTTTAGTAGTCTCTAGGTCTCTACCTTAACGCAATCTAACGCGATTTTTTCTAAAGGTAATCTAGCACCACCTATAGGTCTAGAAGTCTAAGCCTATAGGCTTTGGTTATTAGAAGTTCTAATAGCTATTCTAACTGTAGAGTTGCAGGGTTAGGTAGCTACTAGAACTAAATTAGTAGCTTAAAATAACAACAAGTGTGATATTCTTGAATACTGTTACTAGCTAGGATAATATTCTTCTTATAATGTAACAACTTAGGTAGGTAGGGCATCTAAAAGGTATCCTATATAACTTAAAGGCATATAGGAGTGCGCGCCTATATAGAAAAGGATAAGATTCCTACACCTATAGGTCTTGTACAAAAGGACAAGAAGAACATGCCTATCCTAACTATAGGCGAGCTGTTCTCTATATACATAAGTAAGTTGGGCCTTTATTAGGCCTAACTTGGAATGGAACAATAGGCAGGCAATTCTGCCTTATTGTTACAAGGACAACCTAGGTAGCTCCCTACAAACTCTAAGGGACGCTACGCGCGTGTAATAGAGCTCCTTAGGGAAGCTACTTAGTTAATAATAGGGAGGTAGGCTATAGTTTGCTATTTTTATATTATATATTAATAGATCTTATATACTACCTTTACTTTAATTAATACTCTATAATATATACTCTACTATTATATAACTTTAGGTGCTTCCTAAACCTTATGAATTATTATATAGTTAGGTTTTTAGTAAGCCTATTAGGTAGTATCTTACTAGTAGATAGGTAGGTAATATAGAAAGATCCCTTTATATCTTCCTATCTAAGCTATATCTTTTATATATCTCTTTAGCGTAGCTTAGTAGTAATCCTTTTATTATTACCTACTCCTAGCCTTATAGTGTATTAATTATTATAGTTAATTATCTAGGTAGTATTTAAAGTATAGTATATTTTAGTTAAAAACTATTTTAACGCTAATACCTCTTTACTTACTTGCTTAAGTGTAAGGAGCTCTACCTTAGTAGTTAAGGTAGTAATAGTTACTTATTAAGCTACCTTCTAAATATTAGGTCCTCTAAAGACTGTAATTAGGTATCTGTGTAATACTTGCTAAGTAGTAATATTATTAGCAAATACCGTATTAATATATATTATAAGCTTATTAGGATTAGTATTCCTATATTAGATTAATTAGTATTAAGTGTAGTATAGATAGATAATTACTTAATTAACTACATTAAAGTGTTGTTTAGATAGGTAAGTATGGTATTAGGAGAGCTAGGAGGCTATATAGGCAATGTTGGGGCGCACTATAATTAAGGTGTAAAGGATTAATCTAACGCGCTCTTAATAGTCCTTAACATCCTTTTTACTAGCTTCTCTAGTGCTCTTTTTAATATCTTTACTTAGTAGTAGTATAGTAGGGAACTTTCCTATCTCTACTAGATTAAATTTCTTTGCAATCTTGTTAATGTATTTATTATAAACAAGCGTTATTGTCCTTCTCCTTCTATCCTAGATTACTATTACCCCTAGAAACTAGCCTACAGGTCCTATTTCTTCTATAGTATATCTTTGCTTTAGAGCTTAGATACCCTTATAGGCTTAGTTTGCGTAGTTTTAGTAATAGATTAATAGGATATTGTCTACATAGAATATTAACAAGATACTTTAATCTCTATTAAAGAATAGGTGTAGCTCCTCCTTAGAAGCAATACGCTTATTTTTTTAGAGTATAGTTAAGAGCTTATTACACTATAATAATAGTAAGTCTTTTAATCTATATAGAGCTTGTTTAAGCTTAACGCACTTCCTAGGCACTTAATATCCTTTAGGTAGATTGCAGATTACTATTAGGTGTTAATCCCTTAAGGCGTTAAGGAAAGCTCTAACAATATTATATTAATATATCTTAAGATTAAACTTGGCTCTAATTTATGGTCCTAAAGGTTTAAGCTACTAGGGTAGCTACGTAGGTTAAATAAATTAAGTTAGCAAGCTATAGATCTCCTCTTACTACTATCCTTGCTTTACACTTAATTAGGTAACTATCCTAATTAAGCTTGTATGTAAACACCTATCTAAGTAGGAGTAGATACTCTCCTATATTTAGGCTAAAGAGGAGCTATGCCTATTCTTTAATAGAGATCGCAGTATCTTGTTAATATTCTATATGGATGATATCCTATTGCTCTATTACTAAAACTACGCAAGTTAAGCTTATAAAGTTATCTAAGCTCTAAAGCAAAGATATACTATAGAGGAAAAGGGACCTGTAAGCTAGTTTCTGGGGGTAAGAGTAATCTAGGATAGAAAGAGACAGATAATAACGCTTATTTATAATAAATATATTAACAAGATTGTAAAGAAATTTAATCTAGTAGAGACAGGAAAATTCCCTACTACACTACTATTAAGTAAAGACATTAAAAAGAGCATAGGAGAAGCCACTAAAAAAGAGATTAAGGACTATTAGGAGCGCGTTAGATCAATCCTTTACACCTTAATTATAGTGCGCCCTAATATTACCTATATAGCCTCCTAGCTTTCCTAATACCTTACTAACCTATCTAAACAACACTTTAATACAGTTAATTAAGTAATTATCTATCTATACTAAACTTAATACTAATTAATCTAATATAGGAATAGGGATCCTAATAAGCTTATAATATATAGTAATGCGTTATTTGCTAATAATATTAATACTTAGCAATTATTATATAGATACTTAATCACGCTCTTTAGAGGACCTATTATTTAGAAGGCAGCTTAATAAGCAACTGTTACCACGTTAACTACTAAGGCAGAGCTCCTTGCGCTTAAGTAAGTAAGTAAAGAAGCAATAGCGTTAAAACGCTTTTTAACTAAAATACACCTTACTTTAGATACTACCTAGATAATTAATTGTAATAATTAACAAACTATTAGGTTAGTAGTAGGCAATAACAAAAGGATTACTACTAAGCTACGCTATGTGGATATTTAAAACATATAGCTAAGACAAGAGTATACAAAGGGATCTTTCTATATTACCTACCTACCTACTAGCAATATACTAGCTAATAGGCTTACTAAAAACCTAACCACATAATAATTTATAAGGTTTAGGGAGCACCTAAAGTTATATAATAGTAGAGTATATATTATATAATATTAATTAAAGTAAGGTAGTATATAAGATCTATTAATATATAATATAAGAATAACTAACTATAGCCTACCTCTCTATTATTAACTAGGTAGCTTCCCTAAGAAGCTCTATTACGCGCGCAAAGCGTGCCTTAGAGTCTATAGGGAGCTGCCTAGGTTACCCTAACCTAGGATCTATAAGGGGAACCTTAGAGAACCTAGAGTCCTTATCTTCTAATAAGGAGCTCTAGGCGCCCTTAGCTACAGTATTAGCCTTGCGCGCAAGCTTAGTAGTAGTAGTAGCAGCTTTTACTAGCTCCTGCTACTTAGCCTCGCTCTCCTTAAGGAGCACTAAGACCCTCTACTTCTTATTATTAAGAAGGTCTTAGCTCTTACCTGCCTGCTTCCTTGCTAGGAAGGATAGTATAGAACGTTAGGCAAGCTTAGGGCTATTAGTTTATTAGTATAGATCTTACTAAGCATTATAAAGGAAAACTTCTTATATAGATTATATATATTAGGATATAGCTATACCTAGAGGAGCACTACTAGTACTAAGTCCCCCTACTAGAAGAGTTATAGTACTTGCTATTAGACTTATTAAAGAGCGTAGAGCGTAGATAATTTAGATAAGTTTTAGCACAATAAATACTAGGCTCTCTATAGCAGGAGGATCTTAGGGTCTCCTTAGGAGCTAGAGAGGGAGTAGGAGCAGGGATAGGGGGAGGGGTCTAGGGAGGAGCAGGAGCGGGAGTTAGAGCTAGGGTAGTAGGAGCTAGAGCAGGAGCGCCCTTCCTTAGCTTTGCAATCTTAACTATAGTAGCAGTAGCTGCGCGCTTAGCTACTACACACTCTATAATAGCCTTACGCTTAGTAGTAGCACGCTCTTCTTTAGTAGCAGTGGCTTTAGTGACTATAGCTTTAGCTGCGCGGGAGGCGATAAGGGTAGTGCAGGCAGAGTAAGCGTAAGTAGTAGATTTTAACTTTAACTAAGATATAAGTTAGCAGGGATATAGGTATAGTTTAGATCTTTAAGGTTATATAATCTTATAACTTAAGCTATAGTAAAGATTGTAGTTAGGTAGATAGAGTTATAGAGCTTAGCCTAGATAATATCTACACGCGCAAGCGCAGGCTAAATAAGGAAGGCGCGCTAGTTAGTATCTAAAGGGTAAGCTAATTTAACCCTTTAGATATACAACGCTCTAATTAGCTACACTACCTACTAACTATAAGCGCAACTACAATAATAAAAGATCTACCTATACCTAGGGGGTATGTTGCAGGAGGGATATTAACTAGATTATAGAGCATCTTAATCTAATTAATCCTAATTAATACCCCTGTATAACCTACTATCTAATTAACTGCTAGCTTACTACTAAGTGCCTAATAAAAAGCAGGAGCTCTAGTAAGGAAGGTTTACTAATTATTTACCTTCTAGTAAGGGTAGCTAAAGCTCTATATATATAAGTCTAATCGTAGTAGATATAATCTAATAATCCATCTCCTAAATCATTCCTAACCTTAGTAATCCAAATTTCCACATTATGTTTATTAGACTCTTCTATTCTACTACCTTAAATCTATTAGGGATTTTAGACTTAGTAGGGGAAAGAGGTCCCTTAGGTACTAGAGATATAGTGCTATCTAATTTAACAGAGGGCTCTTGCTTAATATAAGTAGGCTCTATTATAGTTAGAATAGAATTAAAATACGTAATAAAGTTTGCAATACTATAAATCACTAATAGTAGGAGGTAGGTAGGTAAGGTGGATTTTAGGTGTTGTTGTTTTTTTCTAGTGTATAGATTTTTTCTAGTTACTAGCGCTAGCTATAAAGGGCTTGGGCTTATGCCTAAGCCTAGGCCTAACACAAGAAGGACCAAGTCTAACTCTACTACTACTAAGCGCACACGCTACACACCTATTAAAAGGCGTAGAGCGCTTACCTCTTCTTTAAGATAGTAAATACTTTTATTAACGCTTATTATAATTAACCTTAAGGCTAGTCTATAATATATTAGTATCTTCTTCTAAATATACTATAATAGTAATAAGAGATAGACGCGCTAGATATTTAGAATAATTAGGTGCAACCTAATATAGTAGAAAGGCTAACATAGTAGGTCTATAGATTAATAGAATAATAGGCTTAAGACTCTGCTATAATAGCTATACTATATCAGTAGAATAGGGACATACGTAATTAGATTCTATCCTAACCCTGCTCTAAGCCTGCTAGGTTTAATAACCTGCTACTGTGCCGTGGTGAGGGATGTATAGGAGAAAAACAAGGCTTAGCCTAAAAAGTTGGGCGGAAAGAATGGTATAAAGGCATGAAGGATCAGAGGATAGGACAAGCACAACTCCAGGAGACTTCACTTTAACTCTACAATATCATCTTTTCACTCATGTTTCTGCATTGAACCTATATCCTCTGCTATGGGATCACTACTATTGAACCTTGCCCCTCCCACTTCTCCTCGTTTGAATGGGTTACTCTCCCTGCCGGTTCACTACCTCTACTTCCCTCTACCTTATATTACAAACCCTTCCTAGTTAGCTTGCTATATAATAGTACTAAGGCGAACTTGTCCTTCTAGTAAATAACTATAGAATATAAAATACGTGCAGATAAGGGCTTTATTAAGGATAAAGAGGCAGATTTATATATATTTAGTCCTAGTTATTATATAGAGTCTAGCGCGCTATAGCACTATACTTTAAGGATAGTGCACATAAGCGTTAGGATATAAGCAGGTTTCTTAACTACCTAGCGTTCTATTATAGTAACTATTATAGGCAGGAGCGCGCCTAAGTTATATTAGAACACTTATATTAGGGCTAAAATTAGTCTTTTATATAGTTCTTTATTAACTTTGTATAGCTTCTTATATAGTTAGGAGGCCTATACTAGGATAATAAATAGAAGCTATTATAACTGCGCTAATTGCTTAATAGCTATATAGGCTTAGTTTCCCTTAATAGGGGAGTCTCTAGGACAAACTATAATATAGCTATTAAGGAATACAAGATAATTATAGTAGATATTACAATAGCCTCCCTAGAACTAGGTTTTCTTTAGGCTAGTAAGTCTAAGGAACCCTAGTAGAAGTCTACTCTAGATTAGGATAGGGATATAAATATAGTAGAAGTAGCAGCCTTATTAAGTGCACCTACTAAACTACTAATATTACGTCCTAACTAGATCCTATAGGACCTATTTAGTGCACAAAAACTAGTAAAGGTCTACACCTAGTATAGATAGGGTGGTTATTTTTTATAGGTGTGTCCTAATACCCTATTACTATAACTAGTAGGTGTTAAGATAGTTATAGTATTAGTAAGCGGACCTAATTTATAAAACTAGCTACCCCTAACCTTAGGCTATGTTAGGGGTATAAGGAGGATACTATAGTAGAGGAATTATTAATAGTAGAGGCTATTAAGTGTCCCCTAGATATTAAGCAGGGGTTAAATAATCCTCCTGTATTTATTCCCCTCCTCCTAGGTAGAGTAGAGAACGTGTAAGTAATTGCTAGTATTTTAGTGTAGTTAAGGAAAGGTTAGTAAGATAGATTAGTAGGAACTTGTTGCAGGAGGGATATGAACCAGATCACGGAGCATCTTAATCTAATTAACCCTAATCAATACCCCTGTATAACCCACTATCTAATCAACTACTAGCTTACTGCTAAGTGCCTAATAAAAAGCAGGAGCTCTAGTAAGGAAGGTTTACTAATTATTTACCTTCTAGTAAGGGTAGCTAAAGATCTATATATATAAGTACGATTGTAGTAGATACAATCTAATAATCTATCTCCTAAATTATTCCTAACCTTAGTGATCTAAATTTCTATAGTTATAAGCCTAGTTTGCGCTTTACCTTATTAAAGATCGTCCTATCTATTTAAGCGTATTATTTAACTTAGACACTAAGCTAGCAAGCTTTACTCTTTCTTTATACTATTTCTTAAGCAGAAGCTTGTTATAGACTGGCCTTAAGGGAGAATGCAATAAGCGTTGATAATAGTATTTAGTATCTTAAAGGAGAGGTAAGCCCTCTACGCCTTTTTATAGGTGTCTAGTGTGTTCGCTTAGTAGTGGTGTTAGACTTGGTCTGTCTTGTGTTAGACCTAGGCTTAGGCATAAGCCTAAGCCCTTTACATACCCCTAACCTCCCCCATAGACTATCGTGAAATTGTCTTTCTAGGGGTCTACGGTTATGTCTTTGTCCTCTACAATCTATATTAGGCTTTATTACTATATTTTTTAGTTTTATTATTATATCTTTATATTCCTTCCTAATTTAAAACAGGCCTATATATTAAGTAGTACGCGCGCGTGGCGTCTATGCGCTTGTTTTAGCACCCTACTATAAAAGTTCTAATATAGCTATCCTACCCTACTATAAATTTCCTAACTTACTTTGTTATATAGTAGATTTCCCCTACTAATTAGCCCTCTTTCTACCTTTTCTATGTTAATCCTGCCTATTTAGCCTACAACATGTCCTTATCTGCTACTGCTAGTGCTAGTAGTAGGGATCTACTAAGAGGCGGTTAGACCCTGCGCTAGGCCCACTAAGATAAGGTGCGTACTTCTAGTATTCTCCCTATGTTTCCTGTACTAACTTTTGCTTAGCACACGCCTCCCTAAACACAGCTGCTTAGCAGCTTTATTATTTCTAGTAACTTAGATAATAAGGAATACAATAGTAGCTTTATAAAGCTACTTCCCTATAATTAGTGTATTAACTAGCTTTATCTCTTTAGCAAGTATAACTATTATAAAGGTAGTAGTAAGTTCCCCTTAATTTATATTTTCTTTGTAGTAAGTTCTAACTGTGTCTAGGGCGTTTGTGCAAGTCTTGTTATTATAGTTACAAGACCTGCACTAGGTTAGAGGCTATACTTGCTAATAATCCTAACGTCCGCTAAGCCCTCTATAACTAGCTTTAGTTTTATTATAGTTACTAGGAGGATTGCCTCTATATTATAAAGAAAGGGACCCTTAGAACCTTTGCAGGAAAACCTACTAAAGGCACTTACTACTAGTTTGTACTATAGTTCTACTAGCTCTACTATTATTTTAAGGATCTTATATTAAGGGCTTAAACTAATAATACTATTACTCTACTTACCCCTACTACCTACTTGCGCGCCTATAATTAGTATTAGCTTAGTGCTATTATTCTATCTACTACTAGTACTCTAGCGTTTCCCCTTTAGTCTACTATTACGCCTTTATATAGTAGTTATAGCAATAATAACGTTATATAGCTTGCTACTACTACTAGTATTACCTTCTAGCGTATTAACTAGTGTATAAACAAGACCTAGGCCTAAACTAACCTTTGTATTAATAGGCTTAAGAGCGCTGCTAAGCGCACTACCTATAGTATTAAGACTCTTATTATTAGTATTAATTTTCCTTTGTTCCCTTTATATATATTCTAATATTTGCTTTCTTTTAGGCCTAGAGTGCTACACGTTAGTAAACTATTAAAGCACTACCCTCCTCCTGCTACTACTACTACTATTGCTTATACTTGTTAACTAAGTCCTCCCCTACCCGCGCTACGCGCGAGCGGCACCACTATTGCTAAGAGACGCAGAGGCGTTAGAATAACATAAACAATAGTCTAGGGGAGGCTAGAGGGGGGTTAGTTGTAGATAGTAATAGTATAGATACTACTACTTAATTATTAGCCCTATTATAAAACTTTAGTAGTAGGGCACTTGCTTAGAGTGTTGTAAGGATAAATAAAGGACGTCTCTAATACCTTTCTACTTCTTAATTATAATAAAGGTCTAAGTTATTATTCTAGTTTTCTTCTATACTTGCTTCCTAGCTTTTATACGTATTAGGCTATTATTATACGCGATATCCCTATACTATTCCTTAAACCTATCTAGAGCCTTAGTATCCTACACTACCTCTAGTGGGTGCTATGTTAGATTAATATACCCCTTTTATTTTACTAGGACTTAACGCTTCCCTTTTCCTCTTGCATTCTTTGTATAAAGGATCTCTTCTACTTCCTATTTATCTAGTGTTGCATCTTTATTTTCTAGAGTAACTATTAGACCTAGTTATAAGTCCTAAAGCTTCTAGCTTAGTAGCAGGTTATTAGTAGCTCTCTCTAGCAGATCTATATACATAGTCTTATACAAGTTCCCTAGTAAGTCTAATACTACTATAAGTAGAGTAGGGACTTCTATTACTTTATACTTTACCTATAGCTAGTTAAACTTTTTACTTAGTTAGTTTATCTTTATATTACGTATTATAAACTAAACTATATTACCTTTTAGGAACTTTTTAGCTAGGCGTTAGGACTAGTTTATTACTTCCTATTATTATTACTATTAGAATGCGATAGTAGCTTGCGCTAGCTCTACACCCCTCTATAGGTGCGACAAGAACACTACAGCCTCTCTATAAGGATTCTTAGGCTTTACTAGTAGTAATATTTACTTTTATAGAGTGTCTATAGTATACCTATTTAAAAGAAAATTTAGGCTAATACTAGTTATACTAGAGTCCCTGTTATTAAGTGCAAGTTAGCAGGCTAGTAGGTAGTTAGGCTAGTTAGTCTGCTTAAAGCATACTATTATGCGCAGCACTACCTGCACTTCTTAGTTTGCCCGCTCTATCCTGCTGTCTGTCTAAGGGTGGTATGCAGTGGATAGTAACTAGTTTATCTTTATTATCTAGCACAACGTTGTCTAGAAAGATCCTAACTAGTTAGAGCCTTAGTTAGTAATAATAGAGGATAGGAAGCCCTAGAACTACTACTAGTTGTCCTAGAAGATCCTTGTATAATAATTAGCTACTATAGAGACTATTGCTTTAAGCTAAATATATTTAGATAATCTGTTAGTAATAACTAATAAGAACTAAGGTTTACTATTATCTTTTGTAGGTAGGTTAACTATAAAGTCTATAGATATTTAGGACTAGTATTGTAACGTAACTAGTATAGGTTGTAATAGACCCTATTAGCGCTTCTAGGAGATGTAAGCACTATAACAATAGCAGTTCTAGATATACTACGCAACGTCTCCTAATATTCTATCCTAATAATAGTTATAGTGCAGTATTTAAAATATTGTATTCTTTTCTAGATATCCTACTAAACCTAATTTATATGCTTACTATATAATAGTAGTTATAAGGGGTTCCTATATTAGTAACTAAATAACACGCCTTTAAAGCAAAGTGCTATGTGCGCTAATTATATAGTCCCTAATCTATTGCTTTGTGTTAGCTAGAACTAGGAAAGACCTAGCGCCTTTCTAAACCGCATTAAGACGCACTTAGTATGTCTTATCTTCTAATACTACTTTATCCTATAGTGTCTGCATATACAGGTTAGTAAAGAGGCTAGCGCCCTTTAGTAACTTGGACGCCTCCTCTGCTTCTAACACTGCAACCTAGATTAATTTAGGGCGTATTACTAACTATAGTGTTGCTTTAGAGGAGTTTAAATCTTATAGTTGCCTACTTAAGGTATTAGGTTATCCTATAAGATAGCTAGGTCTATACTATAGGATATACTAATATTTTAAAAGTTCCTCTACCTAGTAGCACTATTACTTGCTTAAGCTTTAGAGGCTAGTAAAGTACTCTAGGTTTTTATAGTCTATAAATATTATAAATAGCTTATAAATGCTCTATAGCTCTACTAACTAACTTTTAAGATACTTAATAATAGCTAGTAATTCCTTATCGTGTATAGTATAGTTTTGTCTCTCTAGCGTTAGTGCTGCAGAGTAGTAAGTAACTAGGCGCTAGACGCCTCTAACTTTTTATAATAAGCAACCCCTAAGAGCGTATCCTAAATAGTCTGCTTCTAATAACGTTTCCTTAGCTAGGTCCTATTACGCTAGTACTAGTCTAGATATAAATGCCTTTTTTAGTGTATTAAATACACTCTATTCTTCCTCTCCCTATTAGAATAGGGTGTCCTTCCTAGTTAGTTAGTTTAAAGGCGCTACTACTTTAGAAAACTTTATAATAAAATTGCGGTAGAAGTTAGTAAAACCTAGAAAACTCCTTACCTCTCTTATATTCCTAGGGGATTCCTATTCCTATACTGCCCTAAGCTTTTTAGGGTTAGGTCTAAGTAATTTGCCCACCTTAATAATATAGCCTAGGTAGCGTACCTCCTTAATATAGAACGCACACTTCTCTAAGTCTAGGTATAGTCCTACTTCTTTTAATAGCGTAAGTACACGCTTTACTTTTTCTATATAGTTAAACTAGTCTCCTCTTAAATAAATTAGGATATTGTTAAGGTAGGCTATTATATATAATCTAAGTAACTCTATAAGCGTAGTATTAATATATTATTAGAAAGTAGATAGCGCACTACTAAGACTAAATAGACATACTAACTATTTATATAACCTAAACTAGGTATAGAAAGCTATTAAGGACTTATAACCTTCTACTATTCTAACTTTATAAAAGGTAGCGCAAATATCTACTTTTATAAACTAATTTACGCTAGATAGTATACGCAAAGTTTCCTTAATAAGTAGTAGTAGGTATTAGTCTAATATTATTATGCTGTTAAGTATCTAGTAATCTATATAAAGGCGCTAACTGCCTAACAGCTTCTTTACTAGTAACACTAGAGCTCTAGCTATAGAAGAGCTTGCTTAGATCTAGCCCTTGTCTATTAATCTAGTAAGTTGTGTTCTTAGTTCTAGCAATTAATTACAAGATATAGGGTACAGGGGACCCTACAGGGGGTTAGGCTAGGTTCTATCTAGGAGAGTTGTTAACTAAATATAGTAATCTATACTACCTTAATAGGGTGGCAAACTACTTACTAACTCTTTATTAAATAGGTCCTTAAACTCTTGTAGTTCTAGTAGCAACTTTGTCTTTCTAGTTTTATGCTTAGGTTTGTAAGGAACTGTGCTATTAGCAATATAGATAGTATATATATTAATAGGACTTCCCTTATTAACACTTCCTAGATATTTTATTAGGTGTAAGTTATATATTACCTATAAAATATCTAGTATATTTATTACAAAAATTTGTACCTATATATCTTCCTATTAGGGTCCTTAATTTAGCAACCCTGCTATAACTAAACCTAAGATAATAGAGATATAGGTAGGATGTAGGCGTCTCCTGCTCTCTTGTACTACTATATTTCCTGCCTTCCTAATTATTAATTCGCCTTATAGAATATCTATAACAACGCCCTCTCTGCATAGCTATAGTCTGCCTAGTATTAGTTAATAGGAGAGACTAGGTACCACATAGGCTAAAAGCTAAGACTGCTAACTATCTAAATTATAGTCTAATACTACTAACTATAAAATTCTTGTACCCTTAGCAATTCCCTAGGTATGTTGCAAGGGTTGCGGGGGAATATCTATAAAGTTCCTACTAATCTATCTTGCTAACTTTTCCTTAACCGCACTAAAACACTAGTACCCTAAATTAACTATCGCTTGCATGTTCTCTACTCCACCTAGGAGGAGGGGAATAAAGAAAGGAGGATTATTTAACCTAGCCTTAATATCTAGGGGATACTTAATAGCCTCTACTATTAAAGATTCCTCTATTATAGTGTCCTCCTTATACCCCTAACTTAGCCTAAAGTTAGGGGCAGCTAGTTTCCTAAATTAGGGCCGCTTACTAATGCTGCAACTGTCTTAACACCTACTAGTTACAGTAATAGGGTATTAGGGCATACACGCACAAAATAACTGCCCTATCTACACTAGGTGCAGACCTTCGCTAGTTTCTATGCATTAAACAGGTCCTATAGGATCTAGTTAGGACGTGATATTAGCAGTTTAGTAGGTGTACTTAATAAGGCTGCTACTTCTACTATATTTGTGTTACTGTCCTAATCTAAGGCAGACCTCTACTAGGGTTCCTTAGACTTACTAGCCTAAAGAAACCCTAGTTCTAGAGAGGCTATTTTAATGTCTACTGTAATTATCTTGTATTCCTCTATAGCTATATTATAGTTTATCCTAGAGACTCCCCTATTAAGGGAAACTAAGCGCATATAGCTATTAAGAGATTACTAAAGTTATAAAAGCTTCTATTTATTATCCTAGTATAAACCTCCTAACTATATAAGGAGCTGCACAAAATTCACAAAGAACTCTATAAAAGGCTAATTTTAGCCCTAATATAAGTGTTCTAACGCGACTTAGGCGCGCTCCTGCCTGTGATAGTTACTATAATAGAATACTAGGTAGTTAAGAAACCTGCTTATATCCTAACGCTTGCGTACACTATCCTTAAAGTATAGTGCTATAGCGCGCTAGACTATAGGCGATAACTAGGACTAAATATATATAAACCTTGCCTCCTTATCCCTAATAAAGACCTTATCTGCACGCAGTTTAAACTCTATAGTTATTTACTAGGAGGAGAAGTTTGCCTTAGTGCTATTATATAGCAAGCTAACTAGGAAGGGTTTGCAACGTAAGGCAGGGGAGGGCAGAGGCAGCATGTTATTAAACCTAGCAGGCTTAGAGGAGGGTTAGGATAGAATCTAATTGCGTATTTCCTTATTCTATTAATATAGTATAGCTATTATAGTAGAGTCTTAAGCCTATTATTCTATTAATCTATAGACCTATTGTATTAGCCTTTCTACTATATTAGGTTGCACCTAGTTATTCTAAACATCTAGCGCGTCTATCTCTTATCACTATTATAGTATGTTTAGAAGAAGATACTAAAATATTATAGACTAGCCTTAAGGGAGAATGCAATAAGCGTTAATAATAGTATTTAGTATCTTAAAGGAGAGGTAAGCCCTCTACGCCTTTTTATAGGTGTCTAGTGTGTTCACTTAGTAGTGGTGTTAGACTTAGTCCATCTTGTGTTAGACCTAGGCTTGGGCATAAGCCCAAGCCCTTTACAAAGCTTACTTATTACTCTTCTACTATAAGCGACTATATCCTAAAGGGGGATATCCTACTTACTAGATTAACTAACTAGCCTACCTAGTATATTTAATTTAGATACCATGCCCTAACTAAAGGGATCTAGGTAGAGGTAGACCCTAAGGCTTAGGATGCTAAAAACTACTTTAAGAATAAACCTATTAAGCCTAACATGCCAATAGACATTGCGCTATCTAACATAACAAGCAAGCAGTATAAACTTAAAATAACTTAGTACTAAGCCTACTTATTAGATTAGGTATTAAAGTTATTAGTAATCTAGAACCTTTTTATATAGGTTAATAATATAGTAGATTAAGGGATCCTTACCCTAGCCTATATAGAGCTTGTTAATTAAGGAAGAGTAACCCTCTAAGCACTTATCTAAGTGCTCTGTAATAACCTAGCGCTAACTAATTTAAGCGCTGCAATACTAGCAAGATTGTAGTACAAAGCTTATCTTGCTAAGGCAAAGATAAGTGGCTAAGACGCTAATCGCTGGTAGAAGGAGTGGACAATCCTATATGCGCAAGCTAAGGTATACAACGTTCCTAATATTAAAGGATAGCTTGTAGTACAGGATTATCTTAAAGCTCTATCTACTAGGATCTTACTAGATTAGGGTTAAACTATATTTTAAAGGATTATTAAAAAGTTAGTAATAGGAGAGCTAACTTATAACCTCCTATAGGTTACTAAGATCTATTTATTACTTCTCTAAGAGAATAATATAAGATTAAGCTCTAAGGGTCCTGGAGTGTTTGCAACAATAGGAGCTCCACCTTCTAATTAACCTAAGAAGGAGTCTTTATACCTATATAGTAGATCTTACCTATAGAAACCTCCTAAATATAAAAACATTATTAAAGCTTAGACTAATACAGGTAACAAGCTTACTACTACTTAATAATTAGAGATTAAGAAAAAGATTAATAGGAATCAAAAATTTAAAGAGTTAAGAAAAGCTCTAATTAAGTCCTATCCTATTAATTAAGATTATGGTAGTAAGGCAAGCGCGATTACCTATCTAGGCAGTATCTAGGCAGCACTAATTAACCCTATATTAATAGTAGAGAAAACGAACAGGATCTATTTAACTATAGACTTTAAAGCTTACGCCCTATTAAAGAGCACTATCTTTAATAATAGGGGTGCAGTACACCTAGTTAATAATATAAGCTACCTAGAAGAAAGCTTGTTTAGATTAGTTAAATATAAGATAGTTAAAGCAGGAACTTAAGCTTTTCTAATCTTAGGCAGAGGGACTAGAGTAATCCCTAATGCTCTTAATAGACCAAGAGGTCTAAAAACAGAAGATTTAGTGCTTACTAACGTGGTGTTAGTAGAAGGTTTTTATGTGAATATTATATTAGAAGCTTAATTGCTTAAAGCAGGAGTTTAGTTCCTTAGGCTAGATACTACCTTACAGTTTAGATTATTAGGAAAGAGCGTTGTATTAGCCAAGTTACTACGCAAGTTTAACTTAACTTTCCTAGAATACAAGCCCTCTACCCCTTATTAAATAATCTAAAGCATAGTGCCTAAATAACCCTAACGATCCTAGACAACTTACCTAAGACACGACAGTAAGGAGCTTTAGCACTAATAATTAGGCTATTTAGGACCTTAGGCACTTAAAGCTCTAGTTAAGTTAGTAATAAACGTTAGGATTAAAGAAACTCCTAGGAGCAAATGCGAGCACTACGCTATTACACATGCCTAACAGGTTATATTAAGATAACTAAGGGAAAGATCACCACGTCTATACTACTAGGTATTATAGGATCTATTTAACATGCTAATAGGTATAGCTTATAAGTAATAGATCTTGGTATTAAAGTGCGACTACTTAGGAAAGCTTTATACCTATCTACTACAAGCTAAAAACCTTAATAAGATTATGCGGGTGTTTAAAAATTTTAAGAGCTTAATACTTAACTAATATAAGCTTAGTATAGTTAAGATTATGCAAGATAACAACGTTACAACGCTCCCTTAGCGTAGCAAATCTTGTTTTTAGATCTAGGTAGCTAATAATAGTATTAAAATTAAGAGCTCACCTATATATACCTATAAACCTAATAGAGGAGTGGATGTAATGACTTAGGTAGGTAGGGCATCCAAAAGGTATCCTATACGACTTAAAGGCATATAGGAGTGCGCGTCTGTACAGAAAAGGATAAGATTCCTACACCTATAGGTCTTGTACAAAAGGACAAGAAGAACATGCCTATTCTAACTATAGGCGAGCTGTTCTCTATATATATTAGTAAGTTAGGCCTTTATTAGGCCTAACTTGGCATAGAATAATAGGCAGGCAATTCTACCTTATTATTACACTACCCCTTCCTATAGAGAAAGGATAGTCCCTATCCTTAGGATTAGGTTCAGATCCCTTATTAAAGAAGAGCTTTTTGCAAAATAATTCCACCTTTACCTCTGCCTTTACCTTTACTTCTTCTTCCTAGGGCACGGACCCCTATCCCTAGCCTGCATATAACTAGCCCTCTACCTACTAACTTTCTTATTCCTATATCCCTAATTTTTTAAATATTTAACCTAATCTATCTAAAATCTAGTAAGTATTTAATCTATATAATTAAATAGTTGCTAATCTAAATTAGAACCTTTAGCTATGCTAGTACTAGTACTACTAGGAGTCCTTCCTATCGCTTATCGCGCTCTCTATATAAGAGCAGTTAGGGCTCTAGCTAGGGGCAGGTTTAACAATTTTAATTTTAAGTTAAAGAATTCTAAGAAGTGCTAGTACTATATCTCCTAGAATAAGTATTGCAATCTAGTAAGTATCTAGGTCTAATAGGGTTCCTTTACTAATCCTAGCAGATTCCTTCTTTTGTTAGCTAAGAGTACTCTGCCCTTAGGGGTGCCCTAGAAGAGTACTATAGCTTAATAGGAAACCCTGCTAAAGGGGATAAGGATAATAAGGCTATAGTTACTTATTAGAAGGATATTAAGTAGTTTAAGTCTGCTATTTAAGAAACTGCCTAAAACCTTGCTAAGTGCGTTACTATTACTAATACTTAGACTAAGGGTATAGAAGCTGCTAAGATCCTTATAGGTATATATTATACTACTATATCTAATTTACGTTAGCTTTAGAATAGTATCTATAAGATAGTCTTAGTAGTTAGGGGCTTAATAAGGGCTATTAAAGAACTTAAGGAGGAATTAGCGCTAAATTAGGAGGCAACCTTTTTAGTGTGGGCTAAGATAAAGGCGTTTTACAAGAAGGAATCTAAATTAGTCCTAGCTCCTGTCCCTGCTCCTGTACCTGCTCTAATCCCTGCTGCACTAGTTGTCTAGAAGCTAGCAAAGAAGGATAGTCTAGGTGCTATCTTAGCTAATACAGAGTCTAAACTAGGTTCTAATAGAGAGATAGATATAGAATAAAGAGGTTTCCTAGGGGTAGTATCCTAGGAACCTTAAAGGATTAAATAGGATATAATAATAAATAGCGACAAGAATAATAGTAATAGATAGTAGTTAATAGATAATACGTAGCTAAATAGGATATAAATTAGTTCTAATATTAGGCATGATTGTTATAAAGTAATGTTAGATCCTCTTTACCTTTTTCCTAGGCTTGAATCTATTTTAGTAAGCTGCGTAGGGGACCTAGCTAATTTAGATACTATTAGTAAAATGCCTATAATTTATAGGGAGCACCTATAAAGTTAGAGGTAGGATACTAAATAGGATTAGGATTGTGTCTAACCTACTTAACCTTATATTTTAGCTTAGATTAATATAATTTGCTAGCTAGGATTTCTTCTACCTCCTATTCCTCTACACCTTGTATAGGGGTACTAGGGGGTTTTAGAGCCTCTTATCTAGGCAACAGGTCTTAGGGATCTTTATATAGTATATTAGGAGAAAAAACATTATAGATCTTAGAACTAGGTAGCAATTAGAGGCGATACGCGTTTCCTACTTGTCCTAATACCTTAAAGGGGCCTTCCTATTATTTAGATAGTTTTTGGCTAGGTTGTAAAATAGCAAGATTAGCGGTAGATAGATAAACATGGTTACTAACCTTCTAGTTAACTAGATAGCAATAGTAATTAGTAGTAGAGCGTATTTAGTCTTAAGCTCTTTCTATATTTTCTTTAGCAATCTTCTAGGCGTTGTGTATCTAAGTAGCAAGGGATAAGGCGTCCTTGTGGTTTAGTTTCTCTAGGATAGTAGATAGGGTCTTTTCTAGTTTCTAATACTAACTTTGCTTTAGTAAGGAATTAAAGAGGAGCTAATATAGGGCTATACTAATAGACAAATATAGGAGAGTACTTTAGGCATAGTCTATTATAGGTAGTAAGTCGCTCTAGTTATCTTAGTAATAGGATATAAAAGGCCTTAGTCTCTAATTAATATACTTATTTATAATCTTAGTTTGTCTATTAGTTTGTTTATAGTAGGCAGTAGAGAGCTTAACTTTAGTGCCTATAATCTAATAGAATTTAGACTAGAAACTAGATACAAACTAAGGGCCTTAATTAGAAATAATAGTATCTAGAGTGTGTCTAAATTAGTACACCTACTAAATAAATAAGGTAGCTATACCTTAGGCGTCTATAGTTTTGTAGTAAGGGATAGTAATAGCTTGCTTTAATAGGCAATTAATAATAACTATAATCTAATTGTAACTATGTTAATCCTAGGGAAAATCCTTAAAATTAATGCATAAGTGTTGCATTAGTAGACTAGGGATAGGAAGGGGGTAGAGTATACTAGGGAGTTAGTGCTATCTTAGGTGGCCTCTCCTATATAGGATATAGTTCTAAACGTAGCGTTTATAGGTAGTCTCTATACCTTTCTAGTAGTAATGTTAGGCCAGAATCTAATAGGTTTTAGTAGCTAATAGGTAGGTAGTAGACACTTAATTATAAGCCTCACGAATTAGTCTAGTATATAGGACTAATCTAGCAGGCACGCAAAGTTAATCCTAGTAGAGAAGGAGTCTATTTTCTATCTAATAGTGCTTAGGCAACTCTAATCTTTCTATTAGGAATAAGGACCTATTTTCTTAGAGAAGAGTTTTAATAAGTCCTAGGGATCTAAGAGTTATAGGGTTCTAAACTACTATAATTAAAGCAAGGATTAGTAAGGAACGCTTAGCTAGGTAGTCTTGCGCTAAGTTAGAGTTAATTTAGGGGTGTAACTTATCTAGGGCAATTATTACTTATAATTAATTATCCCTTTAAGTGGTCTTAAGGTTAATTATATCCTATTCCCTTCTACTTAGGATATTAGCTTAGGCGTTATAAGATCTAGGAGTGTACTTAATTTAGAAGTTAAAGGGACTTATAACCTCTAGCTATCTAGCTTGCCTAGCACTAAGGACTTTAGTAGACATAAAGTACTCTAGTGCTCTATAGTCTGTGTATACTCTAATAAGGTGCTAAGTACTTATTAGGTTAGCACGCTATTTCTTAAAGGCGTGGATTATTACAAATAATTCTTTGTTATAGATTTCCTAGTTAAGTTTAGAACTAGTAAGGGTCTAACTAAAGAAGGATATAAGGTACTATTTCCTATTAGGATGCTCCTGTAAGAGGATAGCTGCAATAACTCTATTAGAGGCGTCTATCTCTAGTTTTAGAGGGTACTTAGGATAGAAGTAAGCTAAGCTTAGGATTGCTAGCAGGGCATTCCTAAGCTAGTTAAAGGCTTGTTGGCATTCTAAAGTCTATACAAATAGGGTAGCAGGACTCTAGAGAGTAGTTAAGGGCTTAGCTATCTTAGAGAAGTTTTCTATAAATTGCTAGTAGAATCTAGTAAATCCTAGGAAGGACTTTACTCTAGTTATTGTCTTAGGAGTGGACCAGTTTTAGAGTACTTTAACTTTGTTAGGGTCTACCTCTAAGCCTTTATTAGTTAGGATATATCTAAGGTAACAGGTATAGGTTGTATAGAATTCGCTTTTCTTAATATTAGCCTGTAATCTAGCAGAATAAAGACGCTTAAGGACTTTTTAAATATAGTCCTTGTAAGTAGCAAGGTTTTTAGAGTAGATTAGGATGTTATCTAGATAGGCGATGTAGAAGTTATCTAAATAATCTATTAGTATATTATTTATATAACGCTAATAAGTTGTAGGTCTATTATATAGCCTAAATAGTAGGACTTTGTATTTATAGGCACTATATCTAGTGCAGAAAGTAGTATACTCCTCTAAGTTAGGGTCTATTTGGATCTTATTAAAGGTAGCACGAATGTCTAGCTTAGTAAAGATTTTTGCTTTAGCTAGCTAGGATAATAGATTATCTATACGGGGTATTAGATACGCGTCCTTTTACGTTAAGCTATTAAGCTTATAGTAATCTATATAGATCCTAAGGCCTCTATTTAGCTTCTTAACGTATAGGATAGGAGAGGCAAATAGGCTCTAACTAGTCTTAATAAAACCTTTCTATAGGTGCTCTTGTACATATTCCTTAGTAGCCTAGAGTTCCTTAGTATTTTAACGATAGAGGGGACTCTAGTAGTTTAGAAGGGGTTCCTCTAGGACTATCTTATAGTTATAAGGCTAGTGGATAGGAAGTTTGTTAGCCTTAGCCTTGTTAAAGACGTCCTAATAGGAGTTATAGTTAGATAGGAGCTTCTAATCTAACAAGCAGGTGTTAAGAGTATCCTATTTAGATAGGGTTTAGATCCTACGCTTAATCTTATACAGGCTAGTAGTAAAGAATTTATTAGAAGATTTTTTTATATTAAAATAGAAAGTATTAGCAGAAATAGTAGTAATTTAGAATTTTGCGGGTGGGGTAATAGTTAGTAATTAGACTAGAGTAGGTAGCGTAATAGGTTTAGTAGCAGCCCTATAAGTGGCTAGAATTTTTAGTATACTATATATCCTATTAATTAAACTAGGACTATTTTAGTTCTAGTTCTCCTCTTAATCCTAAAGGGCGTCTCTCCGTAAGATATCGTGGGTAACTAGAGTAGACGGCACTTGCTGGTGGAGTCGTACTAGAATAGGAGGAGCGGGGTTGTAGGTTAGAGGATATTTATCTAGCTAGATTAGTTAAGATTTATCTATATTAATTAGGATTTAGAACTGTTTTAGCTAGTGTTGTCTAATAATACAATCCTAAGAACCTAAGTCTACTATTATAAAGGGGCAGTTATAAACCTTTTAGCTACTAACTATTATGTGAAGCTAAATATAGTAGGCAACTAGGGAGGTAATCTAATCCTAGAACCCTTTAATAGTAAGCTTGTATAGTAGCTTTTAGATAGGTACCCTAAGCGTGGAAGAGATATTATAAGCAATTTTTAAATTAAGAAATAAGTAACCTTAGGCCCTAGTATCTACTAAAGCGTTTAGGCGAATACTAGATCTATTAAGGTATAGGGTTATACGTGCAAGCAAATAGGAACTAAAAAATAATTTAGTTAAGGAAAGGTTTAATAGGTTATATTAAGTTAGGCCTAGGAAGGAGAATCCTCCTAGGCGTTGTCGTTTCCTATCTAATAGCTAGCTAAATTAGTTAATTTAGCAGTATCTTCTTCCTTAGAATTCTTGGCAACCTGTTCTACATCTATGGCCTAAATCCTAGGGGGTTTAGGGTAGTTACTAGAGAAGTGCCTAGGCTTTCTATAATTATAGCAAGTTACTAGGGTTCCTATTATAGTAGCGCTAGGAGTGGCTAGCGTGGTAGATAGGGGTTAATTGTTTTAAGGGGTAGTGCCTTATTATTGCAAGTAGGGCATATAAGGTTTAGCTATTAAAGGTTTATTATAGGGTTTCTAATTAGCGTCTAAATAGGACTAGTTTCTAGAGTGTTAGAAGGGAGTTAGTCCTTTTCTAGATAATAGAGTAGTCTAGATAGGAGCAGACAAGGTAGGGTATAGGCGGCGTTCTATGTTAAAAGTGGTAAGATAATCTACTATAGTCTTAAAATTATTATACTAATTCTGTTAGAAAGCAAGGTTTAGTATCCTTAGGGAAGGTGTAATCTTTATCTAGAGGTAGTAATACTACTCTAATTAGGGTACTTCTCCTCTAATAGCAAGACTCTAGAATTATAACTTAAAACTAGGGAACGTCTCTATATTAGTTATATATAGGCAGTTAAATGCAGTCTAACTCTTAGCTATCTTATTTCTAGTAATAAAGTAAGTTTAAAGGAGGGTAATTATTTCCTTAGCTTTTTAGAATTAAAGACTTAGGGAATTAGATAGGTAACGTGGCTCTAAGTATTCTCTTGCTAGTCCTAAGCAGTGTCCCTAGACTAACGCTATCTAAGCTCTAGAAAAGGGGTAGTAATTAGCGTTAATCTCTAGCCTATCCTAAATAGATGCTTACTATTATCTAAAAGTAGGATTAGCACTATTACTAAGTATAGAGATATTTAGCGTCTTTTTAGATTATCTCTTAGCTTTTATAGTATATACTATAGGGTTTAATATAGAAGCTAAAGACTAGCTAGGTTAGGTAGTACCCTATATCTCCTTATAGAGGGAGGTGTTATACAACTAATTAGTAAGTTGCTTAACTTGTTCCTCTAACCTCTCCTTTTTAGATAGGGTTAACATATATTTATCTTTAAGGGAGGTGTTGCTTTAAGATTTCCTAGGAGCACGAGGTACCTTAAGAGATAGATAGGAAGTAGGTCCTTTAAGGAGGGCGTTGTTAATTAAGTCTTCCTTATCTAATTTCTTTCTATTAGTAAATAGGCTTTTAAAAGTGGCTAAACTAGATGCCCTTCCTTTGCCTTTGTCTAATATTTTGTAGTTAATAAGAACAACAAATCTTTTCTTTAGGGGGGGTTTGGTTGTAGGAGGATATTGGCTTTACCTCTAATTCCTCTAGGCTTTTGGTAGTCTCTAGGTCTCTACCTTAACGCAATCTAACGCGATTTTTTCTAAAGGTAATCTAGCACCACCTATAGGTCTAGAAGTCCAAGCCTATAGGCTTTGGTTATTAGAAGTTCTAATAGCTGTTCTAACTGTGGAGTTGCAGGGTTAGGTAGCTACTAGAACTAAATTAGTAGCTTAAAATAACAACAAATGCGATATTCTTAAATGCTATTACTAGCTAGGATAATATTCTTCTTGTAATATAACGACTTAGGTAGGTAGGGCATCTAAAAGGTATCCTATATAACTTAAAGGCATATAGGAGTGCGCGTCTATATAGAAAAGGATAAGATTCCTACACCTATAGGTCTTGTATAAAAGGACAAGAAGAACATACCTATCCTAACTATAGGCGAGCTATTCTCTATATACATCAGTGAGTCGGGCCTTTATTAGGCCTGACTCGGCATGGAACAATAGGCAGGCAATTCTGCCTTATTGTTATAGTAGAAAGAGCAGGATAGGAGATTATAATAAAATTAATTAAAATAAGCATTAGTGCTAACCTACTAATAAAGCTCTGGCCTAAAATTATTAAAGTAGTAACTTAGCTCTACAATATAAGCCTGTCCTATGCTTACAATATAATATTACCTAATAAAGTGCTAGATTATTAGTTTACTAGATACTTTAGGTAGTAGTAACTAGAGCAGATAAGGGAGGTAACTGCTAATCTCTGCCCTAATTAGAGCGGAATATATGCCTATGGCTGTCGAGCTTACCCCCTTAATAGAGATTAAGCAGCTAGGCGTTACAAGAGGGTTTTTAAGTTAAACCCTTAGGGTTATATTAGATATCTAGTAGGATATAGAGCATCTAATATATATAGGATATAGATCCCCTTGCTTAATTAGATAATTATAACGCAGAACGTTACCTTTAATAAGAATCTTTTCTATAAAGAGAAAGATCTAGAGTAGCTTTAATAGTTAGAGGCTTAAAAGATAGTTAATATTATTAGCAAAGATAAGATCTATAATACAGGAGAAGTATATAAAGAGCTTAATATCTTTAATTAGCTTTGTATTGCAGTAGAGTAATATAAGGAGTCTAGTAAGCAAGGAGGATAGAACCTAGCGTAGGAGCTAGGGGGTAGGGTAGAGCTAGAGGAGGTAGATAATTAGGCTAGCTAGCCTAGTAATTCACAACCCCCTAAGCAGACACCTCTAGCGTAGGTACTAAGCACAGCTAGCTTAGTACAAAGGATCTATATAAAGTCCCCTAAGCTAATAGGGCTCTAAACTCCTAAACTAATACTAGAACTAAACTTTAGTATAGGAGATAAAGGATCTATATAGGTTATAGATTAGGGTCTTATTACCTAAGATAGTAGTGATCTAACTTACTTTAACGCTATAATAGGTAGCTCCTAGGAAAGACCTAGAGGGGAGAGTGCTATTAGTAGGCCACTCTATAAGAGCACGGAGATAGGTAAGGGCACCCTATCTAGCTCTTATAGGGGTGGTAAGCAGAGCTCCTACCTACCTACTTTAGGACTAGATTCTGTATCTCCTGCAGATCCCTTACAAGCGGCACCTAGAGTTCCTAGAAGAAGCAGAAAACCACAAGTTAAAGGACTGCCACTAACGCGTGTTAGTAAGCAAGCTTAGGGACAGGACCCTAATAAACCACTAGGAGGCTCTATAAGTGCAGGGATATATATAGTAATAAATCTATTAGATATAGATCTAATTAGAAATCCCTTGCAATATCTTTTAGTATATCCTAAACTAAACGCTATAATCCACGCTATAATTATAGTAGTAATAGGGAGCAAATCTCCTAAAAACCCTAAAAGAAATACGCACTAGGACGCTCTACAAAAAGAGCTAAAATAATAGAAGGATCTCTATAACTACTAAATAGGACAGCAATTTAGAGATATAGCATATAAAGAAATTAATACTCTGCTAAAAGCTAGTACCTAGGAGGAGATTAATAGGCTAGCTAAGGGAGAGCGTCTACTCCTACTTAAATAGGTGTTTACATACAAGCTTAATTAGGATAGTTACCTAATTAAGTGTAAAGTAAGGATAGTAGTAAGAGGAGATTAATAGCTTACTAACTTAATTTATTTAACCTACGCAGCTAACCTAGTAGCTTAAACCTTTAGGACTATAATAGCTATTAGAGCTAAGTTTAACCTTAAGATATATTAATATAACGTTGTTAGAGCTTTCCTTAACGCCTTAAGGGATTAACACCCTATAGTTATCTGCAAGCTACCTAAAGGATATTAAATACCTAGGAAGTGCGTTAAGCTTAAACAAGCTCTATATAGACTAAAAGACTTACTATTATTATAGTATAATAAGCTCTTAACTATACTCTAAGAAAATAAGCTTATTGCTTCTAAAGAGGAGCTATGCCTATTCTTTAACAGAGATTAAAGTATCTTGTTAATATTCTATATGGACAATATCCTATCGCTGTATCACTAAAACTACGCAAGCTAAGCTTACAAAGTTATCTAAGCTCTAAAGCAAAGATATACTATAGAAGAAAAGGGACCTATAAGCTAGTTTCTAGGGGTAAGAGTAATCTAGGATAAAAAGAGATAGATAATAACCCTTGTTTATAATAAATATGTTAACAAGATCGCAAAGAAATTTAATCTAGTAGAGATAGGAAAATTCCCTACTATACTACTATTAAGTAAAGATATTAAAAAGAGCACAGGAGAAGCCACTAAAAAAGAGATTAAGGACTATTAGGAGCGCGTTAGATTAATCCTTTACACCTTAATTATAGTGCGCCCTAATATTGCCTATATAGCCTCCTAGCTCTCCTAATACCTTACTAACCTATCTAAACAACACTTTGATGCGGTTAATTAAGTGATTGTCTATCTATACTAAACTTAATACTAATTAATCTAATATAGGAATAGGGATCCTAATAAGCTTATAACATATAGTAATGCGTTATTTGCTAATAATATTAATACTTAGCGATTATTATATAGATACCTAATCACGCTCTTTAGAGGACCTATTATTTAGAAGGCAGCTTAACAATTAACTATTACCACGTTAACTACTAAGGTAGAGCTCCTTGCGCTTAAGCAAGTAAGCAAAGAAGCAATAGCGTTAAAACGCTTTTTAACTAAAATACACCTTACTTTAGAAACTACCTAGATAATTAATTGTAATAATTAATAAACTATTAGGTTAGTAGTAGGTAATAATAAAAGGATCACTACTAAGCTACGCTATGTAGATATTTAAAACATGTAGCTTAGGTAAGAGTATATAAAGGGATCTTTCTATATTACCTACCTACCTACTAGTAATATACTAGCTAATAGGCTTACTAAAAACCTAACTATATAATAATTTATAAGGTTTAGGGAGCACCTAAAGTTATATAATAGTAGAGTATATATTATATAATATTAATTAAAGTAAGGTAGTATACAAGATCTATTAATATATAATATAAGAATAACTAACTATAGCCTACCTCTCTATTATTAACTAGGTAGCTTCCCTAAGGAGCTCTATTACGCGCGCAAAGCGTGCCTTAGAGTCTATAGGGAGCCGCCTAGGTTACCCTATCCTAGGATCCACAGGGTGAACCTTAGAGGAGCTAGAGTCCTTATCTTCTAATAAGGAGCTCTAGGCGCCCTTAGCTATAGAAGCAGCCTTGCGCGCAAGCTTAGCGGCAGCAGCAGCAGCTTTTACTAGCTCCTGCTATTTAGCCTTACTCTCCTTAAGGAGCACTAAGACCCTCTGCTTCTTATCCTTAAGAAGGTCTTAGCTCTTACCTACCTGCTTCCTTACTAGGAAGGACAGCGTAGAATATTAGGTAAGCTTAGGGCTATTAGTTTATTAGTATAAGATCTTACTAAAAGTATTATAAAGGAAAAATTCTTATATAGATTATATATATTAGGACATAGCTATACCTAGAGGAGTACTACTAGTACTAAGTCCCCCTACTAGAAGAGTTATAGCACTTGCTATTAGACTTATTAAAGAGCGTAGAGCGTAGATAATTTAGATAAGTTTTAGTATAATAAATACTAGGCTCTCTATAATAGGAGGATCTTAGGGTCTCCTTAGGAGCTAGAGAGGGAGTAGGAGTAGGAGTAGGGATAGGGGGTAGGGTCTAGGGAGGAGTAGGAGCTAGAGTTAGAGCTAGAGTAGTAGGAGCTAGAGTAGGAGCGCCCTTCCTTAGCTTTACAATCTTAACTATAGTAGTAGTAGCTATATACTTAGCTACTACACGCTCTATAATAGCCTTACACTTAGTAGTAGCACGCTCTTCTTTAGTAGTAGTAGCTTTAGTAACTATAGCTTTAGCTGCATAGGAGGTAATAAGGGTAGCGTAGGTAAAGTAAGTGCAAGTAGTAGTTTTTAACTTTAACTAAGATATAGGTTAGTAGGGATATAGGTATAGTTTAGATCTTTAGGGTTATATAATCTTATAATTTAAGCTATAGTAAAGATTATAGTTAGGTAAATAGAGTTATAGAGCTTAGTCTAGATAATATCTATACGCGTAAGCACAGGCTAAATAAGAAAGGTGTGCTAGTTAGTATCTAAAGGGTAAGCTAATTTAACCCTTTAGATATACAACACTCTAATTAGCTATACTACCTACTAACTATAAGCGTAACTATAATAATAAAAGATCTACCTATACCTAGGGGGTGTGTTACAGGAGGGATATTAACTAGATTACAGAGTATCTTAATCTAATTAACCCTGATTAATACCCCTATATAACCTACTATCTAATTAACTGCTAGCTTACTACTAAGTGCCTAATAAAAAGCAGGAGCTCTAGTAAGGAAGGTTTACTAATTATTTACCTTCTAGTAAGGGTAGCTAAAGCTCTATATATATAAGTACGATCGTAGTAGATATAATCTAATAATCTATCTCCTAATTATTCCTAACCTTAGTGATCCAAATTTCCACAAAACCCTACTAAAGGGGATAAGGATAAGGGAGCTATAGTTACTTATTAGAAGGATATTAAGTAGTTTAAGGCTACTATTTAAGAAACTACCTAAAACCTAGCTAAGTGTGTTACTATTACTAATACTTAGACTAAAGGTATAGAAGCTACTAAGATCCTTATAGCTATATATTATACTACTATATCTAATTTATATTAGCTTTAGAATAGTATCTATAAGATAGTCTTAGTAGTTAGGGGCTTAATAAGGGCTATTAATAAACTTAAGGAGGAATTAGTACTAAATTAGGAGGTAACCTTCCTAGTATAGGCTAAGATAAAGGTGTTCTACAAGAAGGAGTCTAAATTAGTCCTAGCTCCTACCTCTACTCCTGCACCTGCTCTAAAACCTGCTACACTAGTTATCTAGAAGCTAGCTAAGAAAGGTAGTCTAGGTGCTATCTTAGCTAATATAGAGTCTAAACTAGGTTCTAATAGAGAGATAGATATAGAATAAAGAGGTTTCCTAGGGGTAGTGTCCTAGGAACCTTAAAGGTTCTAGGATAGTTCTAAATAGGATATAATAATAAATAGTAATAAGAATAATAGTAATAGATAGTAGTTAATAGATAATATATAGCTAAATAGGATATAAATTAGTTCTAATATTAGGTATAATTATTATAAAGTAATATTAGATCCTTTTTACCTTTCTCCTAGGCTTAAATCTATTTTAGTAAGCTATATAGGGGACCTAGCTAATTTAGATACTATTAGTAGAATACCTATAATTTATAGGGAGCACCTATAAAGTTAGAGGTAGGATACTAAATAGGATTAGGATTATATCTAACCTACTTAACCTTATATTTTAGCTTAGATTAATATAATTTACTATTATAGACTAGCCTTAAGGGAGAATGCAATAAGCGTTAATAATAGTATTTAGTATCTTAAAGGAGAGATAAGCCCTCCACGCCTTTTTATAGGTGTCTAGTGTGTTCGCTTAGTAGTAGTGTTAGACTTAGTCTATCTTGTGTTAGACCTAGGCTTAGGTATAAGCCTAAGTCCTTTATATACCCCTAACCTTCCCCTATAAACTATTGTGAAATCGTCTTTCTAGGGGTCTAGGGTTATGTCTTTGTCCTCTACAATCTATATTAGGCTTTATTACTATATTTTTTAGTTTTATTATTATATCTTTATATTCCTTCCTAATTTGTAATAGGCCTGTATATTAAGTAGTATACGCGCGTAGCGTCTATACACTTATTTTAGCACCCTACTATAAAAGTTCTAATATAGCTATCCTACCCTACTATAAATTTCCTAAACTTACTTTGTTATACAACAGATTTTCCCTACTAATTAGCCCTTTCTCTAATCTTTTTCTATTAATCCTGCCTATCTAGTCCCTATTATATCTTTATCTATAGCTACTAGTGCTAGTAGTAGGGATCTACTATAAGGTAGTTAGACCCTACGCTAGGCCTACTAAGATAAGGTGCGTACTTCTAATATTCTCCCTATATTTCCTGCACTAACTTTTTGTTTAGCACACATCTCCCTAAACCTAGTTACTTAGTAGCTTTATTATTTCTAGTAACTTAGATAATAAGGAATACAACAGTAGCTTTGTAAAGCCACTTCCCTATAATTAGTATATTAACTAGCTTTGTCTCTTTAGCAAGTGTGACTATTAGGAGGGTAGTAGTAAGTTCCCCTTAATTTTTGTTTTCTTTGTGGCAAGTTCTAACTATATCTAGGGCGCTTGTGCGAGTCCTGCTATTATAGCTATAAGACTTGTACTTAGTTAGAAGCTATCCTTACTAATAATCCTAACGTTTGCTAAGCCCTCTGTAACTAGCTTTAGTTTTATTATAGTTACTAGGAGGATTGCCTTTATATTGCAAAGAAGGGGACCCTTAGCACTTTTATAGGGAAACCTACTAAAGGCACCTATTACTAGTTTATACTATAGTTCTACTAGCTCTACTATTATTTTAAGGATCTTATATTAAGGGCTTAAACTAATAACGCTGTCGCTCTACTTGCCCCTACTACTTACTTGCGCGCCTATAATTAGTATTAGCTTAGTGCTATTATTCTATCTACTACTAGTACTCTAGTATTTCCTCTTTAGTCTACTATTACGCCTTCGCGTAGTAGTTATAGCAATAACAACGTTATATAGCTTGCTGCTGCTGCTAGTGTTGCCTTCTAGCGTATTAACTAGTGTATAAACAAGACCTAGGCCTAAACTAACCTTTATATTAATAGGCTTAAGAGCGCTGCTAAGCGCACTACCTAAGGTATTAAGACTCTTATTATTAGTATTAGTTTTCCCTTATTCCCTTTATATCTATTCTAACGTTTATTTTCTTTAGGCTTAGTGTACTATGCGTTAGTAAGCTATTAAAGCACTACCCTCCTTCTAACACTACTACTACTACTACTTATACTTATTAACTAAGTTGTCCCCTACCTGCGCTACGCGTAAGCGTTACTACTATTGCTAAGAGATATAGAGGCGTTAGAATAATATAAATAATAGTTTAGGGGGGGGCTAGAGAGGGATTAGTTATAGATAGTAATAGTATAGATACTACTACCTAATTATTAGCTATATTATAAAACTTTAGTAGTAGGGCACTTACTTAGAGTGTTATAAGGATAATTAAAAGATTTCTTTTATACCTTTCTACTTCTTAATTATAGTAAAGGTCTAAGTTATTATTCTAGTTTCCTTTTGCCCTTACTTCCTAGTTTTTATACGTATTAGGCTATTATTATGCGTAGTATCCCTATACTATTCCTTAAACCTATCTAGAGCCTTAGTATCCTGTACTACCTCTAGCAGGTGCTATATTAGATTAATATACCCCTTCTATTTTACTAGGACTTAATACTTCCCTTTTCCTCTTATATTCTTTGTATAAAGGATCTCTTCTACTTCCTATTTATCTAGTATTATATCTTTATTTTCTAGAGTAACTATTAGACCTAGTTATAAGTCCTAAAGCTTCTAGCTTAGTAGTAGGTTATTAGCAGCTCTCTCTAGTAGATCTATATACATAGTCTTATATAAGCTCCCTAGTAAGTCTAATACTACTATAAGTAGAGTAGGAACTTCTATTACTTTATACTTTACCTATAGCTAGTTAAACTTTTTACTTAGTTAGTTTATCTTTATATTATATATTATAAACTAAACTATATTATCTTTTAGGAACTTTTTAGCTAGGTATTAGGACTAGTTTATTGCTTCCTATTATTATTACTATTAGAATATAATAGTAGCTTACGCTAGCTCTACACCCCTCTATAGGTGTAATAAGAACGCTATAGCCTCCCTATAAGGATTCTTAGGCTTTACTAGTAGTAATATTAACTTTTATAGCGTGTCTATAGTATACCTATTTAAAAGTAGATTTAGGCTAATACTAGTTATACTAGAGTCCCTATTATTAAGTGCAAGTTAGCAGGCTAGCAGGTAGTTAGGCTAGTTAGTCTGCTTAAAGCATACTATTATACGTAGCACTACCTACACTTCTTAGTTTGCCTGCTCTATCCCGCTGTCTATCTAAGGGTAGTATATAGTAGATAGTAACTAGTTTATCTTTATTATCTAGTATAATATTATCTAGAAAGATCCTAACTAGTTAGAGCCTTAGTTAGTTATAATAGAGGATAGGAAGCCCTAGAACTACTACTAGTTATCCTAGAAGATCCTTGCATAATAATTAGCTACTATAGAGACTGTTGCTTTAAGCTAAATATATTTAGACAATCTATTAGTAATAACTAATAGGTACTAAGGTTTTCTATTATCTTTTATAGGTAGGTTAACTATAAAATCTATAGATATTTAGGACTAGTATTATAACGTAACTAGTATAGGTTATAATAGACCCTATTAGCGCCTCTAGGAGATATAAGCACTATAATAATAGTAGTTCTAAATATACTATATAACATCTCCTAATATTCTATCCTAATAATAGTTATAGCGCAGTATTTAAAATATTATATTCTTTCCTAGATATCCTACTAAACCTAATTTATATACTTGCTATATAATAGTAGTTATAAGGGGTTCCTATATTAGTAACTAAATAACGCCCTTCTAAAGCAAAGTGCTATGTGCGCTAATTATATAGTCCCTAATCTATTACTTTGTATTAGCTAGAACTAGGAAAGACCTAGCGCCTTTCTAAACCGCATTAAGACGCACTTAGTATATCTTATCTTCTAATACTACTTTGTCCTATAGTATCTATATATACAGGTTAGTAAAAAGGCTAGCGCCCTTTAGTAACTTAGACGCCTCCTCTACTTCTAATACTATAACCTAAATTAATTTAAGGCGTATTACTAAATATAGTATTACTTTAGAGGAGTTTAAGTCTTATAGTTACCTACTTAAGGTATTAGGTTATCCTATAAGATAGCTAGGTCTGTACTATAGGATATACTAATATTTTAAAAGTTCCTCTGCCTAGTAGCACTATTACTTGCTTAAGCTTTAAAGGCTAGTAAAGTACTCTAGGTTTTTATAGTCTATAAATATTATAAATAGTTTATAAACGCTCTATAACTCTACTAACTAGCTTTTAAGATACTTAATAATAGCTAGCAATTCCTTATTATATATAGTATAGTTTTATCTCTCTAGCGTTAGTGCTATAGAGTAGTAAGTAACTAGGCGCTAGACGCCCCTAACTTTTTATAATAAGTAACCCCTAAGAGCGTATCCTAAATAGTCTACTTCTAATAATATTTCTTTAGCTAGGTCCTATTACGTTAGTACTAGTCTAGATATAAATGCCTTTTTTAGTGTATTAAATATACTCTATTCTTCCTCTCCCTATTAGAATAGGGTATTCTTCCTAGTTAGTTAGTTTAAAGGTACTACTACTTTAGAAAACTTTATAATAAAATTATAGTAGAAGTTAGTAAAACCTAGAAAACTCCTTACCTCTCTTATATTCCTAGGGGATTCCTATTCCTGTACTACCCTAAGCTTTTTAGGGTTAGGTCTAAGTAATTTACCTGCCTTAATAATATAGCCTAGGTAGCGTACCTCCTTAATACTAAAAGTATATTTCTCTAAGTCTAGGTATAGTTCTACTTCTTTTAATAGTATAAGTATACGCTTTACTTTTTCTATATAGTTAAACTAGTCTCCTCCTAAATAAATTAGGATATTATTAAGGTAGGCTATTATATATAATCTAAGTAACTCTATAAGCGTAGTATTAATATATTGTTAGAAAGTAGATAGCGCACTACTAAGACTAAATAGATATACTAACTATTTATATAACCTAAACTAGGTGCAGAAAGCTATTAAGGACTTATAACCTTCTACTATTCTAACTTTATAAAAGGTAGCGTAAATATCCACTTTTATAAACTAACTTGTACTAGATAGTGTGCGTAAAGTTTCCTTAATAAGTAGTAGTAGGTATTAGTCTAATATTATTATACTATTAAGCATCTAGTAATCTATATAAAGGCGCTAACTACCTAATAGCTTCTTTACTAGTAATACTAGAGCTCTAGCTATAGAAGAGCTTACTTAGATCTAGCCCTTGTCTATTAATCTAGTAAGTAGTGTTCTTAGTTCTAGCAATTAATCACGCAATATAGGGTACAGGGGACCCTATAGGGGGTTAGGCTAGGTTCTATCTAGGAGAGTTATTAACTAAATATAGTAATCTATACTACCTTAATAAGGTAGCAAACTACTTGCTAACTCTTTGTTAAATAGGTCCTTAAACTCTTATAGTTCTAGTAGTAACTTTATCTTTCTAGTTTTATACTTAGGTTTATAGGGAACTGTATTACTAGTAATATAGATAGTGTGTATATTAGTAGGACCTCCCTTATTAACACTTCCTAGATATTTTGTTAGGCGTAAGTTATATATTACCTATAAAATATCTAGTATATTTATTGCAAAAATTTGTACCTATATATCTTCCTATTAGGATCCTTAATTTAGCAACCCTGCTATAACTAAACCTAAGATAGTAGAGATATAGGTAGGATATAGGCGTCTCCTAATCTCTTATACTACTATATTTCCTGCCTTCCTAATTACTAATTCGCCTTATAGAATGTCTATAATAACGCCCTCTCTGCATAGCTATAGTCTGCCTAGTATTAGTTAATAGGAGAGACTAGGTACTACATAAGCTAACAGCTAAGACTGCTAACTATCTAAATTATAGTCTAATACCACTAACTATAAAATTCTTGTACCCTTAGTAATTCCCTAGGTATATTACAAGGGTCGCGGGGGAATATTAATAAAGTTCCTACTAATCTATCTTGCTAACTTTTCCTTAACTACACTAAAACACTAGCACCCTAAATTAACTATCGCTTGCACATTCTCTACTCTACCTAGGAGGAGGGGAATAAAGAAAGGAGGATTATTTAACCTAGCCTTAATATCTAGGGGACACTTAATAGCCTCTGCTATTAATAATTCCTTTATTATAGTGTCCTCCTTATACCCCTAACTTAGCCTAAGGTTAGGGGTAGCTAGTTTCCTAAATTAGTGCCGCTTGCTAATGCTGCAACTATCTTAACACCTACTAGTTATAGCAATAGGGTATTAGGGCATGCACGCATAAAATAACTACCCTATCTACACTAGGTATAGACCTTTGCTAGTTTCTGTGCATTAAATAGGTCCTATAGGATCTAGTTAGGATGTGATATTAGTAGTTTAGTAGGTGCACTTAATAAGGCTACCACTTCTACTATATTTATGTTGCCGTCCTAATCTAAGTTAGACTTCTACTAGGGTTCCTTAGACTTACTAGCCTAAAGAAAGCCTAGTTCTAGAGAGGCTATTTTAATGTCTACTATAATTATCTTGTATTCCTCTACAGCTACGTTATAGTTTGTCCTAGAGACTCCCCTATTAAGGGAAACTAAGTATATATAACTGTAAAGGACTTAGGCTTATACCTAAGCCTAGGTCTAACACAAGATAGACTAAGTCTAACACTACTACTAAGCGAACACACTAGACACCTATAAAAAGGCGTAGAGGGCTTATCTCTCCTTTAAGATACTAAATACTATTATTAACGCTTATTATATTCTTCCCTTAAGGCTAGTCTATAATATTTTAGTATCTTCTTCTAAATATACTATAATAGTAATAAGAGATAGACGCGCTAGATGTTTAGAATAACTAGGTGCAACCTAATACAGTGGAAAGGCTAATACAACAGGTCTATAGATTAATAGAATAATAGGCTTAAGACTCTACTATAATAGCTATACTATATTAATAGAATAAGGAAATACGCAATTAGATTCTATCCTAACCCTCCTCTAAGCCCGCTAGGTTTAATAACATGCTACCTCCGCCCTCTCCTGCCTTATGCCACAAACCTTTCCTAGTTAGTTTGCTATATAATAGCACTAAGGCAAACTTCTCCTCCTAGTAAATAACTATAGAGTTTAAACTACGTGCAGACAAGGTCTTTATTAGGGATAAGGAGGTAAGGTTTATATATATTTAGTCCTAGTTATTACCTATAGTCTAGCGCGCTATAGCACTATACTTTAAGGATAGTGCACGCAAGCGTTAGGATATAAGCAGGTTTCTTAACTACCTAGCGTTCTATTATAGCAACTATTACAGGCAGGAGCGCGCCTAAGTTACGTTAGAACACTTATATTAGGGCTAAAATTAGCCTTTTATAGAGTTCTTTGTAAATTTTATGTAGCTCCTTATATAGTTAGGAGGTTTATACTAGGATAATAAATAGAAGCTTTTATAACTTTAGTAATCTCTTAATAGTTGTATGCGCTTAGTTTCCCTTAACAGGGGAGTCTCTAGGATAAACTACAACGTAGCTATAAAGGAATATAAGATAATTATAGTAGACATTAAAATAGCCTCTCTAGAACTAGGCTTCCTTTAGGCTAGTAAGTCTAAGGAACCCTAGTAGAAGTCTAACTTAGATTAGGACGGCGACACAAATATAGTAGAAGTGGCAGCCTTATTAAGTGCACCTACTAAACCGCTAATATTACGTCCTAACTAGATCCTACAGGACCTATTTAATGCACAGAAACTAGCAAGGGTCTGCACCTAGTATAGATAGGGCAGTTATTTTGTGCGTGCATGCCCTAATACCCTATTGCTATAACTAGTAGGTGTTAAGATAGTTATAGTATTAGCAAGCGGCACTAATTTAGGAAACTAGCTGCCCCTAACCTTAGGCTAAGTTAGGGGTATAAGGAGGACACTATAATAAAGGAATTATTAATAGTAGAGGCTATTAAGTGTCCCCTAGATATTAAGGCTAGGTTAAATAATCCTCCTTTCTTTATTCCCCTCCTCCTAGGTAGAGTAGAGAATGTGCAAGTAATAGTTAATTTAGGGTGCTAGTGTTTTAGTGTAGTTAAGGAAAAGTTAGCAAGATAGATTAGTAGGAACTTTATTAATATTCCCCCGCGACCCTTGCAATATACCTAGGGAATTACTAAGGGTATAAGAATTTTATAGTTAGTGGTATTAGACTATAATTTAGATAGTTAGCAGTCTTAGCTTTTAGCTTATATAGTACCTAGTCTCTCCTATTAACTAATACTAGGCAGACTATAGCTATATAGAGAGGGCGTTATTATAGACATTCTATAAGGTGAATTAATAATTAGGAAGGAGGGAAATATAGTAGTATAAGAAAGTAGGAGACGTCTGTATCCTACCTATATCTCTATTATCTTAGGTTTAGTTATAGTAGGGTTGCTAAATTAAGAACCCTAATAAGAAGATATATAGGTACAAATTTTTGCAATAAATATACTAGATATATTATAAGTAATATATAACTTATACCTAATAAAATATCTAGGAAGTGTTAATAAGGGAAGTCCTATTAACATACATACCTCCTATGTTTCTAGTAACATAGTTCCCTATAAGCCTAAGCATAAAACTAGAAAGACAAAGTTGCTACTAGAACTATAAGAGTTTAAGGACCTGTTTAACAAAGAGTTAGTAAGTAGTTTACTACCTTATTATAGTAGTATAGATTACTATATTTAGTTAATAACTCTCCTAGATAGAACCTAGCCTAACCCCCTGTAGGGTCCCCTATACCCTATATCGCGTAATTAATTACTAGAACTAAGAACACAACTTACTAGATTAATAGACAAGGGCTAGATCTAAGCAAGCTCTTCTGTAGCTAGAGCTCTAGTATTACTAGTAAAGAAGCTATTAGGCAGTTAGCGTCTGTGTGTAGACTACTAGATGCTTAATAGTATAATAACCTTAGACTAATACCTACTACTACTTATTAAGGAAACTTTGCGCATACTATCTAGCGTAAATTAGTTTATAAAAGTAGATATTTGCGCCGCCTTTTATAAAGTTAGAATAGTAGAAGGTTATAAGTCCTTAACTACTTTCTGCACCTAGTTTAGGTTGTATAAATAGTTAGTATATCTATTTAGTCTTAGTAGTACGCTATCTACTTTCTAACAATATATTAATGCTGCGCTTACAGAGTTACTAGGATTATATATAATAGCCTACCTTAACAATATCTTAATTTATTTAGGAGGAGACTAGTTTAACTATATAGAAAAAGTAAAGTGTATACTTACGCTATTAAAAGAAGTAGGACTATACCTAGACTTAGAGAAATGTGCTTTTAGTGTTAAGGAGGTACGCTACCTAGGCTATATTATTAAGGCAGGCAAATTACTTAGACCTAACCCTAAAAAGCTTAGGGTAGTATAGGAATAGGAATCCCCTAGGAATATAAGAGAGGTAAGGAGTTTTCTAGGTTTTACTAACTTCTACTATAATTTTATTACAAAGTTTTCTAAAGTAGTAGCACCTTTAAACTAACTAACTAGGAAGAACACCCTATTCTAATAGGGAGAGGAGGAATAAAGTATATTTAATACGCTAAAAAAGGTGTTTATATTAGGACTAGTATTAATATAATAGGACCTAGCTAGAGAAATATTATTAGAAGTGGACTATTTAGGATATGCTCTTAGGGGTTGCTTGTTATAAAAAGTTAGGGGCGTCTAGCGCCTAGTTACTTACTACTCTACAGCACTAATACTAGAGAGATAAAACTACACTATATATAACAAGGAATTACTTACTATTATAGAGTGTCTTAAAAGTTAGTTAGTAGAGTTACAGAGCGTTTATAAGCTATTCACAATATTTATAGACTATAAAAACTTAGAGTACTTTACTAGCCTTTAAAGCTTAAGCAAGTAATAGTGCTGCTAGGTAGAGGAACTTTTAAAATATTAGTATATCCTATAGTATAGGCCTAGCTATCTTGCAGGATAACCTAATACCTTAAGTAGACAACTATAAGATTTAAACTCCTCTAAAGCAATACTACAGTTAGTAATACGCCCTAAATTAATTTAGGTTATAGTGTTAGAAGCAGAGGAGGCGTCTAAGTTACTAAAGGGCGCTAGCCTCTTTACTAACCTACACATGTAGACACTATAGGACAAAGCAGTACTAGAAGATAAGATATACTAAGTACGTCTTAATACAGTTTAGAAAGGCGCTAGGTCTTTCCTAGTTTTAGCTAATATAAAGTAATAGATTAGGGACTATACAATTAGCGTACACAGCACTTTGCTCTAGAGGGGTGTTATTTAGTTACTAATATAGGAACCCCTTATAACTACTATTATATAGTAAGCATATAAATTAGGTTTAGTAGGATATCTAGGAAAGAACACAATATTTTAAATACTACGCCGCGACTATTATTAGGATAGAATATTAGGAGACGTTATGTAGTATATTTAAAACTACTATTATTATAGTGCTTATATCTCCTAGAAGCGCTAATAGGGTCTGTTATAACCTATACTAGTCGCGTCACGATACTAGTCCTAAATATCTATAGATTTTATAGTTAACCTACCTATAAAAGATAATAGCAAACCCTAGTCCCTATTAGTTATTACTAATAGATTGTCTAAATATATTTAGCTTAAAGTAATAGTCTCTATAGTAGCTAATTATTGTGCAAGGATCTTCTAGGATAACTAGTAGTAGTTCTAGGGCTTCCTATCCTCTATTATTACTAACTAAGGTTTAGACTAGTTAGGATCCTTCTAGATAATATTATACTAGATAACAAAGATAAACTAGTTACTATCTACTGCATATCACCCTTAGATAGACAGCGGGACAGAGCGGGCAAACTAAGAAGTGCAGGTAGTGCTGCGTATAATAGTATGCTTTAAGCAGACTAACTAGCCTAACTGCCTACTAGCCTACTAACTTGCACTTAATAATAGGGACTCTAGCATAACTAGTATTAGCCTAAATCTACTTTTAAATAGGTATACTATAGACACGCTATAAAAGTTAATATTACTACTAGTAAAGCCTAAGAATCCTTATAGGGAGGCTATAGCGTTCTTGTTACACCTATAGAGGGGTGTAGAGCTAGCGCAAGCTACTATCGCGTTCTAATAGTAATAATAATAGGAAGTAATAAACTAGTCCTAACACCTAGCTAAAAAGTTCCTAAAAGGTAATATAGTTTAGTTTATAATGCGTAATATAAAGATAAACTAACTAAGTAAAAAGTTTAACTAGCTATAGGTAAAGTATAAAGTAATAGAAGTTCCTACTCTACTTATAGTAGTATTAGACTTACTAGGGAGCTTATATAAGACCGTGCATATAGATCTGCTAGAGAGAGCTGCTAATAACCTGCTACTAAGCTAGAAGCTTTAGGACTTATAACTAGGTCTAATAGTTACTCTAGAAAATAAAGATGCAACACTAGATAAATAGGAAGTAGAAGAGATCCTTTATACAAAGAATGCAAGAGGAAAAGGGAAGTGTTAAGTCCTAGTAAAATAGAAGGGGTATATTAATCTAACATAGCACCTGCTAGAGGTAGTGCAGGATGCTAAGGCTCTAGATAGGTTTAAGGAATAGTATAGGGATGCTACGTATAATAATAGCCTAATATATATAAAAACTAGGAAGCAAGGGCAAAAGGAAACTAGAATAATAACTTAGACCTTTATTATAATTAAGAAGTAGAAAGGTATAGGAGAAATCTTTTAATTATCCTTATAACACTCTAAGCAAGTGCCCTACTACTAAAGTTTTATAATATAGCTAATAATTAGGTAGTAGTATCTATACTATTACTATCTATAACTAACCCCCCTCTAGCCCCCCCTAAACTATTATTTATATTATTCTAACGCCTCTATATCTCTTAGTAATAGTAGTGGCGCTTACGCGTATTATAGGTAGGGGACAACTTAGTTAATAAGTATAAGTAGTGGTAGTAGCAGCGTTAGGAGGAGGGTAGTGCTTTAATAGCTTACTAGCGCGTAGCACCCTAGGCCTAAAGAAAACAAACGTTAGAATAGATACAAAGGGAACAAGGGAAAAATAATACTAATAATAAGAGTCTTAATACCTTAGGTAGTGTGCTTAGTAGCGCTCTTAAGCTAGTTAATATAAAGGTTAGTTTAGGCCTAGGTCTTATTTATACACTAGTTAATATGCTAGAAGGCAACACTAGCAGCAGCAGCAAGCTATATAACGTTATTATTGCTATAACTACTACGCGAAGGCGTAATAGTAGACTAAAGAGGAAATACTAGAGTACTAGTAGTAGATAGAATAATAGCACTAAGCTAATACTAATTATAGGCGCGCAAGTAAGTAGTAGGGGCAAGTAGAGCAACAGCGTTATTAGTTTAAGCCCTTAATATAAGATCCTTAAAATAATAGTAGAGCTAGTAGAACTATAGTATAAACTAGTAATAGGTGCCTTTAGTAGGTTTCCCTATAAAAGTGCTAAGGGTCCCCTTCTTTATAATATAAAGGCAATCCTCCTAGTAACTATAATAAAACTAAAGCTAGTTGCAGAGGGCTTAGCGAACGTTAGGATTATTAGTAAGGATAGCTTCTAACTAAGTACAAGTCTTATAGCTATAATAGCAGGACTCGCACAAGCGCCCTAGATATAGTTAGAACTTGCCACAAAGAAAACAAAAATTAAGGGGAACTTACTACTACCCTCCTAATAGTCACACTTGCTAAAGAGACAAAGCTAGTTAATATACTAATTATAGGGAAGTGGCTTTATAAAGCTACTGTTGTATTCCTTATTATCTAAGTTACTAGAAATAATAAAGCTACTAAGTAACTAGGTTTAGGGAGATATGTGCTAAACAAAAAGTTAGTGCAGGAAATATAGGGAGAATATTAGAAGTACGCACCTTATCTTAGTAGGCCTAGCGTGGGGTCTAACTACCTTGTAGTAGATCCCTACTACTAGCACTAGCAGCTATAGACAAAGATATAATAGGGACTAGATAGGCAGGATTAATAGAAAAAGATTAGAGAAGGGGCTAATTAGTGGGGAAAATCTGTTGTATAATAAAGTAAGTTTAGGAAATTTATAGTAGGGTGGGATAGCTATATTAGAACTTTTATAGTAGGGTGCTAAAATAAGCGCATAGACGCTACGCGCGCGTACCGCTTAATATACAGGCCTGTTATAAATTAGGAAGGAATATAAATATATAACAACAAAACTAAAAAATATAGTAATAAAGCCTAATATAGATTATAGAGGACAAAGACATAACCCTAGACCCCTAAAAAGACAATTTCACGATAGTTTATAGGGGAAGGTTAGGGGTATGTAAAGGACTTAGGCTTATGCCTAAGCCTAGGTCTAACACAAGACGGACCAAGTCTAACACCACTACTAAGCGAACACACTAGACACCTATAAAAAGGCGTGGAGGGCTTATCTCTCCTTTAAGATACTAAATACTATTATTAACGCTTATTGCATTCTTCCCTTAAGGCTAGTCTATAACAATAACTATTAAGAGATTACTAAAGTTATAAAAGCTTCTATTTATTATCCTAGTGTAAACCTCCTAACTATATAAGAAGCTGCATAAAATTTACAAAGAACTCTATAAAAGGCTAATTTTAGCCCTAATATAAGTGTTCTAACGCGACTTAGGCGCGCTCCCGCCTATAATAGTTGCTATAATAGAACGCTAGGTAGTTAAGAAACCTGCTTACGTCCTAACGCTTGCGTGCACTATCCTTAAAGTATAGTGCTATAGCGCGATAGACTATAGGTAATAACTAGGACTAAATATATATAAACCTTGCCTCCTTATCCCTAATAAAGACCTTGTCTGCACGCAGTTTAAACTCTATAGTTATTTACTAGAAGGAGAAGTTTGCCTTAGTGCTATTATATAGCAAGCTAACTAGGAAGGGTTTGCAACGTAAGGCGGGAGAGGGCAGAGGCAGCATATTATTAAACCTGGCGGGCTTAGAGGTGGGTTAGGATAGAATCTAATTGCGTATTTCCTTATTCTATTAACGTAGTATAGCTATTATAGTAGAGTCTTAAGCCTATTATTCTATTAATCTATAGACCTATTATATTAGCCTTTCTACTATATTAGGTTGCACCTAGTTATTCTAAATATCTAGCGCGTCTATCTCTTATTACTATTATAGTATATTTAGAAGAAGATACTAAAATATTATAGACTAGCCTTAAGGGAGAATGCAATAAGCGTTAATAATAGTATTTAGTATCTTAAAGGAGAGATAAGCCCTCTACGCCTTTTTATAGGTGTCTAGTGTGTTCGCTTAGTAGTAGTGTTAGACTTGGTCTGTCTTGTGTTAGACCCAGGCTTGGGCATAAGCCTAAGCCCTTCACAGCCAAGACGCTAATTATTACTAGAAGGAGTAGGCAATCCTATACGCGCAAGCTAAGGTATATAATATTCCTAATATTAAAGGATAGCTTATAGTACAAGACTATCTTAAAGCTCTATCTACTAGGATCTTACTAGATTAGGGTAGAACTATGTTTTAAAGGATTATTAAAAAGTTAGTAATAGGAGAGCTAACTTACAACATTCTATAGGTTATCAAGATCTATTTATTACTTCTCTAAGAGAATAACATAAGATTAAGCTCTAAGGGTCCTGGAGTGTTTGCAACAATAGGAGCTCCTCCTTCTAATTAACCTAAGAAGGAGTCTTTATGCCTATGCAGTAGATCCTACCTATAGAAACCTCCTAAATGCAAAAACGTTGTTAAAGCTTAGACTAATATAGGTAACAAGCTCACTACTACTTAATAATTAGAGATTAAGAAAAAGATTAATAGGAATCTAAAATTTAAAGAGTTAAGAAAAGCTCTAATTAAGTCCTATCCTATTAATCAAGATTATAGTGGTAAGGCAAGCGCGATTACCTATCTAGGCAGTATCTAGGCGGCACTAATTAACCCTATGTTAATAGCGGAGAAAACAAACAGGATCTATTTAACTATAGACTTTGAAGCTTACGCTCTATTAAGGAGCACTATCTTTAATAATAGGGGTGCAATACACCTAGTTAATAATATAAGCTACCTAGAAGAAAGCTTGTTTAAATTAGTTAAATATACAATAGTTAAAGCAGGAACTTAAGCTTTTCTAATCTTAGGTAGAGGGACTAGAGTAATCCCTAATACTCTTAATAGACTAAGAGGTCTAAAAACAGAAGATTTAGTGCTCACTAACGTAGTGTTAGTAGAAGGTTTTTATGTAAATATTATATTAGAAGCTTAATTACTTAAAGCAGGAGTTTAGTTCCTTAGGCTAGATGCTACCTTATAGTTTAGATTATTAGGAAAGAGCGTTGTATTAGCCAAGTTACTACGCAAGTTTAACTTAACTTTCCTAGAATACAAGCCCTCTACCCCTTATTAAATAATCTAAAGCATAGTGCCTAAATAACCCTAACGATCCTAGACAACTTACCTAAGACACGACAGTAAGGAGCTTTAGCACTAATAATTAGGCTATTTAGGACCTTAGGCACTTAAAGCTCTAGTTAAGTTAGTAATAAACGTTAGGATTAAAGAAACTCCTAGGAGCAAATGCGAGCACTGCGCTATTACACATGCCTAATAGGTTATATTAAGATAACTAAGGGAAAGATTACTACGTCTATACTACTAGATATTATAGGATCTATTTAACATGCTAATAGGTATAGCTTATAAGCAATGGATCTTGGTATTAAAGTGCGACTACTTAGGAAAGCTTTATACCTATCTACTGTAAGCTAAAAACCTTAATAAGATTATGCAGGTGTTTAAAAATTTTAAGAGCTTAATACTTAACTAATATAAGCTTAGTATAGTTAAGATTATGCAAGATAACAACGTTGTAACACTCCCTTAGCGTAGCAAATCTCGCTTTTAGATCTAGGTAGCTAATTGTAACAATAAGGCAGAATTGCCTGCCCATTGTTCTATGCCAAGTTAGGCCTGATAAAGGCCCGACTTACTAATGTATATAGAGAACAGCTCGCCTATAGTTAGGATAGGCATGTTCTTCTTATCCTTTCGTACAAGACCTATAGGTGTAGGAATCTTATCCTTTTCTATATAGACGCGCACTCCTATATACCTTTAAGTTATATAGGATCCCTTTTGGATGCCCTACCTACCTAAGTTGTTACATTATAAGAAGAACATTATCCTAGCTAGTAATAGTATTTAAGAATATCGCATTTGTTGTTATTTTAAGCTACTAATTTAGTTCTAGTAGCTACCTAACCCTGCAACTCTATAGTTAGAATAGCTATTAGAACTTCTAACAACCAAAGCCTATAGGCTTAGACTTCTAGACCTATAGGTAGTGCTAGATTACCTTTAGAAAAATCGCGTCAGATTGCGTTAAGGTAGAGACCTGGAGACTACTAAAAGCCTAGAGGAATTAGAGGCAAAGCTAATATCCTCCTACAACCAAACCCTAAAAGAAAAAGAAAAGATTTATTGTTCTTATTAACTACAAAATATTAGACAAAGGCAAAGGAAGGGTATCTAGTTTAGCTGCTTTTAAAAGCCTATTCACTAATAGAAAGAAATTAGATAAGGAAGACTTGATTAATAACGCCCTCCTTAAAGGACCCGCTTCCTATCTATCTCTTAAGGTACCTCGCGCTCCTAGGAAATCTTAAAGTAACACCTCCCTTAAAGAAAAATATATATTAACCCTATCTAAAAAGAAGAGGTTAGAGGAATAAGTAAAGCAACTTACTAATTAGTTGTACAACACCTCCCTCTATAAGGAGATATAGGGCACTACCTAACCTAGCTAGTCTTTAGCTTCTATACTAAACCCTATAGTGTATACTATAAAAGCTAAGAGACAATCTAAAAAGACGCTAAATATCTCCACACTTAGTAATAGTGCTAACCCTACTTTTAGATAATAGCAAGTATCTATTTAGGATAGGCTAGAGATTAACACTAATTACTACCCCTCTTCTAGAGCTTAGATAGCGTTAGTCTAGGGACACTACTTAGGACTAGCAAGAGAATACTTAGAGCCACGTTACCTATCTAATTCCCTAAGTCTTTAATTCTAAAAAGCTAAGGAAATAATTACCCTCCTTTAAACTTACTTTATTACTAGAAATAAGATAGCTAAGAGTTAGACTATATTTAACCGCCTGTACATAACTAATATAGAGACGTTCCCTACTTTTAAGTTATAATTCTAGAGTCTTGCTATTAGAGGAGAAGTACCCTAATTAGAGTAGTATTACTACCTCTAGATAAAGATTACACCTTCCCTAAGGATGCTAAACCTTGCTTTCTAACAGAATTAGCACAATAATTTCAAGACTATAGTAGATTATCTTACTACTTTTAATATAGAACGCTGCCTATACCCTACCTTGTCTACTCCTACCTAGACTACTCTGTTATCTAGAAAAGGACTAACCTCCTTCTAACACTCTAGAAACTAGTCCTATTTAGACGCTAATTAGAAACCCTATAATAGACCTTTAATAGCTAAACCTTATATGCCCTACTTATAATAACAAGGCACTATCCCTTAAAATAATTAACCCCTATCTGCTACGCTAGCTATTCCTAGCGCTACTATAATAGGAACCCTAGTAACTTGCTATAATTATAGAAAGCCTAGGCACTTCTCTAGTAACTGCCCTAAACCCCCTAGGATTTAGGCTATAGATGTGGAATAGGTTACTAAGAATTCTAAGGAAGAAGATACCGCTAAATTAACTAATTTAGATAGCTATTAGACAGGAAACAACAACGCCTAGAAGGATCCTCCTTCCTAGGCCTAACTTAATATAACCTGTTAAACCTTTCCTTAACTAAATTGTTTATTAGTTCCTATTTGCTTGCACGTATAACCCTATACCTTAATAGATCTAGTGTTCGCCTAAACGCTTTAGTAGATACTAGGGCCTAAGGTTACTTATTTCTTAATTTAAAAATTACTTATAATATCTCTTCTACACTTAGGGTACCTATCTAAAAGTTACTATACAAGCTTACTATTAAAGGGTTCTAGGACTAGATTACCTCCCTAGTTGCCTACTATATTTAGCTTTACATAATAGTTAGTGGCTAAAAGGTTTACAACTGCCCCTTTATAATAGTAGACTTAGGTTCTTAGGATTGTATTATTAGACAACACTAGCTAAAATAGTTCTAAATCCTAATTAATACAGATAAATCTTAACTAATCTAGCTAGAGAAATATCCTCTAACCTACGACCCCGCACCTCCTATTCTAGTATAACTCTACTAGCAAGTACCGTCTACTCTAGTTACCTATAATATCTTGCAAAGAGACGCCCTTTAGGATTAAGAGGAGAACTAGAACTAAAACAGTCCTAGTTTAATTAACAGGATACGTAGTATACTTAAAATTCTAGCCGCTTATAGGGCTGTTACTAAACCTATCACGCTACCTACCCTAGTCTAATCACTAACTATTACCCTACCCGCAAAATTTTAAATTGCTACTATTTCTGCTAATACTTTGTATTTTAATATAAAAAAATCTTCTAATAAATTCTTTACTACTAGCCTGTATAAGATTAAGCGTAGGATCCAAACCCTATCTAAATAGGATACTCTTAACCACCGCTTGTTAGATAAGAAACTCCCCTCTAACTATAACTCCTATTAGGACGTCTTTAACAAGGCTAAGACTAACAAACTTCTAATCTACTAGCCTTATAACCATAAGATAGTCCTAGAGGAACCCCTTCTAAACTACTAGAGTCCCCTCTATCGTTAAAATGCTAAGGAACTCTAGGCTACTAAGGAATATGTACAAGAGCACCTATAGAAAGGTTTTATTAAGACTAGTTAGAGCCTATTTGCCTCTCCTATCCTGTGTGTTAAGAAGCTAAATAGAGGCCTTAGGATCTGTGTGGATTACTATAAGCTTAATAGCTTAACGCGAAAGGACGCGTATCTAATACCCTGCATAGACAATCTGTTATCCTAACTAGCTAAAGCAAAAATCTTTACTAAGCTAGATATTCGTGGTGCCTTTAATAAGATCTAAATAGACCCTAACTTAGAGGAGTACACCACTTTCTGCACTAGGTATAGTGCCTATAAATGCAAAGTCCTACTATTTAGACTATATAATAGACCTGCAACCTATTAGCACTATATAAATAATATACTAATAGATTATTTAGATAACTTCTATATCGCCTATCTAGATAATATCCTTATCTACTCTAAAAACCTTGCTACTTACAAGGACTATGTTTACAAAGTCCTTAAGCGTCTTTATTCTGCTAGATTACAGGCTAATATTAAGAAAAGCAAATTCTATACAACCTGTACCTGTTACCTTAGATATATCCTTACTAACAAAGGCTTAGAGGTAGACCCTAACAAAGTTAAAGTACTCTAAAACTAGTCCGCTCCTAAGACAATAACTAGAGTAAAGTCCTTCCTAGGATTTACTAGATTCTACTAGCAATTTGTGGAAAACTTCTCTAAGATAGCTAAGCCCTTAACCACCCTCTAGAGTCCTGCTACCCTATTTGTATGGACTTTGGAATGCCAACAAGCCTTTAACTAGCTTAGGAATACCCTGCTAGCAATCCTAAGCTTAGCTTACTTCTATCCTAAGTACCCTCTAAAACTAGAGATAGACGCCTCTAATAGAGTTATTACAGCTGTCCTCTTACAGGAGCATCCTAATAGGAAATAGTACCCTGTATCCTTCTTTAGTTAGACCCTTACTAGTTCTAAACTTAACTAGGAAATCTATAATAAAGAATTATTTGCAATAATCTGCGCCTTTAAGAAATATTATGCTAACCTAACAAGTACTTAGCACCTTATTAGAGTATACACAGACTATAGAGCACTAGAGTACTTTATATCTACTAAAGTTCTTAGTGCTAGGCAAGCTAGATAGCTAGAGGTTATAAGTCCCTTTAACTTCTAAATTAAGTATACTCCTAGATCTTACAACGCCCAAGCTAATATCCTAAGTAGAAGGGAATAGGATATAATTAACCTTAAGACTACTTAAAGGGATAATTGTTTACAAGTAATAATCGCCCTAGATAGGTTACACCCCTAAATTAACTCTAACTTAGCGCAAGACTACCTAGCTAAGCGTTCCTTACTAATCCTTGCTTTAATTACAGCAGTTTAGAACCCTATAACTCTTAGATCCCTAGAACTTATTAAAGCTCTTCTCTAAGAAAATAGGTCCTTATTCCTAATAGAAAGATTAGAGTTGCCTAAGCACTATTAGATAGAAAATAGACTCCTTCTCTACTAGGATTAACTTTGCGTGCCTGCTAGATTAGTCCTATATACTAGACTAATTCGTAAGGCTTATAATTAAGTATCTACTACCTACCTATTAGCCACTAAAACCTATTAGATTCTAGCCCTACATTACTACTAGAAAGGTATAGAGACTACCTATAAACGCTACGTTTAGAACTGTATCCTATACAGGAGAGGGCACCTAAGATAGCACTAACTCCCTAGCATACTCTACCCCCTTCCTATCCCTAGTCTACTAATGCAACACCTGTGCATTAATTTTAAGGATTTTCCCTAGGATTAACGTGGTTACAATTAGATTATGGTTATTATTAATCGCCTATTAAAGCAAGCTATTACTATCCCTTGCCACAAAACTATAGACGCCTAAGGTATAGCTACCTTATTTGTTTAGTAGGTGTACTAATTTAGACACACTCTAGATACTATTATTTCTAATTAAGGCCCTTAGTTTGTATCTAGTTTCTAGTCTAAATTCTGTTAGATTATAGGCACTAAAGTTAAGCTCTCTACTACCTACTACAAATAAACTAATAGATAAACTAAGATTATAAACAAGTATATTAATTAGAGACTAAGGCCTTTTGTATCCTATTACTAAGATAACTAGAGCGACCTACTACCTATAATAGACTGTGCCTAAAGTACTCTTCTATATTTATCTATTAGCATAGCTCTATATTAGCTCCTCTTTAATTCCTTACTAAAGCAAAGTTAGTATTAGAAACTAGAAAAGACCCTATCTACTATCCTAGAGAAACTAAACCACAAGGACGCCTTATCCCTTGCTACTTAGATACACAACGCCTAGAAGATTGCTAAAGAAAATATAGAAAGAGCTTAAGACTAAATACGCTCTACTACTAATTACTATTGCTATCTAGTTAACTAGAAGGTTAGTAACCATGTTTATCTATCTACCGCTAATCTTGCTATTTTACGACCTAGCCAAAAACTATCTAAATAATAGGAAGGCCCCTTTAAGGTATTAGGACAAGTAGGAAACGCGTATCGCCTCTAATTGCTACCTAGTTCTAAGATCTATAATGTTTTTTCTCCTAATATACTATATAAAGATCCCTAAGACCTGTTGCCTAGATAAGAGGCTCTAAAACCCCCTAGTACCCCTATACAAGGTGTAGAGGAATAGGAGGTAGAAGAAATCCTAGCTAGCAAATTATATTAATCTAAGCTAAAGTATAAGGTTAAGTAGGTTAGACACAATCCTAATCCTATTTAGTATCCTGCCTCTAACTTTATAGGTGCTCCCTATAAATTACAGGCATTCTACTAATAGTATCTAAATTAGCTAGGTCCCCCATGTAGCTTACTAAAATAGATTTAAGTATAGGAAAAAGGTAAAGAGGATCTAATATTACTTCACAATAATTATACCTAATATTAGAACTAATTCATATCCTATTTAGCTACGTATTATCTATTAACTACTATCTATTACTATTATTCTTGTCGCTATTTATTATTATATCCTATTTAGAACCTTTAAGGTTCCTAGGACACTACCCCTAGGAAACCTCTTTATTCTATATCTATCTCTCTATTAGAACCTAGTTTAGACTCTGTATTAGCTAAGATAGCGCCTAGACTATCCTTCTTCGCTAGCTTCTAGACAACTAGTGCAGTAGGGATTAGAGCAGGTACAGGAGTAGGGGCAGGAGCTAGGACTAATTTAGACTCCTTCTCGTGGAACGCTTTTATCTTAGCCTAGACTAGGAAAGTTACCTCCTAATTTAGTGCTAATTCCTCCTTAAGTTTGTTAATAGCCTTTATTAAGCCCCTAACTACTAAGACTATCTTATAGATACTATTCTAAAGCTAACGTAAATTAGATATAGTAGTATAATAGGTAGCTATAAGGATTTTAGTAGCCTCTATACCCTTAGTCTAAGTATTAGTAATAGTAACGCACTTAGCTAGGTTTTAGGTAGTTTCTTAAATAGCAGCCTTAAACTGCTTAATATCCTTCTAATAGGTAACTATAGCTTCCTTATCCTTATCCCCTTTAGTAGGGTTTCCTATTAGGCTGTAGTATTCTTCTAGAGCACCCCTAAGGGCAGAGTACTCTTAGCTAACAAAAGAAGGAATCTACTAGGATTAGTAAAGGAACCCTATTAGACTTAGATACTTACTAGATTGCAATACTTATTCTAGGAGATACAGTACTAGCACTTCTTAGAATTCTTTAACTTAAAATCAAAATTATTAAACCTACCCCTAGCTAGAGCCCTAACTGCTCTTATACAGAGAGCGCGATAAGCGACAGGAAGGACTCCTAGTAGTACTAGTACTAGCATAGCTAAAGGTTCTGATTTAGATTAGTAACTATTTAATTATATAGATTAAATACTTACTAGATTTTAGATAGATTAGGTTAAATAATTAAAAAATTAGGGATATAGGAATAAGAAAGTTAGTAGGTAGAGGGCTAGTTATAGGCAGGCTAGGGATAGGGGTCCGTGCCCTAGGAAGAAGAAGTGAAGGTAAAGGCAGAGGTGAAGGTGGATTTATTTTGCAAGAGCTTTCTTTTAATAAGGGATCTAAACCTAATCTAAAGGATAGGGACTATCCTTTCTCTATAGGAGGGGGTAGTGTAATAATAAGGCAGAATTGCCTGCCTATTGTTCTATGCCAAGTTAGGCCTAATAAAGGCCCAACTCACTTATATATATAGAGAACAGCTCGCCTATAGTTAGGATAGGCATGTTCTTCTTGTCCTTTTGTACAAGACCTATAGGTGTAGGAATCTTATCCTTTTCTGTACAGACGCGCACTCCCATATGCCTTTGAGTTGTATAGGATCCCTTTTAGATGCCCTACCTACCTAAGTTGTTACACTAATAATAGTATTAAAATTAAGAGCTTACCTGTATATACCTATAGACCTAATAGAGGAGTAGAAAGAGTAGGGCAGGAGATTATAACAAAATTAATTAAAATAAGGATTAGTGCTAACCTACTAATAAAGCTCTAGCCTAAAATTGTTAAAGCAGCGTCTTAGCTCTATAACATAAGCCTGTCCTATGCTTATAATATAATATCACCTAACAAAGTGCTAGATTATTAGTTTACTAGATACTTTAGGTAGTAGCAACTAGAGTAGATAAGGGAGGCAACTACTAATCTCCGCCCTAATTATAGCAGAATATACGCCTATGGCTGTTAAGCTTACCCCCTTAATAGAGATTAAGCAGCTAGGCGTTACAAGAGGGTTTTTAAGTTAAACCCTTAGGGTTATATTAGATATCTAGTAGGATATAGAGCATCTAATATATATAGGATATAGATCCCCTTGCTTAATTAGATAATTATAACGCAGAACGTTACCTTTAATAAGAATATTTTCTATAAAGAGAAAGATCTAGAGTAGCTTTAATAGTTAGAGGCTTAAAAGATAGTTAATATTATTAGCAAAGATAAGATCTGTAATATAGGAGAAGCATATAAAGAGCTTAATATCTTTAATTAGCTTTGTATTGCGGCAGAGCAATATAAGGAGTCTAGTAAGCAAGGAGGACTAAACCTAGCGTAGGAGCTAGGGAGTAGGGTAGAGCTAGAGGAGGTAGATAATTAGGCTAGCTAGCCTAGTAATTCACAACCCCCTAAGCAGACACCTCTAGCGTAGGTACTAAGCATAGCTAGCTTAGCACAAAGGATCTATGCAAAGTCCCCTAAGCTAATAGGGCTCTAAACTCCTAAACTAACACTAGAACTAAACTTTAGTATAGGAGATAAAGGATCTATGCAGGTTATAGATTAGGGTTATACTACCTAAGATAGTAGTAATCTAACTTACTTTAACGCCATAATAGGTAGCTCCTAGGAAAGACCTAGAGGGGAGAGTGCTATTAGTGGGTCACTCTATAAGAGCACGGAGATAGGTAAGGGCACCCTATCTAGCTCTTATAGGGGTGGTAAGCAGAGCTCCTACCTACCCGCTTTAGGACTAGATTCTGTATCTCCTGCAGATCCCTTACAAGCGGCACCTAGAGCTCCTAGAAGAAGTAGAAAACTGTGAGTTAAAGGACTGCCACTAACGCGTGTTAGTAAGCAAGCTTAGGGATAGGACCCTAATAAACTACTAGGAGGCGACACAAGTGTAGGGATATATATAGTGATAGATCTATTAGATATAGATCTAATTAGAAATCCCTTGTATAATCTTTTAGTATATCCTAACCTAAACGCTATAATCCACGCTATAATTATAGTAGTAATAGGGAGCAAATCTCCTAAAAACCCTAAAAGAAATACGCACTAGGACGCTCTACAAAAAGAGCTAAAATAATAGAAGGATCTCTATAACTACTAAATAGGACAGCAATTTAGAGATATAGTATATAAAGAAATTAATACTCTGCTAAAAGCTAGTACCTAGGAGGAGATTAATAGGCTAGCTAAGGGAGAGCGTCTACTCCTACTTAAATAGGTGTTTACATACAAGCTTAATTAGGATAGTTACCTAATTAAGTGTAAAGTAAGGATAGTAGTAAGAGGAGATTAATAGCTTACTAACTTAATTTATTTAACCTACGCAGCTAACCTAGTAGCTTAAACCTTTAGGACTATAATAGCTATTAGAGCTAAGTTTAACCTTAAGATATATTAATATAACGTTGTTAGAGCTTTCCTTAACGCCTTAAGGGATTAACACCCTATAGTTATCTGCAAGCTACCTAAAGGATATTAAATACCTAGGAAGTGCGTTAAGCTTAAACAAGCTCTATATAGACTAAAAGACTTACTATTATTATAGTATAATAAGCTCTTAACTATACTCTAAGAAAATAAGCTTATTGCTTCTAAAGAGGAGCTATGCCTATTCTTTAACAGAGATTAAAGTATCTTGTTAATATTCTATATGGACAATATCCTATCGCTGTATCACTAAAACTACGCAAGCTAAGCTTACAAAGTTATCTAAGCTCTAAAGCAAAGATATACTATAGAAGAAAAGGGACCTATAAGCTAGTTTCTAGGGGTAAGAGTAATCCAGGATAGAAAGAGATAGATAATAACGCTTATTTATAATAAATATATTAACAAGATTATAAAGAAATTTAATCTAGTAGAGATAGGAAAATTCCCTACTATACTACTATTAAGTGAAGATATTAAAAAGAGCACTAGAGAAGCCACTAAAAAGGAGATTAAGGACTATTAGGAGCGCGTTGGATTAATCCTTTACACCTTAATTATAGTGCGCCCTAATATTGCCTATATAGCCTCCTAGCTCTCCTAATACCTTACTAACCTATCTAAACAACACTTTGATGCGGTTAATTAAGTGATTGTCTATCTATACTAAACTTAATACTAATTAATCTAATATAGGAATAGGGATCCTAATAAGCTTATAACATATAGTAATGCGTTATTTGCTAATAATATTAATACTTAGCGATTATTATATAGATACCTAATCACGCTCTTTAGAGGACCTATTATTTAGAAGGCAGCTTAACAATTAACTATTACCACGTTAACTACTAAGGTAGAGCTCCTTGCGCTTAAGCAAGTAAGCAAAGAAGCAATAGCGTTAAAACGCTTTTTAACTAAAATACACCTTACTTTAGAAACTACCTAGATAATTAATTGTAATAATTAATAAACTATTAGGTTAGTAGTAGGTAATAATAAAAGGATCACTACTAAGCTACGCTATGTAGATATTTAAAACATGTAGCTTAGGTAAGAGTATATAAAGGGATCTTTCTATATTACCTACCTACCTACTAGTAATATACTAGCTAATAGGCTTACTAAAAACCTAACTATATAATAATTTATAAGGTTTAGGGAGCACCTAAAGTTATATAATAGTAGAGTATATATTATATAATATTAATTAAAGTAAGGTAGTATACAAGATCTATTAATATATAATATAAGAATAACTAACTATAGCCTACCTCTCTATTATTAACTAGGTAGCTTCCCTAAGGAGCTCTATTACGCGCGTAAAGCGTGCCTTAGAGTCTATAGGGAGCCGCCTAGGTTACCCTATCCTAGGATCCACAGGGGGAACCTTAGAGGAGCTAGAGTCCTTATCTTCTAATAAGGAGCTCTAGGCGCCCTTAGCTATAGAAGCAGCCTTACGCGCAAGCTTAGCGGCAGCAGCAGTAGCTTTTACTAGCTCCTGCTATTTAGCCTTACTCTCCTTAAGGAGCACTAAGACCCTCTGCTTCTTATCCTTAAGAAGGTCTTAGCTCTTACCTACCTGCTTCCTTGCTAGGAAGGACAGCGTAGAATATTAGGCAAGCTTAGGGCTATTAGTTTATTAGTATAAGATCTTGCTAAAAGTGTTATAAAGGAAAAATTCTTGTATAGATTATATATATTAGGATATAGCTATACCTAGAGGAGCACTACTAGCACTAAGTCCCCCTACTAGAAGAGTTATAGCACTCGCTATTAGACTTATTAAAGAGCGTAGAGCGTAGATAATTTAGACAAGTTTTAGCACAATAAATACTAGGCTCTCTATAGTAGGAGGATCTTAGGGTCTCCTTAGGAGCTAGAGAGGGAGTAGGAGCAGGGATAGGGGATAGGGTCTAGGGAGGAGCGGGAGCTAGAGTTAGAGCTAGAGTAGTAGGAGCTAGAGCGGGAGCGCCCTTCCTTAGCTTTATAATCTTAGCTATAGTAGTAGTAGCTACGCGCTTAGCTACTGTACACTCTATAATAGCCTTACGCTTAGTAGTAGCGCGCTCTTCTTTAGCAGCAGCGGCTTTAGTGACTATAGCTTTAGCTGCGCGGGAGGCGATAAGGGTAGTGCAGGCAGAGCAAGCGCAAGTAGTAGATTTTAACTTTAACTAAGATATAAGTTAGTAGGGATATAGGTATAGTTTAGATCTTTAGTTGCATAATCTTATAATTTAAGCTATAGTAAAGATTATAGTTAGGTAGATAGAGTTATAGAGCCTAGTCTAGATAATATCTAAGTGCGTAAGCGCAGGCTAAATAAGGAAGGCGCGCTAGTTAGTATCTAAAGGGTAAGCTAATTTAACCCTTTAGATATACGAGGCTCTAATTGGCTATACTACCTACTAACTACAGGCGTAACCACAACAATAAAAGATCCACCTACACCTAGGGGGTGTGTTGCAGGAGGGATATTAACTAGATCACAGAGCATCTTAATCCTAATTAATCCTAATTAATCCTAGTTAATACCCCTGTATGACCCACTATCTAATTAACTGCTAGCTTACTGCCAAGTGCCTAATAAAAAGCAGGAGCTCTAGTAAGGAAGGTTTACTAATTATTCACCTTCTAGTAAGGGTAGCTAAAGCTCTATATATAAGAGTCTAATTATAGTAGATATAATCTAATAATCTATCTACTAAATTATTCCTAACCTTAGTGATCTAAATTTCCACAACTATTAACTCTTAATTATTAATTATCCTCCTCTTAATTACTTTTACTAGAATCTAAGATGTTAAAATATTAGTACTCTGCATGTTCTTTATCTAAGAGCGTCCTAGGCCTAATCTTAAGAGTAGGACTGCCTATATCTAGTCGCAGGATTCCCTAGTCCTAATACTCTAATTTAACTTCCTTATTTTCTTCTCTTCCCTCTATACCTAACTTATTAAACTGCGTAGGCGGCGCTTAGAAGATATGCCTATTTTCCTATAGTAACCTATCCTATAACTTTGTAAGCCCTTAGTCTTCCTAGTTTACCTTATCCTAGCTTCTCTAGTAGAAGATCTTTACCCTCTAGCCTAGCGTTATATATGTAAACTTAGCTCTATCTAAATCTTTTAGCTAATACGTCCCTAACTCTAGAAAGCTCCGCGCTACTAGGTATAGACCTAGCTATTTGTTACTAAGTTTCCTATCTCTAGACATATCTATCTAGCAGACCAAATCCTATAGTAGTACTAATAAGCTAGGGCTAATTTCCTCCCTTTAAATTTCCTTGTAATTATCCTAATATTCTTTCTTCTATAAGCGCAGCCTCTTAATCCTTAATACTATATCTTTAAGAAACTAATCTCTTAGGTTAACCTAGGTGGCCCTTACTACTAGTAGCTAAGCCCTATCTATTATCTGCCTAAAGGGGAGCGTCTGCTATATTAGAAGAGCTAGTTTAATTAGGAGCACTAGGTTCTAACTAGTAACTAGCTAGTATGCGGAGTATCTAGTATTTTCTTAAATAGATATTTAGTTAGCTAGGAGTACTATTAGTAGATTAGAGACCTAGCTCCCCTAGAGCTTCGCAAGTGCGTTAATAATTAGTTTATGCCCTCCTTTAATTTTTCTATTAAACTAAGGGTTATAGGTGGAGATCTAAACCCTATATATACTATAGATAGTAGCTAAATTATAAATAACTTTTTAGAAGTTAGGCCCCCTATTAACTATAATCCTTCGCGCCATGCTCTATCTATATAGGATGTCTTTGTATATAAATTTAGCGATAGTTTTTAATCTATTGTTTAGTAATACTTATACTTTAGGGTACCTGCTTAAATAGTCCTAGGCTATTACTAGGAATTATTTCCTAGAATTATAAGGCATGTAGACTATATTAATAGCTACTATCTCCTATAGCGTATAGGAGTAGGTGTTAGTAAGTATGTTAACCTTCTTCTTGCTACTTCTTTTCTAATACTTATAACACGTGCGTAGAGTAAGCCTTACTATCTTATATATCCTTTCCTACTAATATCGCTAAGCTATTATTAAGTAGATAGCATTTACCCTATAATAACTAATAAGGCGATGCATTTCCTATATAGTAGTAATCCTAACGTCTTTATTATTAACTACTTATCTTACTACTATATTTTAAGATATCTTGTAGAAGAGGAACCTATCTCTTATAAAGAAGTTTAATGCTTATTTCTTCTATGTACCTAACTCCTTCTGCAGAACGTCTGGGATTTTGAACCTAACTAGAAACTAGGCAATTCCTTCTAATTTAGCGCTATATTTAGGACGTAGCACTTTGTCCTTTATTAGATTATATAACTTAATATTAGCAATTATATGCTTAATAAAGTCTTTAACGTTGTCTTTGGTTTTATTAGGGGTTTCCTATTAAACCAACAGGGAGAGTAACCCATTCAAACGAGGAGAAGTAGGAGGGGCAAGGTTCAATAGTAGTGGTGCCATGGTGGAGGATATGGTTCAATGCGGGAACATAAGTGAAAAGATAATATTGTAAAGTTAAAGTAAAGTCTCTAAGAGTTGTTATTATCCTATCCTCTAATCCTTTATACCTTTATACTATTTAATCTACCTAACCTTTTAGGCTAAGCCTTGTTTTTCTCCTATACATCCCTTACTATAGCACAAACCTCCCCCTCCTTTAAGCTTGGCCCTATTAAGCTTAGCCCTTACTCTCCTCCTCCTAGTCTGCAACCCTAGTTCCTAGCTCGTTAAGCTTTAGGTGAGGGAGTAGGAGTATCTAGGGTCTCTAATCTTAAACCTAAACTTAACGAGACAGTTCTCCTCTACACCCTAGCTAGACTTCCTAGATAGCCTAGCCCTAGGCGCCTAGATCCCTCCGCCTTCTATTCCTCCTTAATAGCTCCTAGATGCTTTTTAACAGCATCTAGAGTCTCTAATTACTTAATCTATCTATTATACCTCTACTACTCTCCTGCCTTAGTAGGCCGTACTCCCTTTGTGCTAAAGTAGGATTAGTCTAGTACCCTAGCTTCCTTATCCTTACTAAATGCAAGCTTCTTATTCTTAATATAGATAGCCTAATTCTTCTTTAACTCTTTTACTATCTTAACCTAACTCTTCCTAATCTATACTCCTATCTTTTCTCTATTTAAATCTCCTATTAGGTACTTCTAGATCTCTACCTTTACTAAAGGGTTATCCTATTAAACCTAATATATAATTGCCTTTAAGATCTAGGTTAGATAGGTAGCCTAGACGTCCCTAGGAAACTACTATTAGACTCTACTATATTTAACTAGGTGCCCTAATAGAGTCTTTAGGGCTATACTTATTTATAGGTAGGCTAGTACAATCTCTATATATATCCCTATCTCTAGTACCTCTATTATTATTATATTATCCTATACTTTTATATACTATAGTAGAACCATACGCTGCGTTTAAGTGGTGGGTCTAGTAGATCTATATAGTATTACTAGGCTTATAATCCTTGCCTATCCTTATTAGTAGATTTCCTTCTCCTATTTTACTATAGGGCACTTCTCCCTTAGCTCTTTAGGCTAGTGCACCCTATCTTCCTATACCTAGATATAGGCCCTCTTGTTCCTTCTTAATCCTCTATCTATCTAATTTACCTAATTCTTTTATACTTCTTTAAATCTAATTAGAAGCTTAGTATAGTTATCTTAGTCCTTATTATTAAAAGAAACTAAGCCTAAGATTATCTTAAGCCCTTGTCCTAACTGCGCTGCCTTAGAAAGGTTCACGTCCACGTAATAAAAGAAGGTCTAGTCTCCTGCCTAGGCATACTTAGTGTAGTATAGGTATAAGATTAGGTTTATAGTTTCCTAGATTATAGTGTATTAGAGCTAGTATCCTATATCCCCTTGCACTAGCTATTAAACAATAGAGTAGTATATAGTCCTGCACTACCCTAAATTAGCTACCTACTTTATCTCCCTTAAGTGCTATTTATATATCTTAAAGCACTTATCTACTATCCTTACTAGTTCTAGGTCTTTATAGATCTAGGTAAAGGTGTCTAGGGTTATGCTTCCTTTCTATAAGAAGCCTTAGTAACTCTACTTAAATCTTATCACCTATTATAGCTAAGCCTAGTTAATTATTAGTGCTATCTTCTTTAGCTAGTAGCGATAAGCTTGTAGATCCTTAGAGGTATAATCTTGGTTAAACAGCTTAGTAAAAGCTACTATAGTAACTAGGTTAGCTTATAAATTTCCCTATTCTCTAGGCTTATAGTATAGCATGTTTAGCTATCTATTACTTGCCTCTGCGTTTAGAGTCTAAGTATAGAGCCCTATCTTGCTAGTAATAAACTTTAAGTAGCTAAAGCATACCTAATTTAAATCCTATACTATCCTCCCCTTAGCGTCCTAGATAGTGCTGCAATTAGTGACTTTATAGTACTATGCTTTAACTAGCTTCCTTTACTTAGTGTCGTTAAGTGCACTACTCCTAATCCTAGTGGTAATTAATTATAGTATAGAGTGTTAGTTTTTGCACTAATAGGGCGCTTTATTCTTAACTATAGCATACTTATCTTTAGTAACACCCTCTTCTTCTAGTATTATTATCTTAGTATCTAGAGTCTTATTAAGTTCCTTAAGCAGTCTAGGTAAAGAGTTGCGTAATTTATTTATTACCTCTATATTAGTATCCTATAGTTATAGGCCTGCTACTATATATTAGCTAATAATACTAAACTCCTAGTAAACGTTCTCTCCTATCCTTTTTAAGAGCTAGGCGGCGTGTCTTCCTTGTGCTCTTGTTATCCTTTGTATAGGCAATTCTGCTAGAGATTCTTCCTCTAAGATATAGGTAGCTAATTTAATTTCTCCTAGGGTAGTATCTAGTATATCCTCTATCCTCTTCTTATAACTCTATAACTCCCTTGCTATACTTCCTAACCTTAATAGTCCTCTATTCTAGACTACACTCCTATCTAGTAGTATAGTCTAGGCGTGTCTAGCGTAGGATATAGTCCTAGGTAGCTAGTTATAACCTAGATTCTTAATCTCTCGTGTTACTCTCTCCTTCTCTACTTTCTTTTTAGCTACTTCTCTGCTTCCTTATAGAGAGCTATCTAGAATATCTTTAATTTCTTTTAGCACTAGTATCCTATAGTTTATTAATAGCCTTATACCCTCTTTCTATATCTATTTGCTAGGGGGGATTATACTAAGTAATATCCCTACCTAGTTCTCTAACTTCCTATACTATTATAGTACTAGGCGCTAAATCCTAGTATAAGCACTATCCTCCTCTCTATAGCGCATGTTAAAGTTACGTAGGTTGCTTATACCTTTAAGCGTTAGTCTAGGTAGGGTATGTAGGCCTATTACGTAGTAATAAATAATTGCCCTAATATATTGCAAGAAATAGTCCTCTAGTTCCTCCTTAGCCTTTAAGATAGTATCTACCTTTCCTATTAGCTTAGCAATTATAACCTAGACCCTATGCTAGTTAGTAATATTAACAAAATTATCTTTTAACTAGTTTTAACCCTATATTCTATAGTATACCTCTAAGTTTAGGAAGCTAGCAAGCTAGTCTAGACCTACGTAATGTAGGAGGTACCTTACATCTATATATCCTTAGTGTGTCTAACTAACTTATAGGGTAAACTAGCTTAGGTATTTCTAACTAAATTTAGCGTAAAAAGCGCGGATATACTATATTACTAAGTATATTTTATTAAGCCACTTCTTATATATATTGCGCGCTTCCTTTATAAATAGGTACTATAGCCTAAAATTAGCTACACTACTATATAACTATATAAGTGCTAGGCTAGACTCTATAAAGCTCCCTACTACTATTATTAATCCTAAAGTTTTGTTAAAGTGCTCCCCTAGTACTCCTATAAAGTTATCTGCAATATTCCTCTATTACGTAATAGTGCTTACACGCATCTTGTTAATCTAGCTACCTATAGTTATACCTTCTTTCTATAGAAGAGGGATACCTTTATAAAGTGCCTAGGTCTGCGTATTAAACTCTTTAGGCTAAACTAAGTCTAACCTTTTAATAGCTAAAAGACTCCTCTATTATAACGTATACTAATAGTCTAGTGCAAAACTTCTAGGTGTTATAGGCTATAGCTGCAACCCTCTAGGTTGTGGGCTTAACCTTAGGGACTGCAGGGAACCTGTTAATATTAGGGATCCTAGTAAACCTAGCTTAACTACTAGCTATTTTCCTTTCTAGACTTCTAATAACTGTTTAGGGCTTGTTATTTTATTTAGGATCTTCTAGTAGTAGCTTTATTAGATACTTATAGTTTTATTAGATATCTAAAGTTTTTAGTGTAGTTTATTATAGTAGTAGTAGCGTAGGTAGGTTATATACAGGAACACGCGTGCCTTCCTATTATACTTACGCCTTCCTATTATTCTCCTACCTTTACTTTATTCTACCTTTACTTATTTATTATCCTTCTACCTTTACTTATTTATTATCTTTCTACCTTTACTTTCTTATTGTCCTTATTGTAATTACTTATCTACGCGTAGGTAGGTAGTTAGTGTAGCTAATTAGAGCGTTGTATATCTAAAGGGTTAAATTAGCGCACCCTTTAGATACCTATTTAGGACTAGCGCGCTTCCTACCTTCCCCCTACTAATCTTGCGCCCGTCCTATAGCGCATCTTTTCCTAAGTTTTAACACTAAAGTATTAATACTATTAACTCTTAATTATTAATTATCCTCCTCTTAATTACTTTTGCTAGAATCCAAGATATTAAAATATTAGTATTCTGCTTATTCTTTGTCTAAGAGCGTCCTAGGCCTAATCTTAAGAGTAGGACCGCCTATATCTAGTTGTAGGATTTCCTAGTCCTAATTCTCTAATTTAGCTTCCTTATTTTCTTCTCTTCCCTCTATACCTAACTTATTAAACTACGCTAGTAGCAATTAGAAGATATACCTATTTTCCTATAGTGCCCTATCCTATAACTTTATAAGTCCTTAGTCTTCCTAGTTTACCTTATCCTAGCTTCTCTAGTAGAAGATCTTTACCCTCTAGCCTAGCGTTATATATATAAACTTAGCTCTATCTAAATCTTTTAGCTAATACGTCCCTAACTCTAGAAAGCTCTACGCTACTAGGTATAGACCTAGCTATTTGTTACTAAGTTTCCTATCTCTAGATATATCTATCTAGCAGACTAAATCCTATAGCAGTACTAATAAGCTAGGGCTAATTACCTCTCTTTAAATTTCCTTATAGTTGTCCTAATATTCTTTCTTCTATAAGCGCAGCCTCTTAATTCTTAATACTATATCTTTAAGAAACTAATCTCTTAGGTTAACCTAGGCGGCCCTTACTACTAGTAGCTAAGCCCTATCTATTATCTACCTAAAGGGAAGCGTCTGCTATATTAGAAGAGCTAGTTTAATTAGGAGCACTAGGTTCTAACTAGTAACTAGCTAGTATACAGAGTATCTAGTATTTTCTTAAATAGATATTTAGTTAGCTAGGAGTACTATTAGTAGATTAGAGACCTAGCTCCCCTAGAGCTTTATAAGTGCGTTAATAATTAGTTTATACCCTCCTTTAATTTTTCTATTAACCTAAGGGTTATAGGTAGAGATCTAAACCCTATATATACTATAGATAGTAGCTAAATTATAAATAACTTTTTAGAAGTTAGGCCCCCTATTAACTATAATCCTTCGCGCCATGCTCTATCTATATAGGATATCTTTGTATATAAATTTAGCAATAGTTTTTAATCTATTGTTTAGTAATACTTATACTTTAGGCTACCTGCTTAAATAGTCCTAGGCTATTACTAGGAATTATTTCCTAGAATTATAAGGCATATAGACTACGTTAATAGCTACTATCTCCTATAGCGCATAGGAGTAGGTGTTAGTAAGCATATTAACCTTCTTCTTGCTACTTCTTTTCTAATACTTATAATACGTGCGTAGAGTAAGCCTTACTATCTTATATATCCTTTCCTACTAATATTGCTAAGCTATTATTAAGTAGATAGTATTCACCCTATAATAACTAATAAGGCGATGTATTTCCTATATAGCAGCAATCCTAATATCTTTATTATTAACTACTTGTCTTACTACTATATTTTAAGATATCTTGTAGAAGAGGAACCTATCTCTTACAAAGAAGTTTAATACTTATTTCTTCTATACCCTTAACTCCTTCTGTAGAACGTCTAGGATTTTAAACCTAACTAGAAACTAGGCAATTCCTTCTAATTTAGCGCTATATTTAGGATATAGTACTTTATCCTTTATTAGATTATATAACTTAACGTTAGCAATTATATGCTTAATAAAGTCTTTAATATTATCTTTAGTTTTATCTAGGGGTTCCTATCTATCCTCTTTTAGATATTATAATAGAGTATCTGTAACTATATTCCTCTTGCCTAGAACATGTTAAATTTTAAAGTCCCACGCTAAAATAGTAGCAAGCCACCTATTTATTACTCCTCCTAGTATTTTGCTTAAGGACTAATTAAGCTAAGTAATTAAGGTTTAAGCATCTATCTTAATAACAAATAGTGTTCTATAGAGCTAAACTCTAAACTTTTTTAGGGCCTATAGCACTACTCTACACTCTAGCTTAGTAGAGTGCTACTTTACTTTAGACTTTAACTATACAGTACTTTTAAACTAGCATAGATATTACCTTCTATCTAGTCTAATTTGTTCTAGGGAAGCTCCTACGCCTTCCCTACTAGCGTCTACTGTAAGGTAGATAGTCCCTCTAGTCTTGTAATTAATAGTTATTAGGGCTAGTGCTGTGGTAATAAAATGCTTAAGCTCTTTTATTGCTACCCTCTATAGTTCTTCCTATATCTACCTAGTGTTGCCTCGCAGGAGTATAAATAATAGCTTTGCTTAGATAGTAAAGCTAGGAACCTATATCTAGTAGTAGACATAGATCCTAATAAATATCTAGACTTCCCTTATATTTCTGTATTCTAGCTATTTTACAATCTTTTCTACCTTTATACAGTTAGGGTATCTTCCTTTAAAGCTAACCTTATAGCCTATAACGCTAAGATAAGCTATACCCTAATAATATTTCTTTCCTAAAACTATACCCCCTACTCGCTTAATATCTACTAGGACTTAGTTAAGCTACTACACATGCTTAAGCACAAATCTCTAGACCCTAGGAAGCGCCTCTTCGCCCCTATAGTTAGTCTTAGGCCCCCCTATAGTTATATTATCTATAAATAGTATTGTATAAGGGGAATAATTACGTAGTATTTTTATTATAATTCTCTAAAAGGCTGCTACTAAGTTTGTTGCTCCTTATACTATAGTGCAGGATTATAGCAGGCTAATAGGGGTGTGTATAGCAGTTATATCTCTACTATCTAGGTGTAGGGTAATCTAGTTATATCCTAAAAATATATCTATTAAGGATAATATCTTGCACCTAGCAAATTTCTTAGAGAATTTATCTATAGTTAGAGGTAGGTTTGCGTCCCTCTAGCTAACCTTGTTTATATAGATAGTATTCTAGACTAGTTAGTGCTTCCTATCTTTCTTTGTTACTAAGAAATATAGGTTCTAGTATAGACTATTACACCTCTTAAGTGTTCCTTAATCTAGACGCTCTTCTAATATCTAAACAAATTCTTCTTCTACTACCTTAGCTACTAGGAAACTACGTATTTGCTATACCTTATATAGGATTATCTTTATTTAGTAAGGCAGGCTAACGTCTTAAGTAATACGTCTACTTTCTCTAAAGTTAAAGGCAATAGCTACTTCTCTATTAAGAATTATTTCTTAAAATAGAGTCCTTTCTGCTACTAATAAGTCTAGACTAAATTTCTATTCTTGCATCCTCTTAGTAGTTAGCCTAGACCCTCTTAGAAATAATATATATCTTTTCTTAAAAAGATAGTTAAAAGGGTAAAGGTTAACTCTTTCGCGAATACTAAGCTTTAGCAGTTAGTTTTCCTTAGCTACTATTTTCTAGTCCTCCCTTCTAAACTCTATATCCTTATCCTTCTCTTTTAGTTTATCCACTAGTTAGATTTTCTTACTAACTTTTTTATACTTAGTGCTTACCTTAGTAACTATTTACACTACTTTTTATTATACACCTTAATTTAGCTTATATATTACTAATATTAGGTTTAGCTCTTAGATAGCCTATAGGTCTTTGCTTGCCCCTACACTATATCCTATAGTTTATGCTGCCTATTTTTCTAGCATCTTTTTATCTTCTAAGGTAAATAGTTATCTATATTTACTAAATCTTGCTTATAGCTCTATATAGTCTACCTCTTACAGAAATTTTAAATATACTATATATTCTACTATACAGCATTTATCTCCTAGGTATTAATTTTGCAGGATCTCTTTCCTAAGCAAGGGTCCTGCTGTTAGTTTTCTAACTCGTCTTCCTCTTCTATTTTATCTCTATCTTCTAGCTTTAGATCTAAGGCTATAAAGACTGCATTCCTTTCCCTATCTAAGGATAGCACCTAGCAGGTAACCCTCCTATAGATATTATACTAAATAGCTAGCCTAGTAGAGGTACACTATAGCCCCCCTAATATAGCTAAGTAGGTTAGGTTTATAATTACCCTAAAATAAGTTAGGGTCTCTACCTCCCCTATACGTACTAGCATATTCCACGCGGTTCTAATAAATAGGTCTATCCTACTATTAGCTATAACTACCCCCTGCGTATACCCTAGGGTCTAGGTTAGTGTCTTAATAGGTACCTGTAACGCCCACGCAGCACTTAATCTTAAGAGATTTATTTATACCCCTATATTAATTAGGTAGTTTACTATATTCCCCCTTATACTAGTCTAGCAGGTTAGTAGTTCTATATAGAGAGTTATCTAATTTAATTCCTAGTTAGTGTAAGACTTATCTTTCTCTTCTTATATAACTAAATCTTTTCTATACCTATCTAAGTTTTGTTTAAATTAGAGCCTTACTTAGGTATTAAGTACTTCTAGCATTACGCGTATATTACGCTAACCTAGCGTAGGGCTCTTTACCTCTAGCTTCTCTAATTAGTTAATATATCTAAAGGGTAAAATTAGCGCACCCTTTAGATACCTATTTAGGACTAGCGCACTTTCTAGGCCCCCTAGTTCTACTATATTTACCCTGCTAAAGTTATTATCTAGTAGGACTTAAGTCTAGGGTTCCTATAATAATGTCTTGATTTATTCCTATAGATAATCTTACCCTAGTAGGTTAGCTACTATAATTCCCTAGACTTCCTATCTAAGAAAAGCAGCTGCTATTTAGTTTAGGCTTAGGCGTATTACTCCCTTAAGCTTCTTATTCTTTACTTCTTTAAACTATACTTTTCTTCTTATTACTAGCAGGTCCTAGTTAGGCCCTAAATTTGCATAGCCTTTACCTATATTATCTAGTGGCTAGATTATTGCAAAGGGGTCTATATAGGCCTAAGCTAGGTATAGAATCTCTAGGGTCTCTTTAAGCTCTATCTCCTTACTTGCTCCCTCTTCTTAGTTTACTAGGTTTTATATTAGTCTTCCTTGCCTACGCTTCTAGATTAATCCTGTCCTTACTTCCTCTAAGACTTAGTCCCTTTGCTTTTCTTTCTCCCTTATAGAGGTGTGGATCCTAGGTGTATTCTTATCTACTAATCCTAGGATAATATATCTTAAGTCTATATAATCTAGCGTTATTACTACTAGGTCTTCCTTGCTAGTTTATAGTATTTAATAGTTTAAGAACTGCTTATATTCTTTTTAAGCATCTCCTAGTTCTAATCCTTAATTCTAGGAAGATATCGCGTTAGCTCCTGCTCTTTTTACTGCTAGGTAGTCTAGTCCTTAAGCCTGCCTCTACTACTAGCCTCTTAAATCTATTCTATTAAATAGTTCTAGCTTAACCTATAATACTAGCTAGCTAAGGATATCCTTAGTAACTTTATAGTATTTACGCAACTTTTTCTTTATCTAGTAAAGAGTAAGGTTCTATAGTGCTAGCTTAGTAACCTACCCTAGTCTTTTATATAATAGTCTATAGTAAAATATCCTAGTCCTTATTTCTAGATTCTAGGAAGTGCTTACCTACCCTAGCGCTATAAGTTCTAGCTAGGGGGGGTAGTCCCTTGCTAGGTAGGTTTCTAATCTATATATATTATAGGTAGGTAGTTTCTTGTTATACCCCCTATAACTCTATAGCCCTAGCTAAGTAGCTATTATTTATATAGGGCCCTAGGTTCTTAGCTAGTTTATTAGTAACCCCCTAATTACTATAGTATTCTAATATATTCCTTGCTCTATCCTAGCGTTAGTTATATATAAAATAAAGTAGAGCTAGTTTACTAGGCTTTTTAGTAGCAGGCCTATTACGTAGTATTCCTATAGCCTATTAGCCTTAGCTAAACTTATCTTTATTTTTCCTAGTACCCTAATTAACTAGTCTATTTCTAGGTTAATATTTAGTAGTAGTTAGGTAGTAGCTTACTCTTTTCTAACGCCTTTTACTGCCTCTATAATATCCTCCTTTATAGGTATAGCTTTTACTAATTCTAATATCTAATATGCCTACTAAGTATCTTCCTCTATTTAGCTAGCTAATATATATTTTATTCCTTCTCTTTACTAATAGATTCTTTTAACGTAGGTATAGATCTTCTCTAGCTTATAGCTTGCTACCTTATTACTATTAGGCCCTCCTAGCATACTAAGCAAGACTAGCTCTTTATCTACCTAGGGTAACCCTCTAAAGAAGAAGAATCTAACCTTACTTTTATATAGCTATTTAGATACTAGGTAGGTATTACTATACACTATAAAATTAGTATAGTAGTCTAAGAGACCTAGGAAGTTCCTAGAGGCTTCTTATATATACGCATCTAGGAAGGTTTAGGTACCTATCCTTTAGGCTATATCCTAGTCCCTCTAGTGCTCCTTTATAGCTTCCTGTAGCTCCTCCTAGTCTTGCTTCTAGTAAGGTCTAAGCTTCTTTATAAATATTCTGTATATAGTATTATAAAAGTCTAGTAGAATTTTTAGCTAATCTACTTTATCTAGCCCCCTATTTTCTGCCTAGTAGTTATAGTTATCTAGGAACTCTATAACCTCCCTCCCTAGAACTAAAAGTTAGTTTTCCTAGGCCTTATAGGGACAAGGACTCTTCTTAGGGGTCTAGAGGTTTCTATTTTAGTTAACCCTAGGGTAATATTACTTTCTCTAGGTATTATTCCTAGTAAAAAGGATAGGCTTAGTTAAGGTAGTAGGCTTCTATAAATAGTAAAGGAGGTGTATAAACTAGTAATATTAATTAAAATTATTAGATAAGTTAGTATCTACTTGCTTGTGTTACTTCCCCCCTTTCCTATCTCTTACTTTTATAGACTGTCTCCTCTTCCTTAGTAGCTATATCTCTAATACCCTTCTTAACTAGTGCTAGCACTTATATTTATTTTTAGTAGATTCTTGTTATATTAGTAACTTTAGCCTAGCCCTATTTTCCTGCTAACAGCGTATACTATCCTGTAGCCTTTACTATAGCTTTTCTATTAGTAGTAATATTCTAGGTATTCTAGCACTTCTAGCATTGCTAATGCTTCTTATAGTTCTAATTATTCTAATAGTTCTAGTTATTCTAGTTCTAGTTGTTCTAGTTCTAGTTGTTCTAGTTCTAGTTATTCTAGTTCTAGTTATTCTAGTTGTTCTAGTTCTAGTTATTCTAGTTATTCTAGTTCTAGTTATTCTAGTCGTTCTAGTTCTAGTTATTCTAGTTATTCTAGTTCTAGTTATTCTAGTTCTAGTTGTTCTAGTTCTAGTTATTCTAGTTGTTCTAGTTGTTCTAGTATTTCTAATGTTTTCTAGTTAGCCTCTTAGTGTTGTTACTCTATTCCTACTAACGCGCGTTAGCTATGTCCTAATATAGGCCTACTATTTTTGCCTTAACAATGTTAATTATTAATACTACCTATTTTTTTAATTTTTCTCTGCCCTCCTTATTCTTAGAGAAACGTCCTCTTAGTTGTATACTGCTAGGCCCTCCCCTTTACTAAGATAAGATAAGTTCCCCTTAGGCTTCGCTATTTAAACTGTTAGGGAGAGTAACCTATTTAAATAAGGAGAAGTAGGAGGGGCAAGGTTTAATAGTAGTAGTGCTATAGTAGAGGATATAGTTTAATGCGGGAACATAAGTAAAAAGATAATATTATAAAGTTAAAGTGAAGTCTCTAAGAGTTATTATTGTCCTATCCTCTAATCCTTCATGCCTTTATACTATTCAATCTGCCTAACCTTTTAGGCTAAGCCTTGTTTTTCTCCCATACATCCCTCACCACGGCACACTACCTATTTTTTAATTTTTCTCTACACTTCTTATACTTAGAGAAATGTCCTCTTAGTTACATGCTGCTAGGCCCTCCCCTTTACTAACATAAGATATGTTCCCCTTAGGCTTCGCTATTTAAACTAACAGGGAGAGTAACCTATTTAAATAAAGAGAAGTAGGAGGGACAAGCTTTAATAGTAGTAGTGCTATAGTAGAGGATATAGGTTTAATGCAGGAATATAAGTAAAAAGATAATATTGTAGAGTTAAAGTAAAGTCTCTTGAGTTATACTTATTCTATCCTCTAATCCTTTATGCCTTTATATTATTTAATCTGCCTAACTTTTTAGGCTAAGCCTTGTTTTTCTGCTATACATCCTATGCCATAGCACACTATTTATATACTTAACTATAGGATAGTAATACTACTATATATTATACCTATCTCTAAGGCAGCGTTAGCCCTAAATGCCCCCTTAATAGTTTATTTAAGGGCCTTGTCTTTATTAACTTGCACCTCCTCTACTCTCCTTATTATAGGGGGGGTGCCCTAGTAACTATATAACTATTAGCTTTAGAGTAAATTATCTTAATATATATATACCTATTAAGTATTAATACTAGTTACTCCCCTAGATACTAATTAACCTGCTCTACAAAGAGAAACTCTTATAGTAGTAGACACTCCTTAATAAATACTATAAAAAGTAGCTTAATATATTACGCTAGGGATATTATATCCTTATTATACTCTACTACTATCTTTAACTACTATATAACTTGTAGCTAGGTTACCTATTTAAACTAGATATTTGCTCTAATACTCTTTAGAAGGATCCTAAAGATCCTAACTATACTAAAGCGTTTCTTTATAGTATTCTACTTCTTACTCTAATCTAGTAAACCCCTAAATAGCTTATATAGTTCTAGGTTATCTTTTTTATTAGGTTTATAATTATTATTAGACGTATATATAACCTTAAAGAGGTAGTCCTTTACTATAGATTTATATCTTATACCCCTTATACCTATACTATAGGCTATACTATAAATTATATTTTTAAGAGAAAGATATTCCTTATAAAGGATATCTAGCTTCTATCTTTACTATATCTCCTCTATAAAGCTCTTAATCCTGCTCTTTTATACGTCTATAAGATAGTACTAGAATATCTCTTACTATAGTATAGTAAGCCCTATTTTATCTACTACGTTATATCCCTCCTACTAAGATTAGATAAGTTATAAATTTATTAGATTAGGACCTAAATTATCTATCTAGAATACGTGCACTACTAGGGTTATATAGACTATTATTACTTATTTAAACTACTTCTTTGCCTTATAATACTGCCTCTTCTACCTAATAATAATTGCCTACTAATCTAGAAAGGCCTCTCTAGACCTAACTACTTCTATATTTAATATTATCTAGGCTATAATATTAACCCCTATACCTAGAAGGTTCTATATAAAATTCTAATAATATTACTACTTATTTATAAGGGTTACCTTTACCTTTATAGACTCCTAATCCTATTTACTAGTAATAGTTTAGACTAATATAAGGTTTATCTTTTTAACTAGGGCCTTATTTAATTACTTTATACTTTTTTCTTTAGTGCAATATTTCCTTTAAAGCCTACCTATATTTGCTATCTTGCTCTCTTTAGGTACTATCACTAGAATAACTAACTAACTATAACCCTATATACCTTAACTATTACTATCTCTTTCTTTAGTTTTAGTAACTAGGTTATTATAGATATTATTAATTACTTTAATTAACTTCTAGTAGTTTATATTATAATATATCTAAACTAAGGCGTAGTATAGATCTCTAGTAATTAAAGCCTTAGTAGGATTAAAATTATTAGCAACCTAGCTATATATAACTAGACTAGCACGTAATAGTATACTATCTACGCCTAAGATAGTGTTTACCTGCTTAATATTATTTAATAGGTTAACTAGTATAAATAGTAGTTTGCTTATTATAAAGAGAGTATAGTATTATATACTAAAGGGAAGGTTATAGTGTGTAAGGAAGGAGAAAGGTTTAAAGTTATAAGGTGCAAGTGTTCTACTACTACCCTAACGCTAAAATAGTTAGATCTGCTAAGCTAGACATTTTATAGTAATTTAGGGTCTAATTCTAGATTAAAATAAGTAGTGTGCTGTGGCAAGGGGTGTATGGGAGAAAAACAAGGCTTAGCCTAAAAAGATGGGCGGATTGAATGGTATAAAGACATGAAGGATTAGAGGATAGAATAGGCACAACTCCTAGAGACTTTACTTTAACTCTACAATATTATCTTTTTACTTATATTTCTGTATTAAACCTATATCCTCTACTATAGGATTACTACTATTAAACCTTGCCCCTCCTACTTCTCCTTGTTTAAATAGGTTACTCTCCTTAATAGTTTAAATAGCGAAGCCTAAGGGGAACTTATCTTATCTTAGTAAAGGGGAGGGCCTAGCAGCATGCAACTAAGAGGACGTTTCTCTAAGTATAAGGAGGGCAGAGAAAAATTAAAAAAAAATAGGTAGGGTTAATAATTAACATTATTAAGGCCAAAATAGTAGGCCTATATTAGGATGTAGCTAACGCACGTTAGTAGGAATAGAGTAATAATACTAAGAGGCTAACTAGAAAATATTAGAAACACTAGAACAACTAGAACAACTAGAACTAGAACAACCAGAACTAGAATTAGAACTAGAATAACTAGAACAACTAGAATAACTAGAACTAGAATAACTAGAACTAGAACAACTAGAATAACTAGAATAACTAGAACTAGAATAACTAGAACTAGAATAACTAGAACTAGAATAACTAGAACTAGAATAACTAGAACTAGAACAACTAGAACTATTAGAATAATTAGAACTATAAGAAGTATTAGTAATACTAGAAGTACTAGAACACCTAGAATATTACTACTAATAAAAAAGCTATAGCAAAGGCTATAGGATAGTATACGCTGTTAGCAGGAAAATAGGGCTAGGCTAAAGTTACTAATATAATAAGAATCTACTAAAAACAAATATAAGTGCTAGCACTAGTTAGGAAGGGTGTTAGAGATATAGCTACTAAGGAAGAGGAGATAGTCTATAAAAGTAAGAGACAGGAAAGGGGGGAAGTAATGTAAGCAAGTAGATACTAACTTGTCTAATAATTTTAATTAATATTACTAGTTTATACACCTCCTTTAATATTTATAGAAGCCTACTACCTTAACTAAGCCTATCCTTTTTACTAGGAATAATACCTAGAGAAAGTAATATTACCCTAGGGTTAACTAAAATAGAAACCTCTAGACCCCTAAGAAGAGTCCTTGTCCCTATAAGGCCTAGGAAAACTAACTTTTAGTTCTAGGGGAGGGAGGTTACAGAGTTCCTAGATAACTATAACTACTAGGCAGAAAATAGAGGGCTAGATAAAGTAGATTAGCTAAAAATTCTACTAGACTTTTATAATACTATATACAGAATATTTGTAAAGAAGCTTAGACCCTACTAGAAGCAAGACTAGGAGGAGCTGCAGGAAGCTATAAAGGAGTACTAGAGGGACTAGGATATAGCCTAAAGGATAGGAACCTAAACCTTCCTAAATATATATATATAAGAAGCCTCTAGGAACTTCCTAGGTCTCTTAGACTACTATACTAATTTTGTAGTATATAGTAATACCTACCTAGTATCTAAATAGCTATATAAAAGCAAGGTTAGATTCTTCTTCTTTAGAGGGTTACCCTAGGTAGATAAAGAGCTAGTCTTCCTTAGTATACTAGGAGGGCCTAATAGTAATAAGGTAGCAAGCTATAAGCTAGAGAAGATCTATACCTACGTTAAAAGAATCTATTAGTAAAGAGAAGGAATAAAATATATATTAGCTAGCTAAATAGAGGAAGATACTTAGTAGGCATATTAGATATTAGAATTAGTAAAAGCTATACCTATAAAGGAGGATATTATAGAGGCAGTAAAAGGCGTTAGAAAAGAGTAAGCTACTACCTAACTACTACTAAATATTAACCTAGAAATAGACTAGTTAATTAGGGCACTAGAAAAAATAAAGATAAGTTTAGCTAAGGCTAATAGGCTATAGAAATACTATATAATAAGCCTGCTACTAAAAAGCCTAGTAAACTAGCTCTACTTTATTTTATATATAACTAACGCTAGGATAGAGCAAGGAATATATTAGAATACTATAGTAATTAGGGGGTTACTAATAAACTAGCTAAGAACCTAGGGCCCTACGTAAATAATAGCTACTTAGCTAGGGCTATAGAGTTATAGGGGGTATAACAAGAAACTACCTACCTATAATATATATAGATTAGAAACCTACCTAGTAAGGGACTACCCCCCCTAGCTAGAACTTATAGCGCTAGGGTAGGTAAGCACTTCCTAGAATCTAGAAATAAGGACTAGGATATTTTACTATAGACTATTATATAAAAGACTAGGGTAGGTTACTAAGCTAGCACTATAGAACCTTACTCTTTACTAGATAAAGAAAAAGTTGCGTAAATACTATAAAGTTACTAAGGATATCCTTAGCTAGCTAGTATTATAGGTTAAGCTAGAACTATTTAATAGAATAGATTTAAGAGGCTAGTAGTAGAGGCAGGCTTAAGGACTAGACTACCTAGCAGTAAAAAGAGCAGGAGCTAACGTGATATCTTCCTAGAATTAAGGATTAGAACTAGGAGATACTTAAAAAGAATATAAGTAGTTCTTAAACTATTAAATGCTATAAACTAGTAAGGAAGACCTAGTAGTAATAACACTAGATTATATAGACTTAAGATATATTATCCTAGGATTAGCAGACAAGAATACACCTAGGATCCACACCTCTATAAGGGAGAAAGAAAAGCAAAGGGACTAAGTCTTAGAGGAAGTAAGGACAGGATTAATCTAGAAGCGTAGGTGAGGAAGACTAATATAAAACCTAGTAAACTAAGAAGAGGGAGCAAGTAAGGAGATAGAGCTTAAAGAGACCCTAGAGATTCTATACCTAGCTTAGGCCTATATAGACCCCTTTGCAATAATCTAGCTACTAGATAATATAGGTAAAGGCTATGCAAATTTAGGGCCTAACTAGGACCTGCTAGTAATAAGAAGAAAAGTATAGTTTAAAGAAGTAAAGAATAAGGAGCTTAAGGGAGTAATACGCCTAAGCCTAAACTAAATAGTAGCTGCTTTTCTTAGATAGGAAGTCTAGGGAATTATAGTAGCTAACCTACTAGGGTAAGATTATCTATAGGAATAAATCAAGACATTATTATAGGAACCCTAGACTTAAGTCCTGCTAGATAATAACTTTAGCAGGGTAAATATAGTAGAACTAGGGGGCCTAGAAAGTGCGCTAGTCCTAAATAGGTATCTAAAGGGTGCGCTAATTTTACCCTTTAGATATATTAACTAATTAGAGAAGCTAGAGGTAAAGAGCCCTACGCTAGGTTAGCGTAATATACGCGTAATGCTAGAAGTACTTAATACTTAAGTAAGGCTCTAATTTAAATAAAACTTAGATAGGTATAGAAAAGATTTAATTATATAAGAAGAAAAAAATAAGTCTTATACTAACTAGGAATTAAATTAGATAACTCTCTATATAGAACTACTAACTAGCTAGACTAGTATAAGGGGGAACGTAGTAAACTACCTAATTAATATAGAGGTATAAATAAATCTCTTAAGATTAAGTGCTATATAGGCGTTACAGGTACCTATTAAGATACTAACCTAGACCCTAAGGTATACGTAGGGGGTAGTTATAGATAATAGTAGGATAGACCTATTTATTAGAACTGCGTAGAATATGCTAGTACGTATAGGGGAGGTAGAGACCCTAACTTGTTTTAGGGTAATTACAAACCTAACCTACTTAGCTATATTAGGGGGGCTATAGTGTACCTCTGCTAGGCTAGCTATTTAGTATAATATCTACAGGAGGGTTACCTACTAGGTGCTATCCTTAGATAGGGAAAGGAATACAGTCTTTATAGCCTTAGATCTAAAGCTAGAAGATAGAGACAAAATAGAAGAGGAAGACAAGTTAGAAAACTAATAGCAGGACCCTTGCTTAGGAAAGAGATCCTGCAAAATTAATACCTAGGAGATAAATGCTGTATAGTAGAACATGTAGCATATTTAAAATTTCTACAAGAGGCAGACTATATAGAGCTATAAGCGGGATTTAGTAAATATAGATAACTATTCACCTTAGAAGACAAAAAGATGCTAGAAAAATAGGCAGCACAAACTATAGGATATAGTGTAGGGGCAAGCAAAGACCTACAGGCTATCTAAGAGCTAAACCTAATATTAGTAATATATAAGCTAAATTAAGGTGTATAGCAAAAAGTAGTATAAATAGTTACTAAGGTAAGCACTAAGTATAAAAAAGTTAGTAAGAAAATCTAACTAGTGGACAAACTAAAAGAGAAGGATAAGGATATAGAGTTTAGAAGGGAGGACTAGAAAATAGTAGCTAAGGAAAACTAACTACTAAAGCTTAGTATTCGCGAAAGAGTTAACCTTAGCCCTTTTAACTATCTTTTTAAGAAAAGATATGCATTATTTCTAAGAGGGTCTAGGCTAACCACTAAGAGGATACAAGAATAGAAATTTAGTCTAGACTTATTAGTAGTAGAAAGGACTCTATTTTAAGAAATAATTCTTAATAGAGAAGTAGCTATTGCCTTTAACTTTAGAGAAAGTAGACGTATTACTTAAGATATTAGCCTGCCTTACTAAATAAAGATAATCCTGTATAAGGTATAGCAAATACGCAGTTTCCTAGTAGCTAAGGTAGTAGAAGAAGAATTTGTTTAGATATTAGAAGAGCGTCTAGATTAAGGAACACTTAAGAGGTGCAATAGCCTGTACTAGAACCTATATTTCTTAGTAGTAAAAAAAGATAGAAAGCACTATCTAGTCTAGAATACTATCTATATAAACAAGGTTAGCTAGAGGGACGCTAACCTACCTCTAACTATAGATAAATCCTCTAAGAAATTTGCTAGGTGCAAGATATTATCCCTAATAGATATGTTTTTAGGATATAACTAGATTACCCTACACCTAGATAGTAGAGATATAACTACTATACACACCCCTATTAGCCTACTACAATCCTGCACTATAGTACAAGGAGCAACAAACTTAGTAGTAGCCTTTTAGAGAATTATAATAAAAATACTACGCAATTATTCCCCTTATACAATACTATTTATAGATAATATAACTATAGGGGGGCCTAAGACTAACTATAGGGGTAAAGAGGCGCTTCCTAGGGTCTAGAGATTTGTGCTTAAGCATGTGCAGCAGCTTAACTAAGTCCTAGTAGATATTAAGCAAGCGGGGGGTATAGTTTTAGGAAAGAAATATTATTAGGGTATAGCTTATCTTAGTATTGTAGGCTATAAGGTTAGCTTTAAAGGAAGATACCCTAACTGTATAAAGGTAGAAAAGATTGTAAAATAGCTAGAATATAGAAATATAAGGGAAGTCTAGATATTTGTTAGGATCTGTGTCTACTACTAGATATAGGTTCCTAGCTTTGCTATCTAAGCAAAGCTATTATTTATACTCCTGCAAGGCGACACTAGGTAGATATAGGAAGAACTATAGAGGGTAGCAATAAAAGAGCTTAAGCATTTTATTACTACAGCACTAGCCCTAATAACTATTAATTACAAGACTAGAGGGACTATCTACCTTATAGTAGACGCTAGTAGGGAAGGCGTAGGAGCTTCCCTAGAATAAATAGGGCTAGATAGAAGGCAACATCTATGCTAGTTTAAAAGTACTGTATAGTTAAAGTCTAAAGCAAAGTAGCACTCTACTAGGCTAGAGTGTAGAGCTATACTATAGGCCCTAAAAAAGTTTAGAGTTTAGCTCTATAGAACACTATTTATTATTAAGACAGACGCTTAAACCTTAATTGCTTAGCTTAATTAGTCCTTAAGCAAAATACTAAGGGGAGTAATAAATAGGTAGCTTGCTACTATTTTAGCGTGGGACTTTAAAATTTAACATATTCTAGGCAAGAGGAATATAGTTGCAGATACTCTATTATAATATCTAAAAGAGGATAGATAGGAACCCCTAGATAAAACTAAAGATAATATTAAAGACTTTATTAAGCATATAATTGCTAACGTTAAGTTATATAATCTAATAAAGGATAAAGTACTATATCCTAAATATAGCGCTAAATTAGAAGGAATTGCCTAGTTTCTAGTTAGGTTTAAAATCCTAGATATTCTATAAAAGGAGTTAAGAGCATAGAAGAAATAAGTATTAAACTTCTTTATAAGAGATAGGTTCCTCTTCTGCAAGATATCTTAAAATATAGTAGTAAGATAAGTAGTTAATAATAAAGACGTTAGGATTGCTACTATATAGGAAATACATTGCCTTATTAGTTATTATAGGGTAAATACTATCTACTTAATAATAGCTTAGTAATATTAGTAGGAAAGGATATATAAGATAGTAAGGCTTACTCTACGCACGTGTTATAAGTGTTAGAAAAGAAGCAGTAAGAAGAAGGTTAATATGCTTACTAACACCTACTCCTATGCGCTATAGGAGATGGTAGCTATTAATATAGTCTACATGCCTTATAATTCTAGGAAATAATTCCTAGTAATAGCCTAGGACTATTTAAGCAGGTAGCCTAAAGCACAAGTATTACTAAATAATAGATTAAAAACTATCGCTAAATTTATATACAAAGACATCCTATATAGATAGAGCATGGCGCGAAGGATTATAGTTAATAGGGGGCCTAACTTCTAAAAAGTTATTTATAATTTAGCTACTATCTATAGTATATATAGGGTTTAGATCTCTACCTATAACCCTTAGGTTAATAGAAAAATTAAAGGAGGGCATAAACTAATTATTAACGCACTTATAAAGCTCTAGGGGAGCTAGGTCTCTAATCTACTAATAGTACTCCTAGCTAACTAAATATCTATTTAAGAAAATACTAGATACTCTGTATACTAGCTAGTTACTAGTTAGAACCTAGTGCTCCTAATTAAACTAGCTCTTCTAATATAGTAGACGCTTCCCTTTAGGTAGATAATAGATAGGGCTTAGCTACTAGTAGTAAGGGCCGCCTAGGTTAACCTAAGAGATTAGTTTCTTAAAGATATAGTATTAAGAATTAAGAGGCTGCGCTTATAGAAGAAAGAATATTAGGACAACTATAAGGAAATTTAAAGAGAGGAAATTAGCCCTAGCTTATTAGTACTGCTATGGGATTTAGTCTGCTAGATAGATATATCTAGAGATAGGAAACTTAGTAACAAATAGCTAGGTCTATACCTAGTAGCGTAGAGCTTTCTAGAGTTAGGGACGTATTAGCTAAAAGATTTAGATAGAGCTAAGTTTATATATATAACGCTAGGCTAGAGGGTAAAGATCTTCTACTAGAGAAGCTAGGATAAGGTAAACTAGGAAGACTAAGGACTTATAAAGTTATAGGATAGGGCACTATAGGAAAATAGGTATATCTTCTAATTACTACTAGCGTAGTTTAATAAGTTAGGTATAGAGGGAAGAGAAGAAAATAAGGAAGCTAAATTAGAGAATTAGGACTAGGAAATCCTACAACTAGATATAGGCGGTCCTACTCTTAAGATTAGGCCTAGGACGCTCTTAGACAAAGAATAAGCAGAATACTAATATTTTAATATCTTAGATTCTAGTAAAAGTAATTAAGAGGAGGATAATTAATAATTAAGAGTTAATAGTATTAATACTTTAGTGTTAAAACTTAGGAAAAGATGCGCTATAGGACGGGCGCAAGATTAGTAGGGGGAAGGTAGGAAGCGCGCTAGTCCTAAATAGGTATCTAAAGGGTGCACTAATTTAACCCTTTAGATATACAACGCTCTAATTAGCTACACTAACTACCTACCTACGCGTAGATAAGTAATTACAATAAGGACAATAAGAAAGTAAAGGTAGAAAGATAATAAATAAGTAAAGGTAGAAGGATAATAAATAAGTAAAGGTAGAATAAAGTAAAGGTAGGAGAATAATAGGAAGGCGTAAGTATAATAGGAAGGCACGCGTGTTCCTGTATATAACCTACCTACGCTACTACTACTATAATAAACTACACTAAAAACTTTAGATATCTAATAAAACTATAAGTATCTAATAAAGCTACTACTAGAAGATCCTAAATAAAATAACAAGCCCTAAACAGTTATTAGAAGTCTAGAAAGGAAAATAGCTAGTAGTTAAGCTAGGTTTACTAGGATCCCTAATATTAACAGGTTCCCTGCAGTCCCTAAGGTTAAGCCCACAACCTAGAGGGTTGCAGCTATAGCCTATAACACCTAGAAGTTTTGCACTAGACTATTAGTATACGTTATAATAGAGGAGTCTTTTAGCTATTAAAAGGTTAGACTTAGTTTAGCCTAAAGAGTTTAATACGCAGACCTAGGCACTTTATAAAGGTATCCCTCTTCTATAGAAAGAAGGTATAACTATAGGTAGCTAGATTAACAAGATGCGTGTAAGCACTATTACGTAATAGAGGAATATTGCAGATAACTTTATAGGAGTACTAGGGGAGCACTTTAACAAAACTTTAGGATTAATAATAGTAGTAGGGAGCTTTATAGAGTCTAGCCTAGCACTTATATAGTTATATAGTAGTGTAGCTAATTTTAGGCTATAGTACCTATTTATAAAGGAAGCGCGCAATATATATAAGAAGTGGCTTAATAAAATATACTTAGTAATATAGTATATCCGCGCTTTTTACGCTAAATTTAGTTAGAAATACCTAAGCTAGTTTACCCTATAAGTTAGTTAGACACACTAAGGATATATAGATGTAAGGTACCTCCTACATTACGTAGGTCTAGACTAGCTTGCTAGCTTCCTAAACTTAGAGGTATACTATAGAATATAGGGTTAAAACTAGTTAAAAGATAATTTTGTTAATATTACTAACTAGCATAGGGTCTAGGTTATAATTGCTAAGCTAATAGGAAAGGTAGATACTATCTTAAAGGCTAAGGAGGAACTAGAGGACTATTTCTTGCAATATATTAGGGCAATTATTTATTACTACGTAATAGGCCTACATACCCTACCTAGACTAACGCTTAAAGGTATAAGCAACCTACGTAACTTTAACATGCGCTATAGAGAGGAGGATAGTGCTTATACTAGGATTTAGCGCCTAGTACTATAATAGTATAGGAAGTTAGAGAACTAGGTAGGGATGTTACTTAGTATAATCCCCCCTAGCAAATAGATATAGAAAGAGGGTATAAGGCTATTAATAAACTATAGGATACTAGTGCTAAAAGAAATTAAAGATATTCTAGATAGCTCTCTATAAGGAAGCAGAGAAGTAGCTAAAAAGAAAGTAGAGAAGGAGAGGGTAACACAAGAGATTAAGAATCTAGGTTATAACTAGCTACCTAGGACTATATCCTACGCTAGACACGCCTAGACTATACTACTAGATAGGAGTGTAGTCTAGAATAGAGAACTATTAAGGTTAGGAAGTATAGCAAGGGAGTTATAGAGTTATAAGAAGAGGATAGAGGATATACTAGATACTACCCTAGGAGAAATTAAATTAGCTGCCTATATCTTAGAGGAAGAATCTCTAGCAGAATTGCCTATATAAAGGATAACAAGAGCACAAGGAAGACACGCTGCCTAGCTCTTAAAAAGGATAGGAGAGAACGTTTACTAGGAGTTTAGTATTATTAGCTAATACATAGTAGCAGGCCTATAACTATAGGATACTAATATAGAGGTAATAAATAAATTACGCAACTCTTTACCTAGACTACTTAAGGAACTTAATAAGACTCTAGATACTAAGATAATAATACTAGAAGAAGAGGGTGTTACTAAAGATAAGTATGCTACAGTTAAGAATAAAGCACCCTATTAGTGCAAAAACTAACGCTCTGCACTACAATTAATTGCCGCTAGGATTAGGAGTAGCGCACTTAACAATACTAAGCAAAGGAAGCTAGTTAAAGCATAGTACTACAAAGTTACTAATTACAGCACTATCTAGGACGCTAAGGGGAGGATAGTACAGGATTTAAATTAGGTATGCTTTAGCTACTTAAAGTTTATTACTAGCAAGATAGGGCTCTACACTTAGACTCTAAATATAGAGGCAAGTAATAGATAGCTAAACGTGCTATACTATAAGCCTAGAGAATAGGGAAATTTGCAAGCTAACCTAGTTACTATAGTAGCTTTTACTAAGCTATTTAACTAAGATTACACCTCTAAGAATCTATAAGCTTATTACTACTAGCTAAAGAAGATAGCACTAATAATTAACTAGGCTTAACTATAACAGGTAATAAGATTTAAGCAGAGTTACTAAGGCTTCTTATAGAAAGAAAGTATAACCCTAGACACCTTTACCTAGATCTACAAAGACCTAGAACTAGTAAGGATAGTAGACAAGTGCTTTAAGATATACAAATAGCACTTAAGGGAGATAAAGCAGGTAGCTAATTTAGGGTAGTGCAGGACTATGTACCACTCTATTATTTAATAGCTAGTACAAGGGGATATAAGATACTAGCTCTAATATACTATAATCTAGGAAACTATAAACCTAATCTTATACCTATACTACACTAAGTACGCCTAGGTAGGAGACTAGACCTTCTTTTATCACGTAGACGTGAACCTTTCTAAGGCAGCGTAGTTAGGACAAGGGCTTAAGATAATCTAAGGCTTAGTTTCTTTTAATAATAAGGACTAAGATAACTATACTAAGCTTCTAATTAGATTTAAAGAAGTATAAAAGAATTAGGTAAATTAGATAGATAGAGGATTAAGAAGGAACAAGAGGGCCTATATCTAGGTATAGGAAGATAGGGTGCACTAGCCTAAAGAGCTAAGGGAGAAGTGCCCTATAGTAAAATAGGAGAAGGAAATCTACTAATAAGGATAGGCAAGGATTATAAGCCTAGTAATACTACATAGATCTACTAGACCCACCACATAAACGCGGCGTATAGTTCTACTATAGTATATAAAAGTATAGGATAATATAATAATAATAGAGGTGCTAGAGATAGGGATATATATAGAGATTGCACTAGCCTACCTATAGATAAGTATAGCCCTAAAGACTCTATTAGGGCACCTAGTTAAATATAGTAGAGTCTAATAGTAGTTTCCTAGGGACGTCTAGGCTACCTACCTAACCTAGATCTTAAAGGCAATTATATGTTAGGTTTAATAGGATAACCCTTTAGTAAAGGCAGAGATCTAGAAGTACCTAATAGGAGATTTAAATAGAGAAAAGATAGGAGTATAGATTAGGAAGAGTTAGGTTAAGATAGTAAAAGAGTTAAAGAAGAATTAGGCTATCTATATTAAGAATAAGAAGCTTGCATTTAGTAAGGATAAGGATACTAAGGTACTAGACTAATCCTACTTTAGTATAAAGGGAGTACAGCCTACTAAGGCAGGAGAGTAGTAGAGGTATAATAGATAGATTAAGCAATTAGAGACTCTAGATGCTATTAAAAAGCATCTAGGAGCTATTAAGGAGGAACAGAAGGCGGAGGGATCTAGGCGTCTAGGGCTAGGCTATCTAGGAAGTCTAGCTAGGGCGCGGAGGAGAACTGTCTTGTTAAGTTTAGGTTTAAGATTAGAGACCCTAGATACTCCTACTCCCTTACCTAAAGCTTAACAAGCTAGGAACTAGGGTCGCAGACTAGGAGGAGGAGAGTAAGGTCTAAGCTTAATAAGGCTAAGCTTAAAGGAGGGGGAGGTTTGTGCTATAGTAAGGGATGTATAGGAGGAAAACAAGGCTTAGCCTAAAAGGTTAGGCAGATTAAATAGTATAAAGGCATAAAGGATTAGAGGATAGGACAATAATAACTCTAGCAGACTTGACTTTAACTCTATAATATTATTATTTCACTTATGTTACTATATTAAACCCCTATCCTCTACTATAGGATCACTACTATTAAACCTTGCCCCTCCCACTTCTCCTGGTTTAACTAGGTTACTCTCCCTAATAGTATACTATAAGCTTAACAGCTTAACATAAAAGGACGCGTATCTAATACCCTATATAGATAATCTATTGTCCTAGCTAGCTAAAGTAAAAATCTTTACTAAGCTAGATATTTATGCTACCTTTAATAAGATCTAAATAGACCCTAACTTAGAGGAGTACACTACTTTCTACACTAGGTATAGTGCCTATAAATACAAAGTCTAACTATTTAGGCTATATAACAGACCTGCAACCTATTAGCGCTATATAAATAATATACTAATAGATTATTTAGATAACTTCTATATTACCTATCTAGATAATATCCTTATCTACTCTAAAAACCTTACTACTTATAAGGACTATATTTAAAAAGTTCTTAAGCGTCTTTATTCTACTAGATTATAGGCTAATATTAAGAAAAGCGAATTCTATATAACCTATACCTGTTACCTTAGATATATCCTTACTAACAAAGGCTTAGAGGTAGATCCTAACAAAGTTAAAGTACTCTAAAACTAGTCCGCTCCTAAGATAATAACTAGAGTAAAGTCCTTCCTAGGATTTACTAGATTCTACTAGCAATTTGTAGAAAACTTCTCTAAGATAGCTAAGCCCTTAACTACTCTTTAGAGCCCTGCTACCCTATTTATATAGACTTTAGAATGTTAATAGGCCTTTAACTAGCTTAGGAATGCCCTGCTAGTAATCCTAAGCTTAGCTTACTTCTACCCTAAATACCCTCTAAAACTAGAGATAGACGCCTCTAATAGAGTTATTGCAGCTATCCTCTTACAGGAGCATCCTAATAGGAAATAGTACCTTATATCCTTCTTTAGTTAGACCCTTACTAGTTCTAAACTTAACTAGGAAATCTATAACAAAGAATTATTTATAATAATCTGCGCCTTTAAGAAATAGCGTGCTAACCTAATAAGTACTTAGCACCTTATTAGAGTATATATAGACTATAGAGCACTAGAGTACTTTATATCTACTAAAGTCCTTAGTGCTAGGCAAGCTAGATAGCTAGAGGTTATAAGTCCCTTTAACTTCTAAATTAAGTACACTCCTAGATCTTATAACGCCTAAGCTAATATCCTAAGTAGAAGGGAATAGGATATAATTAACCTTAAGACCACTTAAAGGGATAATTAATTATAAGTAATAATTGCCCTAGATAAGTTACACCCCTAAATTAACTCTAACTTAGCGCAAGACTACCTAGCTAAGCGTTCCTTACTAATCCTTGCTTTAATTATAGTAGTTTAGAACCCTATAACTCTTAGATCCCTAGGACTTATTAAAACTCTTCTCTAAGAAAATAGGTCCTTATTCCTAATAGAAAGATTAGAGTTGCCTAAGCACTATTAGATAGAAAATAGACTCCTTCTCTACTAGGATTAACTTTACGTGCCTGCTAGATTAGTCCTATATACTAGACTAATTCGTAAGGCTTATAATTAAGTGTCTACTACCTACCTATTAGCTACTAAAACCTATTAGATTCTAGCCTAATATTACTACTAGAAAGGTATAGAGACTACCTATAAATGCTACGTTTAGAACTGTATCCTATGCAGGAGAGGGCACCTAAGACAGCACTAACTCCCTAGCATGCTCTACCTACTTCCTATCCCTAGTCTACTAATACAACACCTGTGCATTAATTTTAAGGATTTTCCCTAGGATTAACGTAGTTATAATTAGATTATAGTTATTATTAATTGCCTATTAAAGTAAGCTATTACTATCCCTTGCTATAAAACTATAGACGCCTAAGGTATAGCTACCTTATTTATTTAGTAGGTGTACTAATTTAGACACACTCTAGATACTATTATTTCTAATTAAGGCCCTTAGTTTATATCTAGTTTCTAGTCTAAGTTCTGTTAGATTATAGGCACTAAAGTTAAGCTCTCTACTACCTACTATAAATAAACTAATAGACAAACTAAGATTATAAATAAGTATATTAATTAGAGACTAAGGCCTTTTGTATCCTATTACTAAGATAACTAGAGCGACCTACTACCTATAATAGACTGTGCCTAAAGTACTCTTCTATATTTATCTATTATTATAGCTCTATATTAGCTCCTCTTTAGTTCCCTACTAAAGCAAAGTTAGTATTAGAAACTAGAAAAGACCCTATCTACTATACTAGAGAAACTAAACTATAAGGACGCCTTATCCCTTGCTACTTAGATACACAACGTATAGAATATTGCTAAAGAGAATATAGAAAGAGCTTAAGACTAAATACGCTCCTCTACTAATTGCTATTACTATCTAGTTAACTAGAAGGTTAGTAACTATATTTATCTATCTACTACTAATCTTGCTATTTTATAACCTAGCTAAAAACTATCTAAATAATAGGAAGGTCCCTTTAAGGTATTAAACTGTTAGGGAGAGTAACCTATTTAAATGAGGAGAAGTAGGAGGGGCAAGGTTTAATAGTAGTGGTGCTATGGTAGAGGATATAGTTTAATGCAGGAACATAAGTAAAAAGATAATATTATAAGGTTAAAGTAAAGTCTCTAAGAGTTTTTGTTGTCCTATCCTCTAATCCTTTATACCTTTATACTATTTAATCTACCTAACCTTTTAGGCTAAGCCTTATTTTTCTCCTATACATCCCTTACTATAGCATGAACCTCCCCCTCCTTTAAGCTTAGCCCTATTAAGCTTAGACCTTACTCTCCTCCTCCTAGTCTGCGACCCTAGTTCCTAGCTTATTAAGCTTTAGGTAAGGGAGTAGGAGTATCTAGGGTCTCTAATCTTAAACCTAAACTTAACAAGATAGTTCTCCTCCACGCCCTAGCTAGACTTCCTAGATAGCCTAGCCCTAGGCGCCTAGATCCCTCTACCTTCTGTTCCTCCTTAATAGCTCCTAGATGCTTTTTAATAGCATCTAGAGTCTCTAATTACTTAATCTATCTTTTATACCTCTACTACTCTCCTTCCTTAGTAGGCTATACTCCCTTTATACTAAAGTAGGATTAGTCTAGTACCCTAGCGTCCTTATCCTTACTAAATGCAAGCTTCTTATTCTTAATGCAGATAGCCTAATTCTTCTTTAACTCTTTTACTATCTTAACCTAACTCTTCCTAATCTATGCTCCTATCTTTTCTCTATTTAAATCTCCTATTAGGTACTTCTAGATCTCTGCCTTTACTAAAGGGTTATCCTATTAAACCTAATATATAATTGCCTTTAAGATCTAGGTTAGGTAGGTAGCCTAGATATCCCTAGGAAACTACTATTAGATTCTACTATATTTAACTAGGTGCCCTAATAGAGTCTTTAGGGCTATACTTATCTATAGGTAGGCTAGTGCAATCTCTATATATATTCCTATCTCTAGCACCTCTATTATTATTATATTATCCTACACTTTTATATACTATAGTAGAACTATACGCCGCATTTAAGTAGTAGGTCTAGTAGATCTATGTAGTATTACTAGGCTTATAATCCTTGCCTATCCTTTTTAGTAGATCTCCTTCTCCTATTTTACTATAGGGCACTTCTCCCTTAGCTCTTTAGGCTAGTGCACCCTATCTTCCTATGCTTAGATATAGGCCCTCTTGTTCCTCCTTAATCCTCTATCTATCTAATTTACCTAATTCTTCTATACTTCTTTAAACCTAATTAGAAGCTTAGTATAGTTATCTTAGTCCTTGTTATTAAAAGAAACTAAGCCTTAGATTATCTTAAGCCCTTGTCCTAACTACGCTACCTTAGAAAGGTTCACGTCCACGTAATAAAAGAAGGTCTAGTCTCCTACCTAGGCGTACTTAGTGTAGTATAGGTATAAGATTATATTTATAGTTTCCTAGATTATAGCGTATTAGAGCTAGTATCCTATATCCCCTTACACTAGCTATTAAATAATAGAGTAGTATATAGTCCTGCACCACCCTAAATTAGCTACCTACTTTATCTCCCTTAAGTGCTATTTGTATATCTTAAAGCACTTATCTACTATCCTTACTAGTTCTAGGTCTTTATAGATCTATATAAAGGTGTCTAGGGTTATACTTCCTTTCTATAAGAAGCCTTAGTAACTCTGCTTAAATCTTATTACCTATTATAGTTAAGCCTAGTTAATTATTAGTGCTATCTTCTTTAGCTAGTAGTAATAAGCTTGTAGATCCTTATAGGTATAATCTTGGTTAAACAGCTTAGTAAAAGCTACTATAGTAACTAGGTTAGCTTATAAATTTCCCTATTCTCTAGGCTTATAGTATAGCATGTTTAGCTATCTATTACTTGCCTCTGCGTTTAGAGTCTAAGTATAGAGCCCTATCTTGCTAGTAATAAACTTTAAGTAGCTAAAGCATACCTAATTTAAATCCTATACTATCCTCCCCTTAGCGTCCTAGATAGTGCTGCAATTAGTAACTTTGTAGTACTATGCTTTAACTAGCTTCCTTTGCTTAGTATTGTTAAGTGCGCTACTCCTAATCCTAGCGGCAATTAATTGTAGTGCAGAGCGTTAGTTTTTGCACTAATAGGGTGCTTTATTCTTAACTGTAGCATACTTATCTTTAGTAACACCCTCTTCTTCTAGTATTATTATCTTAGTATCTAGAGTCTTATTAAGTTCCTTAAGTAGTCTAGGTAAAGAGTTGCGTAATTTATTTATTACCTCTATATTAGTATCCTATAGTTATAGGCCTGCTACTATATATTAGCTAATAATACTAAACTCCTAGTAAACGTTCTCTCCTATCCTTTTTAAGAGCTAGGCAGCATATCTTTCTTATGCTCTTATTATCCTCTATATAGGCGATTCTGCTAGAGATTCTTCCTCTAAGATATAGGTAGCTAATTTAATTTCTCCTAGGGTAGTATCTAGTATATCCTCTATCCTCTTCTTATAACTCTATAACTCCCTTGCTATACTTCCTAACCTTAATAGTCCTCTATTCTAGACTACACTCCTATCTAGTAGTATAGTCTAGGCGTGTCTAGCGTAGGATATAGTCCTAGGTAGCTAGTTATAACCTAGATTCTTAATCTCTCGTGTTACCCTCTCCTTCTCTACTTTCTTTTTAGCTACTTCTCTGCTTCCTTATAGAGAGCTATCTAGAATATCTTTAATTTCTTTTAGTACTAGTATCCTATAGTTTATTAATAGCCTTATACCCTCTTTCTATATCTATTTGCTAGGGGGGATTATACTAAGTAATATCCCTACCTAGTTCTCTAACTTCCTATACTATTATAGTACTAGGCGCTAAATCCTAGTATAAGCACTATCCTCCTCTCTATAGCGCATGTTAAAGTTACGTAGGTTGCTTATACCTTTAAGCGTTAGTCTAGGTAGGGTATGCAGGCCTATTACGTAGTAATAAATAATTGCCCTAATATATTGCAAGAAATAGTCCTCTAGTTCCTCCTTAGCCTTTAAGATAGTATCTACCTTTCCTATTAGCTTAGCAATTATAACCTAGACCCTATACTAGTTAGTAATATTAACAAAATTATCTTTTAACTAGTTTTAACCCTATATTCTATAGTATACCTCTAAGTTTAGGAAGCTAGCAAGCTAGTCTAGACCCACGCAATGTAGGAGGTACCTTACATCTATGTATCCTTAGTGTGTCTAACTAACTTATAGGGTAAACTAGCTTAGGTATTTCTAACTAAATTTAGCGTAAAAAGCGTGGATATACTATATTACTAAGTATATTTTATTAAGCCACTTCTTATATATATTGCGCGCTTCCTTTATAAATAGGTACTATAGCCTAAAATTAGCTACACTACTATATAACTATATAAGTGCTAGGCTAGACTCTATAAAGCTCCCTACTACTATTATTAATCCTAAAGTTTTGTTAAAGTGCTCCCCTAGTACTCCTATAAAGTTATCTGCAATATTCCTCTATTATGTAATAGTGCTTACACGCATCTTGTTAATCTAGCTACCTATAGTTATACCTCCTTTCTATAGAAGAGGGATACCTTTATAAAGTGCCTAGGTCCGCGTATTAAACTCTTTAGGCTAAACTAAGTCTAACCTTTTAATAGCTAAAAGACTCCTCTATTATAACGTATACTAATAGTCTAGTGCAAAACTTCTAGGTGTTATAGGCTATAGCTATAACCCTCTAGGTTGTGGGCTTAACCTTAGGGACTGCAGGGAACCTGTTAATATTAGGGATCCTAGTAAACCTAGCTTAACTACTAGCTATTTTCCTTTCTAGACTTCTAATAACTGTTTAGGGCTTGTTATTTTATTTAGGATCTTCTAGTAGTAGCTTTATTAGATACTTATAGTTTTATTAGATATCTAAAGTTTTTAGTGTAGTTTATTATAGTAGTAGTAGCGTAGGTAGGTTATATACAGGAACACGCGTGCCTTCCTATTATACTTACGCCTTCCTATTATTCTCCTACCTTTACTTTATTCTACCTTTACTTATTTATTGTCCTTCTACCTTTACTTATTTATTATCTTTCTACCTTTACTTTCTTATTGTCCTTATTGTAATTACTTATCTACGCGTAGGTAGGTAGTTAGTGTAGCTAATTAGAGCGTTGTATATCTAAAGGGTTAAATTAGCGCACCCTTTAGATACCTATTTAGGACTAGCGCGCTTCCTACCTTCCCCCTACTAATCTTGCGCCCGTCCTATAGCGCATCTTTTCCTAAGTTTTAACACTAAAGTATTAATACTATTAACTCTTAATTATTAATTATCCTCCTCTTAATTACTTTTACTAGAATCCAAGATATTAAAATATTAGTATTCTGCTTATTCTTTGTCTAAGAGCGTCCTAGGCCTAATCTTAAGAGTAGGACCACCTATATCTAGTTGTAGGATTTCCTAGTCCTAATTCTCTAATTTAGCTTCCTTATTTTCTTCTCTTCCCTCTATACCTAACTTATTAAACTACGCTAGTAGCAATTAGAAGATATACCTATTTTCCTATAGTGCCCTATCCTATAACTTTATAAGTCCTTAGTCTTCCTAGTTTACCTTATCCTAGCTTCTCTAGTAGAAGATCTTTACCCTCTAGCCTAGCGTTATATATATAAACTTAGCTCTATCTAAATCTTTTAGCTAATACGTCCCTAACTCTAGAAAGCTCTACGCTACTAGGTATAGACCTAGCTATTTGTTACTAAGTTTCCTATCTCTAGATATATCTATCTAGCAGACTAAATCCTATAGCAGTACTAATAAGCTAGGGCTAATTTCCTCTCTTTAAATTTCCTTATAGTTGTCCTAATATTCTTTCTTCTATAAGCGCAGCCTCTTAATTCTTAATACTATATCTTTAAGAAACTAATCTCTTAGGTTAACCTAGGTGGCCCTTACTACTAGTAGCTAAGCCCTATCTATTATCTACCTAAAGGGAAGCGTCTACTATATTAGAAGAGCTAGTTTAATTAGGAGTACTAGGTTCTAACTAGTAACTAGCTAGTATGCAGAGTATCTAGTATTTTCTTAAATAGATATTTAGTTAGCTAGGAGTACTATTAGTAGATTAGAGACCTAGCTCCCCTAGAGCTTTGCAAGTGCGTTAATAATTAGTTTATACCCTCCTTTAATTTTTCTATTAGCCTAAGGGTTATAGGCAGAGATCTAAACCCTATATATACTATAGATAGTAGCTAAATTATAAATAACTTTTTAGAAGTTAGGCCCCCTATTAACTATAATCCTTCGCGCTATACTCTATCTATATAGGATATCTTTATATATAAATTTAGTAATAGTTTTTAATCTATTATTTAGTAATACTTGTGCTTTAGGCTACCTGCTTAAATAGTCCTAGGCTATTACTAGGAATTATTTCCTAGAATTATAAGGCATGTAGACTATATTAATAGCTACCATCTCCTATAGCGCATAGGAGTAGGTGTTAGTAAGCATATTAACCTTCTTCTTACTGCTTCTTTTCTAACACTTATAACATGTGCGTAGAGTAAGCCTTACTATCTTATATATCCTTTCCTACTAATATTGCTAAGCTATTATTAAGTAGATAGTATTTACCCTATAATAACTAATAAGGCAATGTATTTCCTATATAGTAGCAATCCTAACGTCTTTATTATTAACTACTTATCTTACTACTATATTTTAAGATATCTTACAGAAGAGGAACCTATCTCTTATAAAGAAGTTTAATACTTGTTTCTTCTATGCCCTTAACTCCTTCTACAGAACGTCTAGGATTTTAAACCTAACTAGAAACTAGGCAATTCCTTCTAATTTAGCGCTATATTTAGGATATAGTACTTTATCCTTTATTAGATTATATAACTTAACGTTAGTAATTATATACTTAATAAAGTCTTTAACGTTATCTTTAGTTTTATCTAGGGGTTCCTATCTATCCTCTTTTAGATATTGTAATAGAGTATCTGCAACTATATTCCTCTTGCCTAGAATATGTTAAATTTCAAAGTCCCACGCTAAAATAGTAGCAAGCTACCTATTTATTACTCCTCCTAGTATTTTACTTAAGGACTAATTAAGCTAAGTAATTAAGGTTTAAGCGTCTGTCTTAATAATAAATAGTGTTCTATAGAGCTAAACTCTAAACTTTTTTAGGGCCTATAGCATAGCTCTATACTCTAGCTTAGTAGAGTGCTACTTTGCTTTAGACTTTAACTATACAGTACTTTTAAACTAGCATAGATATTGCCTTCTATCTAGCCCTATTTGTTCTAGGGAAGCTCCTGCGCCTTCCCTACTAGTGTCTACTATAAGGTAGACAGTCCCTCTAGTCTTGTAATTAATAGTTATTAGGGCTAGTGCTGTAGTAATAAAATGCTTAAGCTCTTTTATTACTACCCTCTATAGTTCTTCCTATATCTACCTAGTATTGCCTCGCAGGAGTATAAATAATAGCTTTGCTTAGATAGCAAAGCTAGGAACCTATATCTAGTAGTAGACACAGATCCTAACAAATATCTAGACTTCCCTTATATTTCTATATTCTAGCTATTTTACAATCTTTTCTACCTTTATGCGGTTAGGGTATCTTCCTTTAAAGCTAACCTTATAGCCTATAACGCTAAGATAAGCTATGCCCTAATAATATTTCTTTCCTAAAACTATACCCCCTGCTCGCTTAATATCTACTAGGACTTAGTTAAGCTACTACACATGCTTAAGCACAAATCTCTAGACCCTAGGAAGCGCCTCTTTGCCCCTATAGTTAGTCTTAGGCCCCCCTATAGTTATATTATCTATAAATAGTATTATATAAGGGGAATAATTACGCAGTATTTTTATTATAATTCTCTAAAAGGCTACTACTAAGTTTGTTGCTCCTTGTACTATAGTGCAGGATTGTAGTAGGCTAATAGGGGTATATATAGTAGTTATATCTCTACTATTTAGGTGTAGGGTAATCTAGTTGTATCCTAAAAACATATCTATTAGGGATAATATCTTGCACCTAGCAAATTTCTTAGAGAATTTATCTATAGTTAGAGGTAGGTTTACGTCCCTCTAGCTAACCTTGTTTATATAGACAGCATTCTAGACTAGATAGTGCTTCCTATCTTTCTTTGCTACTAAGAAATATAGGTTCTAGTATAGGCTATTGCACCTCTTAAGTGTTCCTTAATCTAGACGCTCTTCTAATATCTAAATAAATTCTTCTTCTACTACTTTAGCTACTAGGAAACTACGTATTTGCTATGCCTTATATAGGATTATCTTTATTTAGTAAGGTGGGCTAATATCTTAAGTAATATATCTACTTTCTCTAAAGTTAAAGGTAATAGCTACTTCTCTGTTAAGAATTATTTCTTAAAACAGAGTCCTTTCTACTGCTAATAAGTCTAGACTAAATTTCTGTTCTCGCATCCTCTTAGTAGTTAGCCTAGACCCTCTTAGAAATAATATATATCTTTTCTTAAAAAGATAGTTAAAAGGGCTAAGGTTAACTCTTTTGCGAATACTAAGCTTTAGTAGTTAGTTTTCCTTAGCTACTATTTTCTAGTCCTCCCTTCTAAACTCTATATCCTTATCCTTCTCTTTTAGTTTGTCTACTAGTTAGATTTTCTTGCTAACTTTTTTATACTTAGTGCTTACCTTAGTAACTATTTGCGCTACTTTTTATTGTGTACCTTAATTTAGCTTATATATTACTAATATTAGGTTTAGCTCTTAGATAGCCTATAGGTCTTTACTTGCCCCTACACTATATCCTATAGTTTATGCTGCCTATTTTTCTAGCATCTTCTTATCTTCTAAGGTAAATAGTTATCTATATTTACTAAATCCTACTTATAGCTCTATATAGTCTGCCTTTTATAGAAATTTTAAATATGCTATATATTTTGCTATGCAGCATTTATCTCCTAGGTATTAATTTTGCAGGATCTCTTTCCTAAGCAAGGGTCCTGCTGTTAGTTTTCTAACTTGTCTTCCTCTTCTATTTTGTCTCTATCTTCTAGCTTTAGATCTAAGGCTATAAAGACTGTATTCCTTTCCCTATCTAAGGATAGCACCTAGTAGGTAACCCTCCTATAGATATTATACTAAATAGCTAGCCTAGTAGAGGTACACTATAGCCCCCCTAATATAGCTAAGTAGGTTAGGTTTGTAATTACCCTAAAATAAGTTAGGGTCTCTACCTCCCCTATACGTACTAGCATATTCCACGCGGTTCTAATAAATAGGTCTATCCTGCTATTAGCTATAACTACCCCCTGCGTATACCCTAGGGTCTAGGTTAGTGTCTTAATAGGTACCTGTAACGCCTATGTAGCACTTAACCTTAAGAGATTTATTTATGCCCCTATATTAATTAGGTAGTTTACTATATTCCCCCTTATACTAGTCTAGCAGGTTAGTAGTTCTACGTAGAGAGTTATCTAATTTAATTCCTAGTTAGTGTAAGACTTGTCTTTTTCTTCTTATATAACTAAATCTTTTCTATACCTATCTAAGTTTTATCTAAATTAAAGCCTTACTTAGGTATTAAGTACTTCTAGTATTACAAGTATATTGCGCTAACCTAGCGCAGGGTTCTTTACCTCTAGCTCCTCTAATTAGTTAACATATCTAAAGGGTAAAATTAGCGCACCCTTTAGATACCTATTTAGGACTAGCGCACTTTCTAGGACCCCTAGCTCTACTATATTTACCCCGCTAAAGTAGTTATTATCCTACAGGACTTAAGTCTAGGGTTCCTATAATAACGTCTTAATTTATTCCTATAGATAATCTTGCCCTAGTAGGTTAGCTACTACAATTCCCTAGACTTCCTACCTAAGAAAAGCAGCTGCTATTTAGTTTAGGCTTAGGCATATTATTCCCTTAAGCTCTTTATTCTTTACTTCCTTAAACTATACTTTTCTTCTTATTATTAGCAGGTCCTAATTAGGCCCTAAATTCGCATAGCCTTTACCTATATTATCTAGTAGCTAGATTATCGCAAAGGGGTCCGTGTGGGCCTAGGCTAGGTATAGAATCTCTAGGGTCTCTTTAAGCTCTATCTCCTTACTTGCTCCCTCTTCTTAGTTTACTAGGTTTTATGCTAGTCTTCCTTGCCTACGCTTCTAGATTAATCCTGTCCTTACTTCTTCTAAGACTTAGTCCCTTTGCTTTTCTTTCTCCCTTATAGAGGCGTGGATCCTAGGTGTATTCTTGTCTACTAATCCTAGGATAATATATCTTAAGTCTACATAATCTAGCGTTATTACTACTAGGTCTTCCTTGCTAGTTTATAGCATTTAATAGTTTAAGAACTGCTTATATTCTTTTTAAGTATCCCCTAGTTCTAATCCTTAATTCTAGGAAGATATCGCGTTAGCTCCCGCTCTTTTTACCGCTAGGTAGTCTAGTCCTTAAGTTTGCCTCTACTGCTAGCCTCTTAAATCTATTCTATTAAATAGTTCTAGCTTAACCTATAACGCTAGCTAGCTAAGGATATCCTTAGTAACCTTATAGTATTTACGCAACTTTTTCTTTATCTAGTAAAGAGTAAGGTTCTATAGTGCTAGCTTAGTAATCTGCCCTAGTCTTTTATATAATAGTCTATAGTAAAATATCCTAGTCCTTATTTCTAGATTCTAGGAAGTGCTTACCTACCCTAGCGCTATAAGTTCTAGCTAGGGGGGGGTAGTCCCTTGCTAGGTAGGTTTCTAATCTATATATATTACAGGTAGGTAGTTTCTTGTTATACCCCCTATAACTCTATGTCCCTAGCTAAGTAGTTAATATTTACGTAGGGCCCTAGGTTCTTAGCTAGTTTATTAATAAGCCCCTAATTACTATAGTATTCTAACGTATTCCTTGCTCTATCCTAGCGTTAGTTATATATAAAATAAAGTAGAGCTAGTTTACTAGGCTTTTTAGTAGCGGGCCTATTACGTAGTGTTCCTATAGCCTATTAGCCTTAGCTAAACTTATCTTTATTTTTCCTAGTGCCCTAATTAACTAGTCTATTTCTAGGTTAATATTTAGTAGTAGTTAAGTAGTAGCTTACTCCTTTTTAACGCCTTTTACTGCCTCTATAATATCCTCCTTTATAGGTATAGCTTTTGCTAATTCTAATATCTAATATGCCTGCTAAGCATCTTCCTTTATTTAGCTAGCTAATATATATTTTATTCCTTCTCTTTGCTAATAGATTCTTTTAACATAGGTATAGATCTTCTCTAGCTTATAGCTTGCTACCTTATTACTATTAGGCCCTCCTAGTATACTAAGCAAGACTAGCTCTTTATCTACCTAGGGTAACCCTCTAAAGAAGAAGAATCTAACCTTACTTTTGTGTAGCTATTTAGATACTAGGTAGGCATTACTATATACTATAAAATTAGTATAGTAGTCTAAGAGACCTAGGAAGTTCCTAGAGGCTTCTTATATATATATATCTAGGAAGGTTTAGGTACCTATCCTTTAGGCTATATCCTAGTCCCTCTAGTGCTCCTTTATAGCTTCCTACAGCTCCTCCTAGTCTTGCTTCTAGTAGGGTCTAAGCTTCTTTACAAATATTCTGCATATAGTATTATAAAAGTCTAGTAGAATTTTTAGCTAATCTACTTTATTTAGCCCCCTATTTTCTGCCTTATAGTTATAGTTATCTAGGAACTCTATAACCTCCCTCCCCTAGAACTAAAAGTTAGTTTTCCTAGGCCTTATAGGGACAAGGACTCTTCTTAGGGATCTAGAGGTTTCTATTTTAGTTAACCCTAGGGTAATATTACTTTCTCTAGGTATTATTCCTAGTAAAAAGGATAGGCTTAGTTAAGGTAGTAGGCTTCTATAAATATTAAAGGAGGTGTATAAACTAGTAATATTAATTAAAATTATTAGATAAGTTAGTATCTACTTGCTTATATTACTTCCCCTCTTTCCTATCTCTTACTTTTATAGACTGTCTCCTCCTCCTTAGTAGCTATATCCCTAACACCCTTCCTAAATAGTGCTAGCACTTATATTTATTTTTAGTAGATTCTTGTTATATTAGTAACTTTAGCCTAGCCCTATTTTTCCTACTAATAGCGCATACTACCCTGTAGCCTTTATAGTAGCTTTTCTATTAGTAGTAATATTCTAGGTGTTCTAGCACTTCTAGTATTGCTAATGCTTCTTGTAGTTCTAATTATTCTAATAGTTCTAGTTTTAGTTATTCTAGTTTTAGTTATTCTAGTTTTAGTTATTCTAGTTCTAGTTATTCTAGTTATTCTAGTTCTAGTTATTCTAGTTATTCTAGTTCTAGTTGTTCTAGTTGTTCTAGTGTTCTAGTGTTTTCTAGTTAGCCTCTTAGTGTTGTTACTCTATTCCTACTAACGCGCGTTAGCCACATCCTAATATAGGCCTACTATTTTTGTCTTAATAATATTAATTATTAACACTACCTATTTTTTTTAATTTTTCTCTGCCTTCCTTATACTTAGAGAAATATCCTCTTGGTTATATGCTACTAGGCCCTCCCCTTTACTAGGATAAGATAAGTTCCCCTTAGGCTTCGCTATTTATACTGTTAGGGAGAGTAACCTAGTTAAACTAGGAGAAGTAAGAGGGGCAAGGTTTAATAGTAGTAATCCTATAGTAGAGGATAGGGGTTTAATATAGTAATATAAGTAAAATAATAATATTATAGAGTTAAAGTTAAGTCTACTAGAGTTATTATTATCCTATCCTCTAATCCTTTATACCTTTATACTATTTAATCCGCCTAACCTTTTAGGCTAAGCCTTGTTTTCCTCCTATATATCCCTTACTACAGTATAATAGTAATCTACACAGATCCTAAGGCCTTTATTTAGCTTCTTAACGTATAGGATAGGAGAGGCAAATAGGCTCTAACTAGTCTTAATAAAACCTTTCTATAGGTGCTCTTATATATATTCCTTAGTAGCCTAGAGTTCCTTAGTATTTTAATAATAGACGGGACTCTAGTAGTTTAGAAGGGGTTCCTCTAGGACTATCTTATAGTTATAAGGCTAGTAGATTAGAAGTTTATTAGCCTTAGCCTTATTAAAGACGTCCTAATAGGAGTTATAGTTAGATAGGAGCTTCTAATCTAATAAGCTATAGTTATAAGTATCCTATTTAGATAGGGTTTAGATCCTACGCTTAATCTTATATAGGCTAGTAGTAAAGAATTTATTAGAAGATTTTTTTATATAAAAATAGAAAGTATTAGCAGAAATAGTAGCAATTTAAAATTTAGCTAGTAGGGTAATAGTTAGTAATTAGACTAGGGTAGGTAGTGTAATAGGTTTAGTAGCAGCCCTATAAGTAGCTAGAATTTTAAGTATACCACGTATCCTATTAATTAAACTAGGAACATTTTAGTTCTAGTTCTCTTCTTAATCCTAAAGGGCGTCTCTTTGTAAGATATTATAGGTAACTAGAGTAGATAGCACTTGCTAGTAGAGTTGTACTAGAATAGGAGGTGCAGGGTTGTAGGTTAGAGGATATTTCTCTAGCTAGATTAGTTAAGATTTATCTGTATTAATTAGGATTTAGAACTATTTTAGCTAGTGTTATCTAATAATATAATCCTAAGAACCTAAGTCTACTATTATAAAGGGGTAGTTATAAACCTTTTAGCTACTAACTATTATATAAAGCTAAATATAGTAGGTAACTAGGGAGGTAATCTAATCCTAGAACCCTTTAATAGTAAGCTTATATAGTAACTTTTAGATAGGTACCCTAAGTGTAGAAGAGATATTATAAGCAATTTTTAAATTAAGAAATAAGTAACCTTAGGCCCTAGTATCTACTAAAGCGTTTAGGCAAATACTAGATCTATTAAGGCATAGGGTTATACATGCAAGCAAATAGGAACTAACAAATAATTTAGTTAAGGAAAGGTTTAATAGGTTATATTAAGTTAGGCCTAGGAAGGAGGATCCTCCTAGGCGTTGATATTTCCTGTCTAATAGCTATCTAAATTAGTTAATTTAGTAGTTTCTTCTTTCTTAGAATTCTTAATAACCTATTCCACATCTATAGCCTAAATCCTAGGGGGTTTAGGGTAGTTACTAAAGAAGTGCCTAGGCTTTCTATAATTATAGCAAGTAACTAGGGTTCCTATTATAGTAGCGCTAGGAGTAGCTAGTGTAGCAAATAGGGGTTAATTATTTTAAGGGGTAGTGCCTTGTTATTATAAGTAGGGCATATAAGGTTTAGCTATTAAAGGTCTATTATAGGGTTTCTAATTAGCGTCTAAATAGGACTAGTTTCTAGAGTGTTAGAAGGGGGTTAGTCCTTTTCTAGATAATAGAGTAGTTTAGGTAAGAGTAGATAAGGTAGGGTATAGGCAGCGTTCTATATTAAAAGTAGTAAGATAATCTACTATAGTCTTAAAATTATTGTACTAATTCTATTAGAAAGCAAGGTTTAGTATCCTTAGGGAAGGTGTAATCTTTATCTAGAGGTAGTAATACTACTCTAATTAGGGTACTTCTCCTCTAATAGCAAGACTTTAGAACTATAACTTAAAAATAGGGAACGTCTCTATATTAGTTATATATAGGCGGTTAAATATAGTCTAACTCTTAGCTATCTTATTTCTAGTAATAAAGTAAGTTTAAAGGAGGGTAATTATTTCCTTAGCTTTTTAGAACTAAAGACTTAGGGAATTAGATAGGTAACGTAGCTCTAAGTATTCTCTTGCTAGTCCTAAGTAGTGTCCCTAGACTAATACTATCTAAGCTCTAGAAGAGGGGTAGTAATTAGTGTTAATCTCTAGCCTATCCTAAATAGATGCTTGCTATTATCTAAAAGTAGGGTTAGCACTATTACTAAGTGTGGAGATATTTAGCGTCTTTTTAGATTGTCTCTTAGCTTTTATAGTATATACTATAGGGTTTAGTATAGAAGCTAAAGACTAGCTAGGTTAGGTAGTGCCCTATATCTCCTTATAGAGGGAGGTGTTGTACAACTAATTAGTAAGTTGCTTTACTTATTCCTCTAACCTCTTCTTTTTAGATAGGGTTAATATATATTTTTCTTTAAGGGAGGTGTTACTTTAAGATTTCCTAGGAGCGCGAGGTACCTTAAGAGATAGATAGGAAGCGGGTCCTTTAAGGAGGGCGTTGTTAATCAAGTCTTCCTTATCTAATTTCTTTCTATTAGTGAATAGGCTTTTAAAAGCAGCTAAACTAGATACCCTTCCTTTGCCTTTGTCTAATATTTTGTAGTTAATAAGAATAATAAATCTTTTCTTTTTCTTTTAGGGTTTGGTTGTAGGAGGATATTAGCTTTGCCTCTAATTCCTCTAGGCTTTTAGTAGTCTCTAGGTCTCTACCTTAACGCAATCTAACGCGATTTTTCTAAAGGTAATCTAGCACTATTTATAGGTCTAGAAGTCTAAGCCTATAGGCTTTAGTTATTAGAAGTTCTAATAGCTATTCTAACTATAGAGTTGCAGGGTTAGATAGCTACTAGAACTAAATTAGTAGCTTAAAATAACAACAAATGCAATATTCTTAAATGCTATTACTAGCTAGGATAATATTCTTCTTATAATATAACAACTTAGGTAGGTAGGGCATCTAAAAGGTATCCTATATAACTTAAAGGCATATAGGAGTGCGCGTCTGTATAGAAAAGGATAAGATTCCTACACCTATAGGTCTTGTACAAAAGGACAAGAAGAACATGCCTATCCTAACTATAGGCGAGCTGTTCTCTATATATATTAGTAAGTCGGGCCTTTATTAGGCCTAACTTGGCATGGAACAATGGGCAGGAAATTCTGCCTTATTGTTACAAGGATATAGTATAGGGGCAAGCAAAGACCTATAGGCTATCTAAGAGCTAAACCTAATATTAGTAATATACAAGTTAAATTAAGGTGCGTAATAAAAAGTAGCGCAAGTAGTTACTAAAGTAAACACTAAGTATAAAATAGTTTACAAGAAAATCTAACTAGTAGATAACCTAAAAGAGAAGGATAAGGATATAGAGTTTAGAAGGGAGGACTAGAAAATAGTAGCTAAAGAAAACTAACTACTAAAGCTTAGTATTTGCAAAAGAGTTAACCTTAGCCCTTTTAACTATCTTTTTAAGAAAAGATATATATTATTTCTAAGAGGCTCTAGGCTAACTACTAAGAGGATATAAGAATAGAAATTTAGTATAGACTTATTAGTAGTAGAAAGGACTCTATTTTAAGAAATAATTCTTAATAGAGAAGTAGCTATTACCTTTAACTTTAGAGAAAGTAGACGCATTACTTAAGATATTAGCCTGCCTTACTAAATAAAGATAATCCTGTATAAAGTATAGCAAATACGCAGTTTCCTAGTAGCTAAGGTAGTAGAAGAAGGATTTGTTTAGATATTAGAAGACCGCCTAGATTAAGGAATATTTAAGAGGTGCAATAGTCTATACTAGAACCTATATTTCTTAGTAGCAAAGAAAGATAGGAAGCACTAACTAGTCTAGAATGCTATCTATATAAACAAGGTTAGCTAGAGGGACGCAAACCTACCTCTAACTGTAGATAAATTCTCTAAGAAATTTGCTAGGTGCAAGATATTATCCTTAATAGATATATTTTTAGGATATAAGTAGATTACTCTTTACCTAGATAGTAGAGATATAACTACTATACACACCCCTATTAGCCTACTATAATCCTACACTATAGTACAAGGAGTAACAAACTTAGTAGTAGCCTTTTAGAGAATTATAATAAAAATACTATATAATTATTCCCCTTATATAATACTATTTATAGATAATATAATAGTAGGGGGGCCTAAGACTAACTATAGGGGCAAAGAGGCGCTTCCTAGGGTCTAGAGATTTGTGCTTAAGTATATGCAGCAGCTTAACTAAGTCCTAGTAGATATTAAGCAAGTAGGGGGTATAGTTTTAGAAAAGAAATATTATTAGGGCATAGCTTGTCTTAGTGTTATAGGCTATAAGGTTAGCTTTAAAGGAAGATACCCTATCTATAAAAAGGTAGAAAAGATTGTAAAATAGCTAGAATATAGAAATATAAAGGAAGTCTAGATATTTATTAGGATCTATATCTACTACTAGATATAGGTTCCTAGCTTTGCTATCTAAGTAAAGCTATTATTTATACTCCTATAAGGCAACACTAGGTAGATATAGGAAGAACTATAGAGGGTAGTAATAAAAGAGCTTAAGCATTTTATTACTATAGCACTAGCCCTAATAACTATTAATTATAAGACTAGAGGGACTATCTACCTTATAGTAGACGCTAGTAGGGAAGGCGTAGGAGCTTCCCTAGAACAAATAGGACTAGATAGAAGGCAATATCTATGCTAGTTTAAAAGTACTGTATAGTTAAAGTCTAAAGTAAAGTAGCACTCTACTAAGCTAGAGTATAGAGTAGTACTATAGGCCCTAAAAAAGTTTAGAGTTTAGCTCTATAGAACACTATTTATTATTAAGATAGACGCTTAAACCTTAATTACTTAGCTTAATTAGTCCTTGTAGAAATCTAGATTATAGAGGTTTGTAACAATAAGGCAGAATTGCCTGCCTATTGTTCTATACCAAGTTAGGACCAATAAAGGCCTGACTCACTAATGTATATAGAGAACAGCTCGCCTATAGTTAGGATAGGCATGTTCTTCTTATCCTTTTATACAAGACCTATAGGTGTAGGAATCTTATCCTTTTCTATATAGACGCGCACTCCTATATACCTTTAAGTTATATAGGATACCTTTTAGATACCCTACCTACCTAAGTTATTATATTATAAGAAGAATATTATCCTAGCTAGTAATAGTATTTAAGAATATCGCACTTATTATTATTTTAAGCTACTAATTTAGTTCTAGTAGCTATCTAACCCTGTAACTCTATAGTTAGAATAGCTATTAGAACTTCTAATAACCAAAGCCTATAGGCTTAGACTTCTAGACCTATAGGTAGTGCTAGATTACCTTTAGAAAAATCGCGTTAGATTGCGTTAAGGTAGAGACCTAGAGACTACTAAAAGCCTAGAGGAATTAGAGGTAAAGCTAATATCCTCCTATAACTAAACCCCCCTAAAAAGAAAAGATTTATTATTCTTATTAACTATAAAATATTAGATAAAGGTAAAGGAAGGGTATCTAGTTTAGCTACTTTTAAAAGCCTATTTACTAATAGAAAGAAATTAGATAAGGAAGACTTAATTAACAACGCCCTCCTAGAAGGACCTACTTCCTATCTGTCCCTTAAGGTACCTTATGCTCCTAGGAAATCTTAAAGCAATACCTCCCTTAAAGATAAATATATATTAACCCTTTCTAAAAAGAAGAGGTTAGAGGAACAAGTTAAGTAACTTACTAATTAGTTATACAACACCTCCCTCTATAAGGAGATATAGGGTACTACCTAACCTAGCTAGTCTTTAGCTTCTATATTAAACCCTATAGTATATACTATAAAAGCTAAGAGATAATCTAAAAAGATACTAAATATCTCTACACTTAGTAATAGTGCTAATCCTACTTTTAGATAATAGCAAGCATCTATTTAGGATAGGCTAGAGATTAACGCTAATTACTACCCCTCTTCTAGAGCTTAGATAGCGTTAGTCTAGGGACACTACTTAGGACTAGCAAGAGAATACTTAGAGCTACATTACCTATCTAATTCCCTAAGTCTTTAGTTCTAAAAAGCTAAGGAAATAATTACCCTTCTTTAAACTTACTTTATTACTAGAAATAAGATAGCTAAGAGTTAGACTATATTTAACTGCCTATATATAACTAATATAGAGACGTTCCCTACTTTTAAGTTATAATTCTAGAGTCTTACTATTAGAGGAGAAGTACCCTAATTAGAGTAGTATTACTACCTCTAGATAAAGATTACACCTTCCCTAAGGATACTAAATCTTGCTTTCTAACAGAATTAGCATAATAATTTTAAGACTATAGTAGATTATCTTACTACTTTTAATATAGAACGCTACCTATACCCTACCTTATCTATTCCTACCTAGACTACTCTATTATCTAGAAAAGGACTAACCCCCTTCTAATACTCTAGAAACTAGTCCTATTTAGACGTTAATTAGAAACCCTATAATAGACCTTTAATAGGTAAACCTTATATACCCTACTTATAATAACAAGGCACTACCCCTTAAAATAATTAACCCCTATCTACTACGCTAGCCACTCCTAGCGCTACTATAATAGGAACCCTAGTAACTTGCTATAATTATAGAAAGCCTAGGCACTTCTCTAGTAACTACCCTAAACCCCCTAGGATTTAAGCTATAGATATAGAATAGGTTATTAAGAATTCTAAGGAAGAAGAAACTGCTAAATTAACTAATTTAGATAGCTATTAGACAGGAAATAACAACGCCTAGGAGGATCCTCCTTTCTAGGCCTAACTTAATATAACCTGTTAAACCTTTCCTTAACTAAATTATTTATTAGTTCCTATTTACTTGCACGTATAACCCTGTGCCTTAATAGATCTAGTGTTTACCTAAACGCTTTAGTAGATACTAGGGCCTAAGGTTATTTATTTCTTAATTTAAAAATTAATTATAATATCTCTTCTATACTTAGGGTACCTGTCTAAAAGCTACTATATAAGCTTACTATTAAAGGTTTCTAGGATTAGATTTCCTTACTAGTTACCTACTATATTTAGCTTTATATAATAGTTAGTAGCTAAAAGATTTATAACTACCCCTTTATAATAGTAAACTTAGGTTCTTAGGATTATATTATTAGACAACACTAGCTAAAATAGTTCTAAATCCTAATTAATATAGATAAATCTTAACTAATCTAGCTAGAGAAGTATCCTCTAACCTACGACCCCGCACCTCCTATTCTAGTACAACTCTACTAGCAAGTGCTATCTACTCTAGTTACCTATAATATCTTATAAAGAGACGCCCTTTAGGATTAAGAGGAGAACTAGAACTAAAATAGTCCTAGTTTAATTAATAGGATACGTGGTATACTTAAAATTCTAGCTACTTATAGGGCTGCTACTAAACCTATTACACTACCTACCCTAGTCTAATTACTAACTATTACCCTACTAGCTAAATTTTAAATTGCTACTATTTCTGCTAATACTTTCTATTTTTATATAAAAAAATCTTCTAATAAATTCTTTACTACTAGCCTATATAAGATTAAGCGTAGGATCTAAACCCTATCTAAATAGGATACTTATAACTATAGCTTATTAGATTAGAAGCTCCTATCTAACTATAACTCCTATTAGGACGTCTTTAACAAGGCTAAGGCTAATAAACTTCTAATTTACTAGCCTTATAACTATAAGATAGTCCTAGAGGAACCCCTTCTAAACTACTAGAGTCCCGTCTATTATTAAAATACTAAGGAACTCTAGGCTACTAAGGAATATATACAAGAGCACCTATAGAAAGGTTTTATTAAGACTAGTTAGAGCCTATTTGCCTCTCCTATCCTATACGTTAAGAAGCTAAATAGAGGCCTTAGGATCTATGTAGATTACTATTGTGCCGTAGTAAGGGATGTATAGGAGGAAAACAAGGCTTAGCCTAAAAGGTTAGGCAGATTAAATAGTATAAAGGTATAAAGGATTAGAGGATAGGACAATAATAACTCTAGTAGACTTAACTTTAACTCTATAATATTATTATTTTACTTATATTACTATATTAAACCCCTATCCTCTACTATAGGATTACTACTATTAAACCTTGCCCCTCCTACTTCTCCTAGTTTAACTAGGTTACTCTCCCTAATAGTATAAATAGCAAAGCCTAAGGGGAACTTATCTTATCCTAGTAAAGGGGAGGGCCTAGTAGCATATAACTAAGAGGATATTTCTCTAAGTATAAGGAAGGTAGAGAAAAATTAAAAAAAATAGGTAGTATTAATAATTAATATTGTTAAGACAAAAATAGTAGGCCTATATTAGGACGTGGCTAACGCGCGTTAGTAGGAACAGAGTAACAATACTAAGAGGCTAACTAGAAAACACTAGAATACTAGAACAACTAGAACAACTAGAACTAGAACAACTAGAATAACTAGAACTAGAATAACTAGAATAACTAGAACTAGAATAACTAAAACTAGAATAACTAAAACTAGAATAACTAAAACTAGAACTATTAGAATAATTAGAACTACAAGAAGCATTAGCAATACTAGAAGTGCTAGAACACCTAGAATATTGCTACTAATAGAAAAGCTACTATAAAGGCCACAGGGTAGTGTGCGCTATTAGCAGGAAAAATAGGGCTAGGCTAAAGTTACTAATGTAACAAGAATCTACTAAAAATAAATACAAGTGCTAGCACTATTTAGGAAGGGTGTTAGGGATATAGCTACTAAGGAGGAGGAGACAGTCTATAAAAGTAAGAGATAGGAAAGAGGGGAAGTAATATAAGCAAGTAGATACTAACTTATCTAATAATTTTAATTAATATTACTAGTTTATACACCTCCTTTAATATTTATAGAAGCCTACTACCTTAACTAAGCCTATTCTTTTTACTAGGAATAATACCTAGAGAAAGTAATATTACCCTAGGGTTAACTAAAATAGAAACCTCTAGATCCCTAAGAAGAGTCCTTGTCCCTATAAGGCCTAGGAAAACTAACTTTTAGTTCTAGGGGAGGGAGGTTATAGAGTTCCTAGATAACTATAACTACAAGGCAGAAAATAGGGGGCTAAATAAAGTAGATTAGCTAAAAATTCTACTAGACTTTTATAATACTATATGCAGAATATTTATAAAGAAGCTTAGACCCTACTAGAAGCAAGACTAGGAGGAGCTGCAGGAAGCTATAAAGGAGCACTAGAGGGACTAGGATACAGCCTAAAGGATAGGTACCTAAACCTTCCTAGATATATATATATAAGAAGCCTCTAGGAACTTCCTAGGTCTCTTAGACTACTATACTAATTTTGTAGTATATAGCAATGCCTGCCTAGTATCTAAATAGCTACACAAAAGCAAGGTTAGATTCTTCTTCTTTAGAGGGTTACCCTAGGTAGATAAAGAGCTAGTCTTGCTTAGTATACTAGGAGGGCCTAATAGTAATAAGGTAGCAAGCTATAAGCTAGAGAAGATCTATACCTATATTAAAAGAATCTATTAGCAAAGAGAAGGAATAAAATATATATTAGCTAGCTAAATAGAGGAAGATGCTTAGCAGGCATATTAGATATTAGAATTAGCAAAAGCTATACCTATAAAGGAGGATATTATAGAGGCAGTAAAAGGTGTTAGAAAGGAGCAAGCTACTACTTAACTACTACTAAATATTAACCTAGAAATAGACTAGTTAATTAGGGCACTAGGAAAAATAAAAATAAGTTTAGCTAAGGCTAATAGGCTATAGGAACACTACGTAATAGGCCCGCTACTAAAAAGCCTAGCAAACTAGCTCTACTTTATTTTATATATAACTAACACTAGGATAGAGCAAGGAATATATTAGAATACTATAGTAATTAGGGGCTTATTAATAAACTAGCTAAGAACCTAGGGCCCTACGTAAATATTAACTACTTAGCTAGGGACATAGAGTTATAGGGGGTATAACAAGAAACTACCTACCTGCAATATATATAGATTAGAAACCTACCTAGCAAGGGACTACCCCCCCCTAGCTAGAACTTATAGCGCTAGGGTAGGTAAGCACTTCCTAGAATCTAGAAATAAGGACTAGGATATTTTACTACAGACTATTATATAAAAGACTAGGGCAGATTACTAAGCTAGCACTATAGAACCTTACTCTTTACTAGATAAAGAAAAAGTTGTATAAATACTATAAGGTTACTAAGGATATCCTTAGCTAGCTAGCGTTATAGGTTAAGCTAGAACTATTTAATAGAATAGATTTAAGAGGCTAGTAGTAGAGGCAAACTTAAGGACTAGACTACCTAGCGGTAAAAAGAGCGGGAGCTAACGCGATATCTTCCTAGAATTAAGGATTAGAACTAGGGAATACTTAAAAAGAATATAAGTAGTTCTTAAACTATTAAATACTATAAACTAGCAAGGAAGACCTAGTAGTAATAACGCTAGATTATGTAGACTTAAGATATATTATCCTAGGATTAGTAGACAAGAATACACCTAGGATCCACGCCTCTATAAGGGAGAAAGAAAAGCAAAGGGACTAAGTCTTAGAAGAAGTAAGGACAGGATTAATCTAGAAGCGCAGGCGAGGAAGACTAGCATAAAACCTAGTAAACTAAGAAGAGGGAGCAAGTAAGGAGATAGAGCTTAAAGAGACCCTAGAGATTCTATACCTAGCCTAGGCCCACACAGACCCCTTCGCGATAATCTAGCTACTAGATAATATAGGTAAAGGCTATGCGAATTTAGGGCCTAATTAGGACCTACTAATAATAAGAAGAAAAGTATAGTTTAAGGAAGTAAAGAATAAAGAGCTTAAGGGAATAATGTGCCTAAGCCTAAACTAAATAGCAGCTACTTTTCTTAGGTAGGAAGTCTAGGGAATTGTAGTAGCTAACCTACTAGGGCAAGATTATCTATAGGAATAAATTAAGACGTTATTATAGGAACCCTAGACTTAAGTCCTGTAGGATAATAACTACTTTAGCGGGGTAAATATAGTAGAGCTAGGGGTCCTAGAAAGTGCGCTAGTCCTAAATAGGTATCTAAAGGGTGCGCTAATTTTACCCTTTAGATGTGTTAACTAATTAGAGGAGCTAGAGGTAAAGAACCCTGCGCTAGGTTAGCGCAATATGCTTGCAATGCTAGAAGTACTTAACGCCTAAGTAAGGCTTTAATTTAGATAAAACTTAGATAGGTATAGAAAAGATTTAGTTATATAAGAAGAAAAAGACAAGTCTTGCGCTAACTAGGAATTAAATTAGATAACTCTCCACGTAGAACTACTAACCTGCTAGACTAGTATAAGGGGGAATATAGTAAACTGCCTAATTAATATAGGGGCATAAATAAATCTCTTAAGGTTAAGTGCTACATAGGCGTTACAGGTACCTATTAAGACACTAACCTAGACCCTAGGGTATACGCAGGGGGTAGTTATAGCTAATAGCAGGATAGACCTATTTATTAGAACCGCGTGGAATATGCTAGTACGTATAGGGGAGGTAGAGACCCTAACTTATTTTAGGGTAATTACAAACCTAACCTACTTAGCTATATTAGGGGGGCTATAGTATACCTCTGCTAGGCTAGCTATTTAGTATAATATCTACAGGAGGGTTACCTACTAGGTGCTATCCTTAGATAGGGAAAGGAATACAGTCTTTATAGCCTTAGATCTAAAGCTAGAAGATAGAGACAAAATAGAAGAGGAAGACAAGTTAGAAAACTAACAGCAGGACCCTTGCTTAGGAAAGAGATCCTGCAAAATTAATACCTAGGAGATAAATGCTGCATAGCAAAATATATAGCATATTTAAAATTTCTGCAAGAGGTAGACTATATAGAGCTATAAGTAGGATTTAGTAAATATAGATAACTATTTACCTTAGAAGATAAGAAGATGCTAGAAAAATAGGTAGCATAAACTATAGGATATAGTGTAGGGGCAAGTAAAGACCTATAGGCTATCTAAGAGCTAAACCTAATATTAGTAATATATAAGCTAAATTAAGGTGCACAATAAAAAGTAGCGTAAATAGTTACTAAGGTAAGCACTAAGTATAAAAAAGTTAGCAAGAAAATCTAACTAGTAGATAAACTAAAAGAGAAGGATAAGGATATAGAGTTTAGAAGGGAGGACTAGAAAATAGTAGCTAAGGAAAACTAACTACTAAAGCTTAGTATTTGCAAAAGAGTTAACCTTAGCCCTTTTAACTATCTTTTTAAGAAAAGATATATATTATTTCTAAGAGGGTCTAGGCTAACTGCTAAGAGGATGCGAGAATAGAAATTTAGTCTAGACTTATTAGCAGTAGAAAGGACTCTGTTTTAAGAAATAATTCTTAATAGAGAAGTAGCTATTACCTTTAACTTTAGAGAAAGTGGATATATTACTTAAGACGTTAGCCCGCCTTACTAAATAAAGATAATCCTGTATAAGGTATAGCAAATACGTAGTTTCCTAGTAGCTAAAGTAGTAGAAGAAGAATTTGTTTAGATATTAGAAGAGCGTCTAGATTAAGGAACACTTAAGAGGTGTAATAGCCTATACTAGAACCTATATTTCTTAGTAGCAAAGAAAGATAGAAAGCACTATCTAGTCTAGAATGCTGTCTATATAAACAAGGTTAGCTAGAGGGACGTAAACCTACCTCTAACTATAGATAAATTCTCTAAGAAATTTGCTAGGTGCAAGATATTATCCCTAATAGATATGTTTTTAGGATACAACTAGATTACCCTACACCTAAATAGTAGAGATATAACTACTATACATACCCCTATTAGCCTACTACAATCCTGCACTATAGTACAAGGAGCAACAAACTTAGTAGTAGCCTTTTAGAGAATTATAATAAAAATACTGCGTGATTATTCCCCTTATATAATACTATTTATAGATAATATAACTATAGGGGGGCCTAAGACTAACTATAGGGGCGAAGAGGCGCTTCCTAGGGTCTAGAGATTTGTGCTTAAGCATGTGTAGTAGCTTAACTAAGTCCTAGTAGATATTAAGTGAGCAGGGGGTATAGTTTTAGGAAAGAAATATTATTAGGGCATGGCTTATCTTAGCGTTATGGGCTATAAGGTTAGCTTTAAAGGAAGATACCCTAACCGCATAAAGGTAGAAAAGATTGTAAAATAGCTAGAATATAGAAATATAAGGGAAGTCTAGATATTTGTTAGGATCTGTGTCTACTACTAGATATAGGTTCCTAGCTTTGCTATCTAAGCAAAGCTATTATTTATACTCCTGCGAGGCAATACTAGGTAGATATAGGAAGAACTATAGAGGGTAGTAATAAAAGAGCTTAAGTATTTTATTACTACAGCACTAGCCCTAATAACTATTAATTACAAGACTAGAGGGACTGTCTACCTTATAGTAGACACTAGTAGGGAAGGCGCAGGAGCTTCCCTAGAATAAATAGGGCTAGATAGAAGGCGATATCTATGCTAGTTTAAAAGTACTGTATAGTTAAAGTCTAAAGCAAAGTAGCACTCTACTAAGCTAGAGTATAGAGCTATGCTATAGGCCCTAAAAAAGTTTAGAGTTTAGCTCTATAGAACACTATTTATTATTAAGATAGACGCTTAAACCTTAATTACTTAGCTTAATTAGTCCTTAAGTAAAATACTAGGAGGAGTAATAAATAGGTAGCTTGCTACTATTTTAGCGTGGGACTTTGAAATTTAATATATTCTAGGCAAGAGGAATATAGTTGCAGATACTCTATTATAATATCTAAAAGAGGATAGATAGGAACCCCTAGATAAAACTAAAGATAATATTAAAGACTTTATTAAGCATATAATTGCTAACGTTAAGTTATATAATCTAATAAAGGATAAAGTACTACATCCTAAATATAGCGCTAAATTAGAAGGAATTGCCTAGTTTCTAGTTAGGTTTAAAATCCTAGACGTTCTGCAGAAGGAGTTAAGGGCATAGAAGAAACAAGTATTAAACTTCTTTGTAAGAGATAGGTTCCTCTTCCGCAAGATATCTTAAAATATAGTAGTAAGATAAGTAGTTAATAATAAAGACGTTAGGATTGCTACTATATAGGAAATACATTGCCTTATTAGTTATTATAGGGTAAATACTATCTACTTAATAATAGCTTAGCAATATTAGTAGGAAAGGATATATAAGATAGTAAGGCTTACTCTACGCACGTGTTATAAGTGTTAGAAAAGAAGCAGTAAGAAGAAGGTTAATATGCTTACTAACACCTACTCCTATGCGCTATAGGAGATGGTAGCTATTAATATAGTCTACATGCCTTATAATTCTAGGAAATAATTCCTAGTAATAGCCTAGGACTATTTAAGCAGGTAGCCTAAAGCACAAGTATTGCTAAATAATAGATTAAAAACTATTACTAAATTTATATATAAAGATATCCTATATAGATAGAGTATAGCGCGAAGGATTATAGTTAATAGGGGGCCTAACTTCTAAAAAGTTATTTGTAATTTAGCTACTATCTATAGTATATATAGGGTTTAGATCTCTGCCTATAACCCTTAGGCTAATAGAAAAATTAAAGGAGGGTATAAACTAATTATTAACGCACTTGCAAAGCTCTAGGGGAGCTAGGTCTCTAATCTACTAATAGTACTCCTAGCTAACTAAATATCTATTTAAGAAAATACTAGATACTCTGTATACTAGCTAGTTACTAGTTAGAACCTAGTGCTCCTAATTAAACTAGCTCTTCTAACATAGCAGACGCTTCCCTTTAGGCAGATAATAGATAGGGCTTAGCTACTAGCAGTAAGGGCTACCTAGGTTAACCTAAGAGATTAGTTTATTAAAGATGCAGTATTAAGAATTAAGAGGCTGCGCTTATAGAAGAAAGAATATTAGGATAACTATAAGGAAATTTAAAGAGAGGAAATTAGCCCTAGCTTATTAGTACTACTATAGGATTTAGTCTGCTAAATAGATATATCTAGAGATAGGAAACTTAGTAATAAATAGCTAGGTCTATACCTAGTAGTGTAGAGCTTTCTAGAGTTAGGGATATATTAGCTAAAAGATTTAGATAGAGCTAAGTTTGTATATATAACGCTAGGCTAGAGGGTAAAGATCTTCTACTAGAGAAGCTAGGATAAGGTAAACTAGGAAGACTAAGGACTTATAAAGTTATAGGATAGGGCACTATAGGAAAATAGGTATATCTTCTAGGCGCTGCCTACGTAGTTTAATAAGTTAGGTATAGAGGGAAGAGAAGAAAATAAGGAAGCTAAATTAGAGAATTAGGACTAGGAAATCCTATAACTAGATATAGGCGGTCCTACTCTTAAGATTAGGCCTAGGACGCTCTTAGATAAAGAATAAGCAGAATACTAATATTTTAACATCTTAGATTCTAGTAAAAGTAATTAAGAGGAGGATAATTAATAATTAAGAGTTAATAGTATTAATACTTTAGTGTTAAAACTTAGGAAAAGATGCGCTATAGAACGGGCGCAAGATTAGTAGGGGGAAGGCAGGAAGCGCGCTAGTCCTAAATAGGTATCTAAAGGGTGCGCTAATTTAACCCTTTAGATATACAACGCTCTAATTAGCTACACTAACTACCTACCTACGCGCAGATAAGTAATTATAATAAGGATAATAAGAAAGTAAAGGTAGAAGGGTAATAAATAAGTAAAGGTAGAAGGATAATAAACAAGTAAAGGTAGAATAAAGTAAAGGTAGGAGAATAATAGGAAGGCGCGTATATAATAGAAAGGCACGCGTGTTCCTGCATATAATCTACCTACGCTGCTACTACTATAATAAACTACACTAAAAACTTTAGATATCTAATAAAACCACAAGTATCTAATAAAGCTACTACTAGAAGATCCTAAATAAAATAACAAGCCCTAAATAGTTATTAGAAGTCTAGAAAGGAAAATAGCTAGTAGTTAAGCTAAGTTTACTAGGATCCCTAATATTAACAGGTTCCCTACAGTCCCTAAGGTTAAGCCTACAACCTAGAGGGTTACAGCTATAGCCTATAACACCTAGAAGTTTTATACTAGACCTTTAGCATATATTATAATAGAGGAGTCTTTTAGCTATTAAAAGGTTAGACTTAGTTTAGCCTAAAGAGTTTAACGCGCGGACCTAGGTACTTTACAAAGGTATCTCTCTTCTATAGAAAGGAGGTATAACTATAGGTAGCTAGATTAACAAGATACGTGTAAGCACTATTACGTAATAGAGAAATATTGCAGATAACTTTATAGGAGCACTAGGGGAGCACTTTAATAAAACTTTAGGATTAATAATAGTAGTAGGGAGCTTTATAGAATCTAGCCTAGCACTTATATAGTTATATAGTAGTGTAGCTAATTTTAGGTTGTAGTACCTATTTATAAAGGAAGCGCGTAACATATATAAGAAGTGACTTAATAAAATACGCTTAGTAATATAGTATATCTACGCTAATTACGCTAAATTTAGTTAGAAATACCTAAGCTAATTTACCCTGCAAGTTAGTTAGACACACTAAGGATATATAGACGTAAGGTACCTCCTACATTACGTAGGTCTAGACTAGCTTGCTAGCTTCCTAAACTTAGAGGTATACTATAGAATATAGGGTTAAAACTAGTTAAAAGACAATTTTATTAATATTACTAACTAGCATAGGGTCTAGGTTATAATTACTAAGCTAATAGGAAAGGTAGATGCTATCTTAAAGGCAAAGGAGGAACTAGAGGACTATTTCTTATAATATATTAGGGCAATTATTTATTACTATATAATAGGCCTATATACCCTACCTAGACTAACGCTTAAAGGTATAAGTAACCTACGCAACTTTAACATGCGCTATAGAGAGGAGGATAGTGCTTACGCTAGGATTTAGCGCCTAGTGCTATAATAGTATAGGAAGTTAGAGAACTAGGTAGGGGTGCTACTTAGCATAATCCCCCTAAGCAAATAGATATAGAAAGAGGGCATAAGGTTATTAACAAACTATAGGATACTAGTGCTAAAAGAAATTAAAGATATCCTAGCTAGCTCTCTATAAGGAAGCAGAGAAGTAGCTAAAAAGAAAGTAGAGAAGGAGAGGGTAACACAAGAGATTAAGAATCTAGGTTATAACTAGCTACCTAGGACTATATCCTACGCTAGACACGCCTAGACTATACTACTAGATAGGAGTGTAGTCTAGAATAGAGAACTATTAAGGTTAGGAAGTATAGCAAGGGAGTTATAGAGTTATAAGAAGAGGATAGAGGATATACTAGATACTACCCTAGGAGAAATTAAATTAGCTGCCTATATCTTAGAGGAAGAATCTCTAGCAGAATTGCCTATATAAAGGATAACAAGAGCACAAGGAAGACACGCTGCCTAGCTCTTAAAAAGGATAGGAGAGAACGTTTACTAGGAGTTTAGTATTATTAGCTAATACATAGTAGCAGGCCTATAACTATAGGATACTAATATAGAGGTAATAAATAAATTACGCAACTCTTTACCTAGACTGCTTAAGGAACTTAATAAGACTCTAGATACTAAGATAATAATACTAGAAGAAGAGGGTGTTACTAAAGATAAGTATACTATAGTTAAGAATAAAGCGCCCTATTAGTGCAAAAACTAACACTCTATACTATAATTAATTACTACTAGGATTAGGAGTAGTGCACTTAACGACACTAAGTAAAGGAAGCTAGTTAAAGCATAGTACTATAAAGTCACTAATTGCAGCACTATCTAGGACGCTAAGGGGAGGATAGTATAGGATTTAAATTAGGTATGCTTTAGCTACTTAAAGTTTATTACTAGCAAGATAGGGCTCTACACTTAGACTCTAAATATAGAGGCAAGTAATAGATAGCTAAACGTGCTATACTATAAGCCTAGAGAATAGGGAAATTTGCAAGCTAACCTAGTTACTATAGTAGCTTTTACTAAGCCATTTAACTAAGATTACACCTCTAAGAATCTATAAGCTTATTGCTACTAGCTAAAGAAGACAGCACTAACAATTAACTAGGCTTAACTATAACAGGTAATAAGATTTAAGCAGAGTTACTAAGGCTTCTTATAGAAAGAAAGTATAACCCTAGACACCTTTACCTAGATCTACAAAGACCTAGAACTAGTAAGGATAGTAGATAAGTGCTTTAAGATATACAAATAGCACTTAAGGGAGATAAAGCAGGTAGCTAATTTAGGGTAGTGCAGGACTATGTACCACTCTATTATTTAATAGCTAGTACAAGGGGATATAAGATACTAGCTCTAATATACTATAATCTAGGAAACTATAAACCTAATCTTATACCTATACTACACTAAGTACGCCTAGGTAGGAGACTAGACCTTCTTTTGTTATGTGGACGTGAACCTTTCTAAGGTAGCGTAGTTAGGACAAGGGCTTAAGATAATCTAAGGCTTAGTTTCTTTTAATAACAAGGACTAAGATAACTATACTAAGCTTCTAATTAGGTTTAAAGAAGTATAGAAGAATTAGGTAAATTAGATAGATAGAGGATTAAGGAGGAACAAGAGGGCCTATATCTAAGCATAGGAAGATAGGGTGCACTAGCCTAAAGAGCTAAGGGAGAAGTGCCCTATAGTAAAATAGGAGAAGGAGATCTACTAAAAAGGATAGGCAAGGATTATAAGCCTAGTAATACTACATAGATCTACTAGACCTACCACTTAAATATAGTGTATAGTTCTACTATAGTATATAAAAGTGTAGGATAATATAATAATAATAGAGGTGCTAGAGATAGGAATATATATAGAGATCGCACTAGCCTACCTATAGATAAGTATAGCCCTAAAGACTCTATTAGGGCACCTAGTTAAATATAGTAGAGTCTAATAGTAGTTTCCTAGGGACGTCTAGGCTACCTACCTAACCTAGATCTTAAAGGTAATTATATGTTAGGTTTAATAGGATAACCCTTTAGTAAAGGCAGAGATCTAGAAGTACCTAATAGGAGATTTAAATAGAGAAAAGATAGGAGTATAGATTAGGAAGAGTTAGGTTAAGATAGTAAAAGAGTTAAAGAAGAATTAGGCTATCTATATTAAGAATAAGAAGCTTGCATTTAGTAAGGATAAGGATACTAAGGTACTAGACTAATCCTACTTTAGTATAAAGGGAGTACAGCCTACTAAGGCAGGAGAGTAGTAGAGGTATAATAGATAGATTAAGTAATTAGAGACTCTAGATGCTATTAAAAAGCATCTAGGAGCTATTAAGGAGGAACAGAAGGCGGAGGGATCTAGGCGTCTAGGGCTAGGCTATCTAGGAAGTCTAGCTAGGGCGTGGAGGAGAACTGTCTTGTTAAGTTTAGGTTTAAGATTAGAGACCCTAGATACTCCTACTCCCTTACCTAAAGCTTAACAAGCTAGGAACTAGGGTCGCAGACTAGGAGGAGGAGAGTAAGGTCTAAGCTTAATAAGGCTAAGCTTAAAGGAGGGGGAGGTTTGTGCTGTAGTAAGGGATGTATAGGAGGAAAACAAGGCTTAGCCTAAAAGGTTAGGCAGATTAAATAGTATAAAGGCATAAAGGATTAGAGGATAGGACAATAATAACTCTAGCAGACTTGACTTTAACTCTATAATATTATTATTTCACTCATGTTACTATATTAAACCCCTATCCTCTACTATAGGATCACTACTATTAAACCTTGCCCCTCCCACTTCTCCTGGTTTAACTAGGTTACTCTCCCTAATAGTATACTATAAGCTTAACAGCTTAACATAAAAGGACGCGTATCTAATACCCTATATAGATAATCTATTGTCCTAGCTAGCTAAAGTAAAAATCTTTACTAAGCTAGATATTTATGCTACCTTTAATAAGATCTAAATAGACCCTAACTTAGAGGAGTACACTACTTTCTACACTAGGTATAGTGCCTATAAATACAAAGTCTAACTATTTAGGCTATATAACAGACCTGCAACCTATTAGCGCTATATAAATAATATACTAATAGATTATTTAGATAACTTCTATATTACCTATCTAGATAATATCCTTATCTACTCTAAAAACCTTACTACTTATAAGGACTATATTTAAAAAGTCCTTAAGCGTCTTTATTCTACTAGATTATAGGCTAATATTAAGAAAAGCGAATTCTATATAACCTATACCTGTTACCTTAGATATATCCTTACTAACAAAGGCTTAGAGGTAGATCCTAACAAAGTTAAAGTACTCTAAAACTAGTCCGCTCCTAAGATAATAACTAGAGTAAAGTCCTTCCTAGGATTTACTAGATTCTACTAGCAATTTGTAGAAAACTTCTCTAAGATAGCTAAGCCCTTAACTACTCTTTAGAGCCCTGCTACCCTATTTATATAGACTTTAGAATGTTAATAGGCCTTTAACTAGCTTAGGAATGCCCTGCTAGTAATCCTAAGCTTAGCTTACTTCTACCCTAAATACCCTCTAAAACTAGAGATAGACGCCTCTAATAGAGTTATTGCAGCTATCCTCTTACAGGAGCATCCTAATAGGAAATAGTACCTTATATCCTTCTTTAGTTAGACCCTTACTAGTTCTAAACTTAACTAGGAAATCTATAACAAAGAATTATTTATAATAATCTGCGCCTTTAAGAAATAGCGTGCTAACCTAATAAGTACTTAGCACCTTATTAGAGTATATATAGACTATAGAGCACTAGAGTACTTTATATCTACTAAAGTCCTTAGTGCTAGGCAAGCTAGATAGCTAGAGGTTATAAGTCCCTTTAACTTCTAAATTAAGTACACTCCTAGATCTTATAACGCCTAAGCTAATATCCTAAGTAGAAGGGAATAGGATATAATTAACCTTAAGACCACTTAAAGGGATAATTAATTATAAGTAATAATTGCCCTAGATAAGTTACACCCCTAAATTAACTCTAACTTAGCGCAAGACTACCTAGCTAAGCGTTCCTTACTAATCCTTGCTTTAATTATAGTAGTTTAGAACCCTATAACTCTTAGATCCCTAGGACTTATTAAAACTCTTCTCTAAGAAAATAGGTCCTTATTCCTAATAGAAAGATTAGAGTTGCCTAAGCACTATTAGATAGAAAATAGACTCCTTCTCTACTAGGATTAACTTTACGTGCCTGCTAGATTAGTCCTATATACTAGACTAATTCGTAAGGCTTATAATTAAGTGTCTACTACCTACCTATTAGCTACTAAAACCTATTAGATTCTAGCCTAATATTACTACTAGAAAGGTATAGAGACTACCTATAAATGCTACGTTTAGAACTGTATCCTATGCAGGAGAGGGCACCTAAGACAGCACTAACTCCCTAGCATGCTCTACCTACTTCCTATCCCTAGTCTACTAATACAACACCTGTGCATTAATTTTAAGGATTTTCCCTAGGATTAACGTAGTTATAATTAGATTATAGTTATTATTAATTGCCTATTAAAGTAAGCTATTACTATCCCTTGCTATAAAACTATAGACGCCTAAGGTATAGCTACCTTATTTATTTAGTAGGTGTACTAATTTAGACATACTCTAGATACTATTATTTCTAATTAAGGCCCTTAGTTTATATCTAGTTTCTAGTCTAAGTTCTGTTAGATTATAGGCACTAAAGTTAAGCTCTCTACTACCTACTATAAATAAACTAATAGACAAACTAAGATTATAAATAAGTATATTAATTAGAGACTAAGGCCTTTTATATCCTATTACTAAGATAACTAGAGCGACCTACTACCTATAATAGACTGTGCCTAAAGTACTCTTCTATATTTATCTATTATTATAGCTCTATATTAGCTCCTCTTTAGTTCCCTACTAAAGCAAAGTTAGTATTAGAAACCAGAAAAGACCCTATCTACTATACTAGAGAAACTAAACTATAAGGACGCCTTATCCCTTGCTACTTAGATACACAACGTATAGAACATTGCTAAAGAGAATATAGAAAGAGCTTAAGACTAAATACGCTCCTCTACTAATTGCTATTACTATCTAGTTAACTAGAAGGTTAGTAACTATATTTATCTATCTACTACTAATCTTGCTATTTTATAACCTAGCTAAAAACTATCTAAATAATAGGAAGGTCCCTTTAAGGTATTAAACTGTTAGGGAGAGTAACCTATTTAAACAAGGAGAAGTAGGGAGGGGCAAGGTTTAATAGTAGTGGTGCTATAGTAGAGGATATAGTTTAATGCGGGAACATAAGTAAAAAGATAATATTATAAGGTTAAAGTAAAGTCTCTAAGAGTTTTTATTATCCTATCCTCTAATCCTTTATACCTTTATACTATTTAATCTGCCTAACCTTTTAGGCTAAGCCTTATTTTTCTCCTATACATCCCTTACTATAGCATAAACCTCCCCCTCCTTTAAGCTTAGCCCTATTAAGCTTAGACCTTACTCTCCTCCTCCTAGTCTACGACCCTAGTTCCTAGCTTATTAAGCTTTAGGTAAGGGAGTAGGAGTATCTAGGGTCTCTAATCTTAAACCTAAACTTAACAAGATAGTTCTCCTCTACGCCCTAGCTAGACTTCCTAGATAGCCTAGCCCTAGGCGCCTAGATCCCTCTGCCTTCTGTTCCTCCTTAATAGCTCCTAGATGCTTTTTAATAGCATCTAGAGTCTCTAATTACTTAATCTATCTCTTATACCTCTACTACTCTCCTTCCTTAGTAGGCTATACTCCCTTTATACTAAAGTAGGATTAGTCTAGTACCCTAGCGTCCTTATCCTTGCTAAATGCAAGCTTCTTATTCTTAATGCAGATAGCCTAATTCTTCTTTAACTCTTTTACTATCTTAACCTAACTCTTCCTAATCTATACTCCTATCTTTTCTCTATTTAAATCTCCTATTAGGTACTTCTAGATCTCTACCTTTACTAAAGGGTTATCCTATTAAACCTAATATATAATTGCCTTTAAGATCTAGGTTAGGTAGGTAGCCTAGATATCCCTAGGAAACTACTATTAGATTCTACTATATTTAACTAGGTGCCCTAATAGAGTCTTTAGGGCTATACTTATCTATAGGTAGGCTAGTGCGATCTCTATATATATTCCTATCTCTAGCACCTCTATTATTATTATATTATCCTACACTTTTATATACTATAGTAGAACTATACGCTGTATTTAAGTAGTAGGTCTAGTAGATCTATGCAGTATTACTAGGCTTATAATCCTTGCCTATCCTTTTTAGTAGATCTCCTTCTCCTATTTTACTATAGGGCACTTCTCCCTTAGCTCTTTAGGCTAGTGCACCCTATCTTCCTATACTTAGATATAGGCCCTCTTGTTCCTCCTTAATCCTCTATCTATCTAATTTACCTAATTCTTCTATACTTCTTTAAACCTAATTAGAAGCTTAGTATAGTTATCTTAGTCCTTGTTATTAAAAGAAACTAAGCCTTAGATTATCTTAAGCCCTTGTCCTAACTACGCTACCTTAGAAAGGTTCACGTCCACATAATAAAAGAAGGTCTAGTCTCCTACCTAGGCGTACTTAGTGTAGTATAGGTATAAGATTATATTTATAGTTTCCTAGATTATAGCGTATTAGAGCTAGTATCCTATATCCCCTTATACTAGCTATTAAATAATAGAGTAGTACATAGTCCTACACCACCCTAAATTAGCTACCTACTTTATCTCCCTTAAGTGCTATTTGTACATCTTAAAGCACTTATCTACTATCCTTACTAGTTCTAGGTCTTTATAGATCTATATAAAGGTGTCTAGGGTTATACTTCCTTTCTATAAGAAGCCTTAGTAACTCTACTTAAATCTTATTACCTATTATAGTTAAGCCTAGTTAATTATTAGTGCTATCTTCTTTAGCTAGTAGTAATAAGCTTGTAGATCCTTATAGGTATAATCTTGGTTAAATAGCTTAGTAAAAGCTACTATAGTAACTAGGTTAGCTTGCAAATTTCCCTATTCTCTAGGCTTATAGTATAGCATATTTAGCTATCTATTACTTACCTCTGCGTTTAGAGTCTAAGTGTAGAGCCCTATCTTGCTAGTAATAAACTTTAAGTAGCTAAAGCATACCTAATTTAAATCCTATACTATCCTCCCCTTAGCGTCCTAGATAGTGCTGCAATTAGTGACTTTATAGTACTATGCTTTAACTAGCTTCCTTTACTTAGTGTCGTTAAGTGCACTACTCCTAATCCTAGTAGTAATTAATTATAGTATAGAGTGTTAGTTTTTGCACTAATAGGGCGCTTTATTCTTAACTATAGTATACTTATCTTTAGTAACACCCTCTTCTTCTAGTATTATTATCTTAGTATCTAGAGTCTTATTAAGTTCCTTAAGCAGTCTAGGTAAAGAGTTGCGTAATTTATTTATTACCTCTATATTAGTATCCTATAGTTATAGGCCTGCTACTATGTATTAGCTAATAATACTAAACTCCTAGTAAACGTTCTCTCCTATCCTTTTTAAGAGCTAGGCAGCGTGTCTTCCTTGTGCTCTTGTTATCCTTTATATAGGCAATTCTGCTAGAGATTCTTCCTCTAAGATATAGGCAGCTAATTTAATTTCTCCTAGGGTAGTATCTAGTATATCCTCTATCCTCTTCTTATAACTCTATAACTCCCTTGCTATACTTCCTAACCTTAATAGTTCTCTATTCTAGACTACACTCCTATCTAGTAGTATAGTCTAGGCGTGTCTAGCGTAGGATATAGTCCTAGGTAGCTAGTTATAACCTAGATTCTTAATCTCTTGTGTTACCCTCTCCTTCTCTACTTTCTTTTTAGCTACTTCTCTGCTTCCTTATAGAGAGCTATCTAGAATATCTTTAATTTCTTTTAGCACTAGTATCCTATAGTTTATTAATAGCCTTATACCCTCTTTCTATATCTATTTGCTAGGGGGGATTATACTAAGTAACATCCCTACCTAGTTCTCTAACTTCCTATACTATTATAGTACTAGGCGCTAAATCCTAGTATAAGCACTATCCTCCTCTCTATAGCGCATGTTAAAGTTACGTAGGTTGCTTATACCTTTAAGCGTTAGTCTAGGTAGGGTATGCAGGCCTATTACGTAGTAATAAATAATTGCCCTAATATATTGCAAGAAATAGTCCTCTAGTTCCTCCTTAGCCTTTAAGATAGTATCTACCTTTCCTATTAGCTTAGCAATTATAACCTAGACCCTATGCTAGTTAGTAATATTAACAAAATTATCTTTTAACTAGTTTTAACCCTATATTCTATAGTATACCTCTAAGTTTAGGAAGCTAGCAAGCTAGTCTAGACCCACGCAATGTAGGAGGTACCTTATATCTATGTATCCTTAGTGTGTCTAACTAACTTATAGGGTAAACTAGCTTAGGTATTTCTAACTAAATTTAGCGTAATTAGCGCAGATATACTATATTACTAAGTATATTTTATTAAGCCACTTCTTATATATGTTGCGCGCTTCCTTTATAAATAGGTACTATAGCCTAAAATTAGCTACACTACTATATAACTATATAAGTGCTAGGCTAGACTCTATAAAGCTCCCTACTACTATTATTAATCCTAAAGTTTTATTAAAGTGCTCCCCTAGTGCTCCTATAAAGTTATCTATAATATTCCTCTATTACGTAATAGTGCTTATACGCATCTTGTTAATCTAGCTACCTATAGTTATACCTCCTTTCTATAGAAGAGGGATACCTTTATAAAGTGCCTAGGTCCGCGTATTAAACTCTTTAGGCTAAACTAAGTCTAACCTTTTAATAGCTAAAAGACTCCTCTATTATAACGTATACTAATAGTCTAGTGCAAAACTTCTAGGTGTTATAGGCTATAGCTACAACCCTCTAGGTTGTGGGCTTAACCTTAGGGACTGCAGGGAACCTGTTAATATTAGGGATCCTAGTAAACCTAGCTTAACTACTAGCTATTTTCCTTTCTAGACTTCTAATAACTGTTTAGGGCTTGTTATTTTATTTAGGATCTTCTAGTAGTAGCTTTATTAGATACTTATAGTTTTATTAGATATCTAAAGTTTTTAATGTAGTTTATTATAGTAGTAGTAGCGTAGGTAGGTTATATACAGGAACACGCGTGCCTTCCTATTATACTTACGCCTTCCTATTATTCTCCTACCTTTACTTTGTTCTACCTTTACTTGTTTATTGTCCTTCTACCTTTACTTATTTATTGTCCTTCTACCTTTACTTTCTTATTGTCCTTATTATAATTGCTTATCTACGCGTAGGTAGGTAGTTAGTGTAGCTAATTAGAGCGTTGTATATCTAAAGGGTTAAATTAGCGCACCCTTTAGATACCTATTTAGGACTAGCGCGCTTCCTACCTTCCCCCTACTAATCTTGCGCCCGTCTTATAGCGCATCTTTTCCTAAGTTTTAACACTAAAGTATTAATACTATTAACTCTTAATTATTAATTATCCTCCTCTTAATTACTTTTGCTAGAATCTAAGATATTAAAATATTAGTATTCTGCTTATTCTTTGTCTAAGAGCGTCCTAGGCCTAATCTTAAGAGTAGGACCGCCTATATCTAGTTGTAGGATTTCCTAGTCCTAATTCTCTAATTTAGCTTCCTTATTTTCTTCTCTTCCCTCTATACCTAACTTATTAAACTACGCTAGTAGCGATTAGAAGATATACCTATTTTCCTATAGTGCCCTATCCTACAACTTTATAAGTCCTTAGTCTTCCTAGTTTACCTTATCCTAGCTTCTCTAGTAGAAGATCTTTACCCTCTAGCCTAGCGTTATATATATAAACTTAGCTCTATCTAAATCTTTTAGCTAATACGTCCCTAACTCTAGAAAGCTCTACGCTACTAGGTATAGACCTAGCTATTTGTTACTAAGTTTCCTATCTCTAGATATATCTATCTAGCAGACTAAATCCCATAGCAGTACTAATAAGCTAGGGCTAATTTCCTCTCTTTAAATTTCCTTATAGTTGTCCTAATATTCTTTCTTCTATAAGCGCAGCCTCTTAATTCTTAATACTATATCTTTAAGAAACTAATCTCTTAGGTTAACCTAGGCGGCCCTTACTACTAGTAGCTAAGCCCTATCTATTATCTACCTAAAGGGAAGCGTCTACTATATTAGAAGAGCTAGTTTAATTAGGAGCACTAGGTTCTAACTAGTAACTAGCTAGTATACAGAGTATCTAGTATTTTCTTAAATAGATATTTAGTTAGCTAGGAGTACTATTAGTAGATTAGAGACCTAGCTCCCCTAGAGCTTTATAAGTGCGTTAATAATTAGTTTATGCCCTCCTTTAATTTTTCTATTAACCTAAGGGTTATAGGTAGAGATCTAAACCCTATATATACTATAGATAGTAGCTAAATTATAAATAACTTTTTAGAAGTTAGGCCCCCTATTAACTATAATCCTTCGCGCCATGCTCTATCTATATAGGATGTCTTTGTATATAAATTTAGCGATAGTTTTTAATCTATTATTTAGTAATACTTGTGCTTTAGGCTACCTGCTTAAATAGTCCTAGGCTATTACTAGGAATTATTTCCTAGAATTATAAGGCATGTAGACTATATTAATAGCTACCATCTCCTATAGCGCATAGGAGTAGGTGTTAGTAAGCATATTAACCTTCTTCTTACTGCTTCTTTTCTAACACTTATAACACGTGCGTAGAGTAAGCCTTACTATCTTATATATCCTTTCCTACTAATATTGCTAAGCTATTATTAAGTAGATAGTATTTACCCTATAATAACTAATAAGGCAATGTATTTCCTATATAGTAGCAATCCTAACGTCTTTATTATTAACTACTTGTCTTACTACTATATTTTAAGATATCTTGCGGAAGAGGAACCTATCTCTTATAAAGAAGTTTAATACTTATTTCTTCTATGCTCTTAACTCCTTTTATAGAATATCTAGGATTTTAAACCTAACTAGAAACTAGGCAATTCCTTCTAATTTAGCGCTATATTTAGGATATAGTACTTTATCCTTTATTAGATTATATAACTTAACGTTAGCAATTATATGCTTAATAAAGTCTTTAATATTATCTTTAGTTTTATCTAGGGGTTCCTATCTATCCTCTTTTAGATATTATAATAGAGTATCTGCAACTATATTCCTCTTGCCTAGAATATGTTAAATTTTAAAGTCCCACGCTAAAATAGTAGCAAGCTACCTATTTATTACTCCCCTTAGTATTTTGCTTAAGGACTAATTAAGCTAAGTAATTAAGGTTTAAGCGTCTGTCTTAATAATAAATAGTGTTCTATAGAGCTAAACTCTAAACTTTTTTAGGGCCTATAGTATAGCTCTACACTCTAGCCTAGTAGAGTGCTACTTTGCTTTAGACTTTAACTATACAGTACTTTTAAACTAGCATAGATGTTGCCTTCTATCTAGCCCTATTTATTCTAGGGAAGCTCCTACGCCTTCCCTACTAGCGTCTACTATAAGGTAGATAGTCCCTCTAGTCTTGTAATTAATAGTTATTAGGGCTAGTGCTGTAGTAATAAAATGCTTAAGCTCTTTTATTGCTACCCTCTATAGTTCTTCCTATGTCTACCTAGTGTCGCCTTGCAGGAGTATAAATAATAGCTTTGCTTAGATAGCAAAGCTAGGAACCTATATCTAGTAGTAGACATAGATCCTAATAAATATCTAGACTTCCCTTATATTTCTATATTCTAGCTATTTTACAATCTTTTCTACCTTTATATAGTTAGGGTATCTTCCTTTAAAGCTAACCTTATAGCCTACAATACTAAGATAAGCTATACCCTAATAACATTTCTTTCCTAAAACTATACCCCCCGCTTGCTTAATGTCTACTAGGACTTGGTTAAGCTGCTGCACATGCTTAAGCACAAATCTCTAGACCCTAGGAAGCGCCTCTTCGCCCCTATAGTTAGTCTTAGGCCCCCCTATAGTTATATTATCTATAAATAGTATTGTATAAGGGGAATAATTGCGTAGTATTTTTATTATAATTCTCTAAAAGGCTACTACTAAGTTTGTTGCTCCTTGTACTATAGTGCAGGATTGTAGTAGGCTAATAGGGGTGTGTATAGTAGTTATATCTCTACTATCTAGGTGTAGGGTAATCTAGTTATATCCTAAAAACATATCTATTAGGGATAATATCTTGCACCTAGCAAATTTCTTAGAGGATTTATCTATAGTTAGAGGTAGGTTAGCGTCCCTCTAGCTAACCTTGTTTATATAGATAGTATTCTAGACTAGATAGTGCTTTCTATCTTTTTTTACTACTAAGAAATATAGGTTCTAGTACAGGCTATTGCACCTCTTAAGTGTTCCTTAATCTAGACGCTCTTCTAATATCTAAACAAATTCTTCTTCTACTACCTTAGCTACTAGGAAACTGCGTATTTGCTATACCTTATACAGGATTATCTTTATTTAGTAAGGCAGGCTAATATCTTAAGTAATACGTCTACTTTCTCTAAAGTTAAAGGCAATAGCTACTTCTCTATTAAGAATTATTTCTTAAAATAGAGTCCTTTCTACTACTAATAAGTCTAGACTAAATTTCTATTCTTGTATCCTCTTAGTGGTTAGCCTAGACCCTCTTAGAAATAATGCATATCTTTTCTTAAAAAGATAGTTAAAAGGGCTAAGGTTAACTCTTTCGCGAATACTAAGCTTTAGTAGTTAGTTTTCCTTAGCTACTATTTTCTAGTCCTCCCTTCTAAACTCTATATCCTTATCCTTCTCTTTTAGTTTGTCTACTAGTTAGATTTTCTTGCTAACTTTTTTATACTTAGTGCTTACCTTAGTAACTATTTACACTACTTTTTGCTATACACCTTAATTTAGCTTATATATTACTAATATTAGGTTTAGCTCTTAGATAGCCTGTAGGTCTTTGCTTGCCCCTACACTATATCCTATAGTTTGTGCTGCCTATTTTTCTAGCATCTTTTTGTCTTCTAAGGTGAATAGTTATCTATATTTACTAAATCCCGCTTATAGCTCTATATAGTCTGCCTCTTGTAGAAATTTTAAATATGCTACATGTTCTACTATACAGCATTTATCTCCTAGGTATTAATTTTGCAGGATCTCTTTCCTAAGCAAGGGTCCTGCTATTAGTTTTCTAACTCGTCTTCCTCTTCTATTTTGTCTCTATCTTCTAGCTTTAGATCTAAGGCTATAAAGACTGTATTCCTTTCCCTATCTAAGGATAGCACCTAGTAGGTAACCCTCCTGTAGATATTATACTAAATAGCTAGCCTAGTAGAGGTACACTATAGCCCCCCTAATATAGCTAAGTAGGTTAGGTTTGTAATTACCCTAAAATAAGTTAGGGTCTCTACCTCCCCTATACGTACTAGCATATTCTACGCAGTTCTAATAAATAGGTCTATCCTACTATTATCTATAACTACCCCCTACGTATACCTTAGGGTCTAGGTTAGTATCTTAATAGGTACCTGTAACGCCTATATAGCACTTAATCTTAAGAGATTTATTTATACCTCTATATTAATTAGGTAGTTTACTACGTTCCCCCTTATACTAGTCTAGCTAGTTAGTAGTTCTATATAGAGAGTTATCTAATTTAATTCCTAGTTAGTATAAGACTTATTTTTTTCTTCTTATATAATTAAATCTTTTCTATACCTATCTAAGTTTTATTTAAATTAGAGCCTTACTTAAGTATTAAGTACTTCTAGCATTACACGTATATTACGCTAACCTAGCGTAGGGCTCTTTACCTCTAGCTTCTCTAATTAGTTAATATATCTAAAGGGTAAAATTAGCGCACCCTTTAGATACCTATTTAGGACTAGCGCACTTTCTAGGACCCCTAGCTCTACTATATTTACCCCGCTAAAGTAGTTATTATCCTATAGGACTTAAGTCTAGGGTTCCTATAATAACGTCTTAATTTATTCCTATAGATAATCTTGCCCTAGTAGGTTAGCTACTGCAATTCCCTAGACTTCCTACCTAAGAAAAGCAGCTGCTATTTAGTTTAGGCTTAGGCATATTATTCCCTTAAGCTCTTTATTCTTTACTTCCTTAAACTATACTTTTCTTCTTGTTATTAGTAGGTCCTAATTAGGCCCTAAATTCGCATAGCCTTTACCTATATTATCTAGTAGCTAGATTATTGCAAAGGGGTCCGTGTGGGCCTAGGCTAGGTATAGAATCTCTAGGGTCTCTTTAAGCTCTATCTCCTTACTTGCTCCCTCTTCTTAGTTTACTAGGTTTTATGCTAGTCTTCCTCGCCTGCGCTTCTAGATTAATCCTGTCCTTACTTCTTCTAAGACTTAGTCCCTTTGCTTTTCTTTCTCCCTTATAGAGGCGTGGATCCTAGGTGTATTCTTGTCTGCTAATCCTAGGATAATATATCTTAAGTCTATATAATCTAGCGTTATTACTACTAGGTCTTCCTTACTAGTTTATAGCATTTAATAGTTTAAGAACTACTTATATTCTTTTTAAGTATCCCCTAGTTCTAATCCTTAATTCTAGGAAGATATCGCGTTAGCTCCCGCTCTTTTTACCGCTAGGTAGTCTAGTCCTTAAGTTTGCCTCTACTGCTAGCCTCTTAAATCTATTCTATTAAATAGTTCTAGCTTAACCTATAACGCTAGCTAGCTAAGGATATCCTTAGTAACCTTATAGTATTTACGCAACTTTTTCTTTATCTAGTAAAGAGCAAGGTTCTATAGTGCTAGCTTAGTAATCTGCCCTAGTCTTTTATATAATAGTCTGTAGTAAAATATCCTAGTCCTTATTTCTAGATTCTAGGAAGTGCTTACCTACCCTAGCGCTATAAGTTCTAGCTAGGGGGGGGTAGTCCCTTGCTAGGTAGGTTTCTAATCTATATATATTACAGGTAGGTAGTTTCTTATTATACCCCCTATAACTCTATATCCCTAGCTAAGTAGTTAATATTTACGTAGGGCCCTAGGTTCTTAGCTAGTTTATTAATAAGCCCCTAATTACTATAGTATTCTAACGTATTCCTTGCTCTATCCTAGCGTTAGTTATATATAAAATAAAGTAGAGCTAGTTTGCTAGGCTTTTTAGTAGCAGGCCTATTACGTAGTATTCCTATAGCCTATTAGCCTTAGCTAAACTTATCTTTATTTTTCCTAGTGCCCTAATTAACTAGTCTATTTCTAGGTTAATATTTAGTAGTAGTTAAGTAGTAGCTTGCTCCTTTCTAACACCTTTTACTGCCTCTATAATATCCTCCTTTATAGGTATAGCTTTTGCTAATTCTAATATCTAATATGCCTGCTAAGCATCTTCCTCTATTTAGCTAGCTAATATATATTTTATTCCTTCTCTTTACTAATAGATTCTTTTAATATAGGCATAGATCTTCTCTAGCTTATAGCTTGCTACCTTATTACTATTAGGCCCTCCTAGTATACTAAGCAAGACTAGCTCTTTATCTACCTAGGGTAACCCTCTAAAGAAGAAGAATCTAACCTTGCTTTTGTGTAGCTATTTAGATACTAGGCAGGCATTGCTATATACTACAAAATTAGTATAGTAGTCTAAGAGACCTAGGAAGTTCCTAGAGGCTTCTTATATATATATATCTAGGAAGGTTTAGGTACCTATCCTTTAGGCTGTATCCTAGTCCCTCTAGTGCTCCTTTATAGCTTCCTGCAGCTCCTCCTAGTCTTACTTCTAGTAGGGTCTAAGCTTCTTTACAAATATTCTGCATATAGTATTATAAAAGTCTAGTAGAATTTTTAGCTAATCTACTTTATTTAGCCCCCTATTTTCTGCCTTATAGTTATAGTTATCTAGGAACTCTATAACCTCCCTCCCCTAGAACTAAAAGTTAGTTTTCCTAGGCCTTATAGGGACAAGGACTCTTCTTAGGGATCTAGAGGTTTCTATTTTAGTTAACCCTAGGGTAATATTACTTTCTCTAGGTATTATTCCTAGTAAAAAGAATAGGCTTAGTTAAGGTAGTAGGCTTCTATAAATATTAAAGGAGGTGTATAAACTAGTAATATTAATTAAAATTATTAGATAAGTTAGTATCTACTTGCTTATATTACTTCCTCTCTTTCCTATCTCTTACTTTTATAGACTGTCTCCTCCTCCTTAGTAGCTATATCCCTAACACCCTTCCTAAATAGTGCTAGCACTTGCATTTATTTTTAGTAGATTCTTGTTGCGTTAGTAACTTTAGCCTAGCCCTATTTTTCCTGCTAATAGCGCACACTACCCTGTGGCCTTTATAGTAGCTTTTCTATTAGTAGCAATATTCTAGGTATTCTAGCACTTCTAGTATTGCTAATGCTTCTTGTAGTTCTAATTATTCTAATAGTTCTAGTTTTAGTTATTCTAGTTTTAGTTATTCTAGTTTTAGTTATTCTAGTTCTAGTTATTCTAGTTATTCTAGTTCTAGTTATTCTAGTTGTTCTAGTTCTAGTTGTTCTAGTTGTTCTAGTATTCTAGTGTTTTCTAGTTAGCCTCTTAGTGTTGTTACTCTGTTCCTACTAACGCGCGTTAGCCACGTCCTAATATAGGCCTACTATTTTTGTCTTAACAATATTAATTATTAACACTACCTATTTTTTTTAATTTTTCTCTGCCTTCCTTATACTTAGAGAAATATCCTCTTAGTTATATGCTACTAGGCCCTCCCCTTTACTAGGATAAGATAAGTTCCCCTTAGGCTTCGCTATTTATACTGTTAGGGAGAGTAACCTAGTTAAACTAGGAGAAGTAGGAGGGGCAAGGTTTAATAGTAGTAATCCTATAGTAGAGGATAGGGGTTTAATATAGCAATATAAGTAAAATAATAATATTATAGAGTTAAAGTTAAGTCTACTAGAGTTATTATTATCCTATCCTCTAATCCTTTATACCTTTATACTATTTAATCTGCCTAACCTTTTAGGCTAAGCCTTGTTTTCCTCCTATACATCCCTTACTACGGCACAATAGTAATCTACACAGATCCTAAGGCCTCTATTTAGCTTCTTAACGTATAGGATAGGAGAGGCAAATAGGCTCTAACTAGTCTTAATAAAACCTTTCTATAGGTGCTCTTGTATATATTCCTTAGTAGCCTAGAGTTCCTTAGTATTTTAATAATAGACAGGACTCTAGTAGTTTAGAAGGGGTTCCTCTAGGACTATCTTATAGTTATAAGGCTAGTAGATTAGAAGTTTATTAGCCTTAGCCTTGTTAAAGACGTCCTAATAGGAGTTATAGTTAGATAGGAGCTTCTAATCTAATAAGCTATAGTTATAAGTATCCTATTTAGATAGGGTTTAGATCCTACGCTTAATCTTATATAGGCTAGTAGTAAAGAATTTATTAGAAGATTTTTTTATATAAAAATAGAAAGTATTAGCAGAAATAGTAGCAATTTAAAATTTAGCTAGTAGGGTAATAGTTAGTAATTAGACTAGGGTAGGTAGTGTAATAGGTTTAGTAGCAGCCCTATAAGTAGCTAGAATTTTAAGTATACCACGTATCCTATTAATTAAACTAGGAACATTTTAGTTCTAGTTCTCTTCTTAATCCTAAAGGGCGTCTCTTTGCAAGATATTATAGGTAACTAGAGTAGATAGCACTTGCTAGTAGAGTTGTACTAGAATAGGAGGTGCAGGGTTGTAGGTTAGAGGATATTTCTCTAGCTAGATTAGTTAAGATTTATCTGTATTAATTAGGATTTAGAACTATTTTAGCTAGTGTTATCTAATAATATAATCCTAAGAACCTAAGTCTACTATTATAAAGGGGTAGTTATAAACCTTTTAGCTACTAACTATTATATAAAGCTAAATATAGTAGGTAACTAGGGAGGTAATCTAATCCTAGAACCCTTTAATAGTAAGCTTATATAGTAACTTTTAGATAGGTACCCTAAGTATAGAAGAGATATTATAAGTAATTTTTAAATTAAGAAATAAGTAACCTTAGGCCCTAGTATCTACTAAAGCGTTTAGGCAAATACTAGATCTATTAAGGCATAGGGTTATATATGCAAGCAAATAGGAACTAACAAATAATTTAGTTAAGGAAAGGTTTAATAGGTTATATTAAGTTAGGCCTAGGAAGGAGGATCCTCCTAGGCGTTGTTATTTCCTGTCTAATAGCTATCTAAATTAGTTAATTTAGTAGTTTCTTCTTTCTTAGAATTCTTAATAACCTATTCTACATCTATAGCCTAAATCCTAGGGGGTTTAGGGTAGTTACTAAAGAAGTGCCTAGGCTTTCTATAATTATAGCAAGTAACTAGGGTTCCTATTATAGTAGCGCTAGGAGTAGCTAGTGTAGCAAATAGGGGTTAATTATTTTAAGGGGTAGTGCCTTGTTATTACAAGTAGGGCATATAAGGTTTAGCTATTAAAGGTCTATTATAGGGTTTCTAATTAGCGTCTAAATAGGACTAGTTTCTAGAGTGTTAGAAGGGGGTTAGTCCTTTTCTAGATAATAGAGTAGTCTAGGTAAGAGTAGATAAGGTAGGGTATAGGCAGCGTTCTATATTAAAAGTAGTAAGATAATCTACTATAGTCTTAAAATTATTGTACTAATTCTATTAGAAAGCAAGGTTTAGTATCCTTAGGGAAGGTGTAATCTTTATCTAGAGGTAGTAATACTACTCTAATTAGGGTACTTCTCCTCTAATAGCAAGACTTTAGAACTATAACTTAAAAATAGGGAACGTCTCTATATTAGTTATATATAGGTGGTTAAATATAGTCTAACTCTTAGCTATCTTATTTCTAGTAATAAAGTAAGTTTAAAGGAGGGTAATTATTTCCTTAGCTTTTTAGAACTAAAGACTTAGGGAATTAGATAGGTAACGTAGCTCTAAGTATTCTCTTGCTAGTCCTAAGTAGTGTCCCTAGACTAACGCTATCTAAGCTCTAGAAGAGGGGTAGTAATTAGCGTTAATCTCTAGCCTATCCTAAATAGATGCTTGCTATTATCTAAAAGTAGGATTAGCACTATTACTAAGTGTAGAGATATTTAGTATCTTTTTAGATTATCTCTTAGCTTTTATAGTATATACTATAGGGTTTAATATAGAAGCTAAAGACTAGCTAGGTTAGGTAGTACCCTATATCTCCTTATAGAGGGAGGTGTTGTATAACTAATTAGTAAGTTACTTAACTTGTTCCTCTAACCTCTTCTTTTTAGAAAGGGTTAATATATATTTATCTTTAAGGGAGGTATTGCTTTAAGATTTCCTAGGAGCATAAGGTACCTTAAGGGACAGATAGGAAGTAGGTCCTTCTAGGAGGGCGTTGTTAATTAAGTCTTCCTTATCTAATTTCTTTCTATTAGTAAATAGGCTTTTAAAAGTAGCTAAACTAGATACCTTTCCTTTACCTTTGTTTAATATTTTGTAGTTAATAAGAATAATAAATCTTTTCTTTTTAGGGGGTTTAGTTATAGGAGGATATTAGCTTTACCTCTAATTCCTCTAGGCTTTTAGTAGTCTCTAGGTCTCTACCTTAACGCAATCTAACGCGATTTTTCTAAAGGTAATCTAGCACTATTTATAGGTCTAGAAGTCTAAGCCTATAGGCTTTAGTTATTAGAAGTTCTAATAGCTATTCTAACTATAGAGTTACAGGGTTAGATAGCTACTAGAACTAAATTAGTAGCTTAAAATAACAACAAGTGCGATATTCTTAAATACTATTACTAGCTAGGATAATATTCTTCTTATAATATAACAACTTAGGTAGGTAGGGCATCTAAAAGGTATCCTATATAACTTAAAGGTATATAGGAGTGCGCGTCTATATAGAAAAGGATAAGATTCCTACACCTATAGGTCTTGTATAAAAGGATAAGAAGAACATGCCTATCCTAACTATAGGCGAGCTGTTCTCTATATACATTAGTGAGTTGGGCCTTTATTGGTCCTAACTTGGTATAGAACAATAGGCAGGCAATTCTGCCTTATTATTACAAACCTCTATAATCTAGATTTCTACAAGGACTAATTAAGCTAAGTAATTAAGGTTTAAGCGTCTATCTTAATAATAAATAGTGTTCTATAGAGCTAAACTCTAAACTTTTTTAGGGCCTATAGTACTACTCTATACTCTAGCTTAGTAGAGTGCTACTTTACTTTAGACTTTAACTATACAGTACTTTTAAACTAGCATAGATATTGCCTTCTATCTAGTCCTATTTGTTCTAGGGAAGCTCCTACGCCTTCCCTACTAGCGTCTACTATAAGGTAGATAGTCCCTCTAGTCTTATAATTAATAGTTATTAGGGCTAGTGCTATAGTAATAAAATGCTTAAGCTCTTTTATTACTACCCTCTATAGTTCTTCCTATATCTACCTAGTGTTGCCTTATAGGAGTATAAATAATAGCTTTACTTAGATAGCAAAGCTAGGAACCTATATCTAGTAGTAGATATAGATCCTAATAAATATCTAGACTTCCTTTATATTTCTATATTCTAGCTATTTTACAATCTTTTCTACCTTTTTATAGATAGGGTATCTTCCTTTAAAGCTAACCTTATAGCCTATAACACTAAGACAAGCTATGCCCTAATAATATTTCTTTTCTAAAACTATACCCCCTACTTGCTTAATATCTACTAGGACTTAGTTAAGCTGCTGCATATACTTAAGCACAAATCTCTAGACCCTAGGAAGCGCCTCTTTGCCCCTATAGTTAGTCTTAGGCCCCCCTACTATTATATTATCTATAAATAGTATTATATAAGGGGAATAATTATATAGTATTTTTATTATAATTCTCTAAAAGGCTACTACTAAGTTTGTTACTCCTTGTACTATAGTGTAGGATTATAGTAGGCTAATAGGGGTGTGTATAGTAGTTATATCTCTACTATCTAGGTAAAGAGTAATCTACTTATATCCTAAAAATATATCTATTAAGGATAATATCTTGCACCTAGCAAATTTCTTAGAGAATTTATCTACAGTTAGAGGTAGGTTTGCGTCCCTCTAGCTAACCTTGTTTATATAGATAGCATTCTAGACTAGTTAGTGCTTCCTATCTTTCTTTGCTACTAAGAAATATAGGTTCTAGTATAGACTATTGCACCTCTTAAATATTCCTTAATCTAGGCGGTCTTCTAATATCTAAACAAATCCTTCTTCTACTACCTTAGCTACTAGGAAACTGCGTATTTGCTATACTTTATACAGGATTATCTTTATTTAGTAAGGCAGGCTAATATCTTAAGTAATGCGTCTACTTTCTCTAAAGTTAAAGGTAATAGCTACTTCTCTATTAAGAATTATTTCTTAAAATAGAGTCCTTTCTACTACTAATAAGTCTATACTAAATTTCTATTCTTATATCCTCTTAGTAGTTAGCCTAGAGCCTCTTAGAAATAATATATATCTTTTCTTAAAAAGATAGTTAAAAGGGCTAAGGTTAACTCTTTTGCAAATACTAAGCTTTAGTAGTTAGTTTTCTTTAGCTACTATTTTCTAGTCCTCCCTTCTAAACTCTATATCCTTATCCTTCTCTTTTAGGTTATCTACTAGTTAGATTTTCTTGTAAACTATTTTATACTTAGTGTTTACTTTAGTAACTACTTGCGCTACTTTTTATTACGCACCTTAATTTAACTTGTATATTACTAATATTAGGTTTAGCTCTTAGATAGCCTATAGGTCTTTGCTTGCCCCTATACTATATCCTTGTAACAATAAGGCAGAATTTCCTGCCCATTGTTCTATGCCAAGTTAGGCCTAATAAAGGCCCGACTTACTAATGTATATAGAGAACAGCTCGCCTATAGTTAGGATAGGCATATTCTTCTTGTCCTTTTGTACAAGACCTATAGGTGTAGGAATCTTATCCTTTTCTATACAGACGCGCACTCCTATATGCCTTTAAGTTATATAGGATACCTTTTAGATGCCCTACCTACCTAAGTCGTTATATTATAAGAAGAATATTATCCTAGCTAGTAATAGCATTTAAGAATATTGCATTTGTTGTTATTTTAAGCTACTAATTTAGTTCTAGTAGCTATCTAACCCTGCAACTCTATAGTTAGAATAGCTATTAGAACTTCTAATAACTAAAGCCTATAGGCTTAGACTTCTAGACCTATAAATAGTGCTAGATTACCTTTAGAAAAATCGCGTTAGATTGCGTTAAGGTAGAGACCTAGAGACTACTAAAAGCCTAGAGGAATTAGAGGCAAAGCTAATATCCTCCTACAACCAAACCCTAAAAGAAAAAGAAAAGATTTATTATTCTTATTAACTACAAAATATTAGACAAAGGCAAAGGAAGGGTATCTAGTTTAGCTGCTTTTAAAAGCCTATTCACTAATAGAAAGAAATTAGATAAGGAAGACTTGATTAACAACGCCCTCCTTAAAGGACCCGCTTCCTATCTATCTCTTAAGGTACCTCGCGCTCCTAGGAAATCTTAAAGTAACACCTCCCTTAAAGAAAAATATATATTAACCCTATCTAAAAAGAAGAGGTTAGAGGAATAAGTAAAGCAACTTACTAATTAGTTGTACAACACCTCCCTCTATAAGGAGATATAGGGCACTACCTAACCTAGCTAGTCTTTAGCTTCTATACTAAACCCTATAGTATATACTATAAAAGCTAAGAGATAATCTAAAAAGACGCTAAATATCTCCACACTTAGTAATAGTGCTAACCCTACTTTTAGATAATAGCAAGCATCTATTTAGGATAGGCTAGAGATTAACACTAATTACTACCCCTCTTCTAGAGCTTAGATAGTATTAGTCTAGGGACACTACTTAGGACTAGCAAGAGAATACTTAGAGCCACGTTACCTATCTAATTCCCTAAGTCTTTAATTCTAAAAAGCTAAGGAAATAATTACCCTCCTTTAAACTTACTTTATTACTAGAAATAAGATAGCTAAGAGTTAGACTATATTTAACCGCCTATATATAACTAATATAGAGACGTTCCCTATTTTTAAGTTATAGTTCTAAAGTCTTGCTATTAGAGGAGAAGTACCCTAATTAGAGTAGTATTACTACCTCTAGATAAAGATTACACCTTCCCTAAGGATACTAAACCTTGCTTTCTAATAGAATTAGTACAATAATTTTAAGACTATAGTAGATTATCTTACTACTTTTAATATAGAACGCTGCCTATACCCTACCTTATCTACTCTTACCTAGACTACTCTATTATCTAGAAAAGGACTAACCCCCTTCTAACACTCTAGAAACTAGTCCTATTTAGACGCTAATTAGAAACCCTATAATAGACCTTTAATAGCTAAACCTTATATGCCCTACTTGTAATAACAAGGCACTACCCCTTAAAATAATTAACCCCTATTTGCTACACTAGCTACTCCTAGCGCTACTATAATAGGAACCCTAGTTACTTGCTATAATTATAGAAAGCCTAGGCACTTCTTTAGTAACTACCCTAAACCCCCTAGGATTTAGGCTATAGATGTAGAATAGGTTATTAAGAATTCTAAGAAAGAAGAAACTACTAAATTAACTAATTTAGATAGCTATTAGACAGGAAATAACAACGCCTAGGAGGATCCTCCTTCCTAGGCCTAACTTAATATAACCTATTAAACCTTTCCTTAACTAAATTATTTGTTAGTTCCTATTTGCTTGCATGTATAACCCTATGCCTTAATAGATCTAGTATTTGCCTAAACGCTTTAGTAGATACTAGGGCCTAAGGTTACTTATTTCTTAATTTAAAAATTGCTTATAATATCTCTTCTACACTTAGGGTACCTATCTAAAAGTTACTATATAAGCTTACTATTAAAGGGTTCTAGGATTAGATTACCTCCCTAGTTACCTACTATATTTAGCTTTATATAATAGTTAGTAGCTAAAAGGTTTATAACTACCCCTTTATAATAGTAGACTTAGGTTCTTAGGATTATATTATTAGATAACACTAGCTAAAATAGTTCTAAATCCTAATTAATACAGATAAATCTTAACTAATCTAGCTAGAGAAATATCCTCTAACCTACAACCCTGCACCTCCTATTCTAGTACAACTCTACTAGCAAGTGCTATCTACTCTAGTTACCTATAATATCTTGCAAAGAGACGCCCTTTAGGATTAAGAAGAGAACTAGAACTAAAATGTTCCTAGTTTAATTAATAGGATACGTGGTATACTTAAAATTCTAGCTACTTATAGGGCTGCTACTAAACCTATTACACTACCTACCCTAGTCTAATTACTAACTATTACCCTACTAGCTAAATTTTAAATTGCTACTATTTCTGCTAATACTTTCTATTTTTATATAAAAAAATCTTCTAATAAATTCTTTACTACTAGCCTATATAAGATTAAGCGTAGGATCTAAACCCTATCTAAATAGGATACTTATAACTATAGCTTATTAGATTAGAAGCTCCTATCTAACTATAACTCCTATTAGGACGTCTTTAACAAGGCTAAGGCTAATAAACTTCTAATCTACTAGCCTTATAACTATAAGATAGTCCTAGAGGAACCCCTTCTAAACTACTAGAGTCCTGTCTATTATTAAAATACTAAGGAACTCTAGGCTACTAAGGAATATATACAAGAGCACCTATAGAAAGGTTTTATTAAGACTAGTTAGAGCCTATTTGCCTCTCCTATCCTATGTGTTAAGAAGCTAAATAGAGGCCTTAGGATCTGTGTAGATTACATAAGCTTAACACCTTAACATAAAAGGACGCGTATCTAATACCCTATATAGATAATCTATTGTCCTAGCTAGCTAAAGTAAAAATCTTTACTAAACTAGATATTTATGCTACCTTTAATAAGATCTAAATAGACCCTAACTTAGAGGAGTACACTACTTTCTACACTAGGTATAGTGCCTATAAATACAAAGTCTAACTATTTAGGCTATATAACAGACCTGCAACCTATTAGCGCTATATAAATAATATACTAATAGATTATTTAGATAACTTCTATATTACCTATCTAGATAATATCCTTATCTACTCTAAAAACCTTACTACTTATAAGGACTATATTTAAAAAGTTCTTAAGCGTCTTTATTCTACTAGATTATAGGCTAATATTAAGAAAAGCGAATTCTATATAACCTATACCTGTTACCTTAGATATATCCTTACTAACAAAGGCTTAGAGGTAGATCCTAACAAAGTTAAAGTACTCTAAAACTAGTCCGCTCCTAAGATAATAACTAGAGTAAAGTCCTTCCTAGGATTTACTAGATTCTACTAGCAATTTGTAGAAAACTTCTCTAAGATAGCTAAGCCCTTAACTACTCTTTAGAGCCCTGCTACCCTATTTATATAGACTTTAGAATGTTAATAGGCCTTTAACTAGCTTAGGAATGCCCTGCTAGTAATCCTAAGCTTAGCTTACTTCTACCCTAAATACCCTCTAAAACTAGAGATAGACGCCTCTAATAGAGTTATTGCAGCTATCCTCTTACAGGAGCATCCTAATAGGAAATAGTACCTTATATCCTTCTTTAGTTAGACCCTTACTAGTTCTAAACTTAACTAGGAAATCTATAACAAAGAATTATTTATAATAATCTGCGCCTTTAAGAAATAGCGTGCTAACCTAATAAGTACTTAGCACCTTATTAGAGTATATATAGACTATAGAGCACTAGAGTACTTTATATCTACTAAAGTCCTTAGTGCTAGGCAAGCTAGATAGCTAGAGGTTATAAGTCCCTTTAACTTCTAAATTAAGTACACTCCTAGATCTTATAACGCCTAAGCTAATATCCTAAGTAGAAGGGAATAGGATATAATTAACCTTAAGACTACTTAAAGGGATAATTAATTATAAGTAATAATTGCCCTAGATAAGTTACACCCCTAAATTAACTCTAACTTAGCGCAAGACTACCTAGCTAAGCGTTCCTTACTAATCCTTGCTTTAATTATAGTAGTTTAGAACCCTATAACTCTTAGATCCCTAGGACTTATTAAAACTCTTCTCTAAGAAAATAGGTCCTTATTCCTAATAGAAAGATTAGAGTTGCCTAAGCACTATTAGATAGAAAATAGACTCCTTCTCTACTAGGATTAACTTTACGTGCCTGCTAGATTAGTCCTATATACTAGACTAATTTGTAAGGCTTATAATTAAGTGTCTACTACCTACCTATTAGCTACTAAAACCTATTAGATTCTAGCCTAATATTACTACTAGAAAGGTATAGAGACTACCTATAAATGCTACGTTTAGAACTGTATCCTATGCAGGAGAGGGCACCTAAGACAGCACTAACTCCCTAGCATGCTCTACCTACTTCCTATCCCTAGTCTACTAATACAACACCTGTGCATTAATTTTAAGGATTTTCCCTAGGATTAACGTAGTTATAATTAGATTATAGTTATTATTAATTGCCTATTAAAGTAAGCTATTACTATCCCTTGCTATAAAACTATAGACGCCTAAGGTATAGCTACCTTATTTATTTAGTAGGTGTACTAATTTAGACACACTCTAGATACTATTATTTCTAATTAAGGCCCTTAGTTTATATCTAGTTTCTAGTCTAAGTTCTGTTAGATTATAGGCACTAAAGTTAAGCTCTCTACTACCTACTATAAATAAACTAATAGACAAACTAAGATTATAAATAAGTATATCAATTAGAGACTAAGGCCTTTTGTATCCTATTACTAAGATAACTAGAGCGACCTACTACCTATAATAGACTGTGCCTAAAGTACTCTTCTATATTTATCTATTATCATAGCTCTATATTAGCTCCTCTTTAGTTCCCTACTAAAGCAAAGTTAGTATTAGAAACCAGAAAAGACCCTATCTACTATACTAGAGAAACTAAACTATAAGGACGCCTTATCCCTTGCTACTTAGATACACAACGCCTAGAAGATTGCTAAAGAAAATATAGAAAGAGCTTAAGACTAAATACGCTCTGCTACTAATTACTATTATTATCTAGTTAACTAGAAGGTTAGTAACTATATTTATCTATCCACCGCTAATCTTACTATTTTACAACCTAGCTAAAAACTATCTAAATAATAGGAGGGTCCCTTTAAGGTATTAGAATAAGTAGGAAACGCGTATCACCTCTAATTGCCACCTAGTTCTAAGATCTATAATATTTTTTCTCCTAATATACTATACAAAGATCCCTAAGACCTATTACCTAGATAAGAGGCTCTAAAACCCCCTAGTACCCCTATACAAGGTGTAGAGGAATAGGAGGTGGAAGAAATCCTAGCTAGTAAATTATATTAATCTAAGCTAAAATATAAGGTTAAGTAGGTTAGACACAATCCTAATCCTGTTTAGTATCCTACCTCTAACTTTATAGGTGCTCCCTATAAATTATAGGCTTTCTACTAATAGTATCTAAATTAGCTAGGTCCCCTACGCAGCTTACTAAAATAGATTTAAGCCTAGGAAAAAGGTAAAGAGGATCTAATATTAATTTATAATAATTATACCTAATATTAGAACTAATTTATATCCTATTTAGCTATATATTAGGCTATTAACTACTATCTATTACTATTATTCTTATCTCTATTTATTATTATATCCTATTTAGAACTGTCCTAGAACCTTTAAGGTTCCTAGGACACTACCCCTAGGAAACCTCTTTATTCTATATCTATCTCTCTATTAGAACCTAGTTTAGACTCTATATTAGCTAAGATAGCACCTAGACTACCCTTCTTGGCTAGCTTCTAGATAACTAGTGCAGCAGGTGCAGGAGCAGGTGCGGGAGCAGGTGTAGGAGCTAGATGTAAAGGGCTTGGGCTTATGCCCAAGCCTAGGTCTAACACAAGACGGACCAAGTCTAACACCACTACTAAGCGAACACACTAGACACCTATAAAAAGGCGTAGAGGGCTTACCTCTCCTTTAAGATACTAAATACTATTATTAACACTTATTATATTCTCCCTTAAGGCTAGTCTATAATATTTTAGTATCTTCTTCTAAACATACTATAATAGTAATAAGAGATAGACGCGCTAGATATTTAGAATAACTAGGTGCAACCTAATATAGTAGAAAGGCTAATATAATAGGTCTATAGATTAATAGAATAATAGGCTTAAGACTCTGCTATAATAGCTATACTACGTTAATAGAACAAGGAAATACGCAATTAGATTCTATCCTAACCCTCCTCTAAGCCCGCTAGGTTTAATAACATGCTACCTCTGCCCTCTCCTACCTTACGCTATAAACCTTTCCTAGTTAGCTTACTATTTAATAGCACTAAGGCAAACTTCTCCTCCTAGTAAATAACTATAGAGTTTAAACTACGTGCAGACAAGGTCTTTATTAGGGATAAGGAGGCAAGGTTTATATATATTTAGTCCTAGTTATTACCTATAGTCTAGCGCGCTATAGTACTATACTTTAAGGATAGTGCACGCAAATATTAGGATATAAGCAGGTTTCTTAACTACCTAGCGTTCTATTATAGTAACTATTATAGGTAGGAGCGCGCCTAAGTTATATTAGAATACTTATATTAGGGCTAAAATTAGCCTTTTATAAAGTTCTTTGTAAATTTTGTATAGCTCCTTATATAGTTAGGAGGTTTATACTAGGATAATAAATAGAAGCTTTTATAACTTTAGTAATCTCTTAATAGTTATATGCGCTTAGTTTCCCTTAATAGGGGAGTCTCTAGGACAAACTATAATATAGCTATAGAGGAATATAAGACAATTATAGTAGATATTTAAATAGCCTCTTTAGAACTAGGCTTTCTTTAGGCTAGTAAGTCTAAGGAACCCTAGTAGAAGTCTAACTTAGATTAGGACAGCGATATAAATATAGTAGAAGTAGCAGCCTTATTAAGTGTACCTACTAAACTACTAATATTACGTCCTAACTAGATCCTATAGGACCTGTTTAATATATAGAAACTAGCAAAGGTCTACACCTAGTATAGATAGGGTAGTTATTTTGTGCGTGTATGCCCTAATACCCTATTGCTATAACTAGTAGGTGTTAAGATAGTTGTAGTATTAGCAAGCGGCCCTAATTTAGGAAACTAGCTACCCCTAACCTTAGGCTAAGTTAGGGGTATAAGGAGGACACTATAATAAAGGAATTATTAATAGTAGAGGCTATTAAGTATCCCCTAGATATTAAGGCTAGGTTAAATAATCCTCCTTTCTTTATTCCCCTCCTCCTAGGTAGAGTAGAGAACGTGCAAGTAATAGTTAATTTAGGGTGCTAGTATTTTAGTGCGGTTAAGGAAAAGTTAGCAAGATAGATTAGTAGGAACTTTATTAATATTCCCCTACAACCCTTGTAATATACCTAGGGAATTACTAAGGGTACAAGAATTTTATAGTTAGTAGTATTAGACTATAATTTAGATAGTTAGCGGTCTTAGCTTTTAGCCTATATAGTACCTAGTCTCTCCTATTAACTAATACTAGGCAGACTATAGCTGTGTAGAGAGGGCGTTGTTATAGATATTCTATAAGGCGAATTAATAATTAGGAAGGCGGGAAATATAGTAGTATAAGAGAGCAGGAGACGCCTATATCCTACCTGTATCTCTATTATCTTAGGTTTAGTTATAGCAGGGTTGCTAAATTAAGGATCCTAATAGGAAGATATATAGGTACAAATTTTTACAATAAATATACTAGATATATTATAGGTAATATATAACTTACGCCTAATAAAATATCTAGGAAGTATTAATAAGGGAAGTCCTATTAATATACACACTATCTATATTACTAGTAATACAGTTCCCTATAAACCTAAGTATAAAACTAGAAAGATAAAGTTACTACTAGAACTATAAGAGTTTAAGGACCTATTTAATAAAGAGTTAGTAAGTAGTTTACTACCTTATTAAGGTAGTATAGATTACTATATTTAGTTAATAACTCTCCTAGATAGAACCTAGCCTAACCCCCTATAGGGTCCCCTATACCCTATATCGCGTGATTAATTGCTAGAACTAAGAATATAACTTACTAGATTAATAGATAAGGGCTAGATCTAAGCAAGCTCTTCTATAGCTAAAGCTCTAGTCTTGCTAGTAAAGAAGCTATTAGGCAGTTATCGCCTTTATATAGATTACTAGATGCTTAATAGTATAATAATATTAGACTAATACCTACTACTACTTATTAAGGAAACTTTACGCACACTATCTAGCGCAAGTTAGTTTACAAAAGTAGATATTTGCGCTGCCTTTTATAAAGTTAGAATAGTAGAAGGTTATAAATCCTTAATAGCTTTCTGCACCTAGTTTAGGTTGTATAAATAGTTAGTATATCTATTTAGTCTTAGTAGTGCGCTATCTACTTTCTAATAATATATTAATGCTGCGCTTATAGAGTTACTTAGATTATATGCAATAGCCTACCTTAATAATATCCTAATTTATTTAGGAGGAGACTAGTTTAACTATATAGAAAAAGTAAAGCGTATACTTACGCTATTAAAAGAAGTAGGACTACACCTAGACTTAGAGAAATGTGCTTTTAGTGTTAAGGAGGTACGCTACCTAGGCTATATTATTAAGGTAGGCAAATTACTTAGACCTAACCCTAAAAAGCTTAGGGTAGTATAGGAATAGGAATCCCCTAGGAATATAAGAGAGGTAAGGAGTTTTCTAGGTTTTGCTAACTTCTACTATAATTTTATTACAAAGTTTTCTAAAGTAGCAGCACCTTTAAACTAACTAACTAGGAGGAACACCCTATTCTAATAGGGAGAGGAAGAATAAAGTGCATTTAATGCGCTAAAAAAGGTATTTATATTAGGACTAGTATTAATATAATAGGACCTAGCTAAAGAAACGTTATTAGAAGTAGACTATTTAGGATATGCTCTTAGGGGTTACTTATTATAAAAAGTTAGGGGTGTCTAGCGCCTAGTTACTTACTACTCTATAGTACTAACGCTAGAGAGATAAAACTACACTATATATAACAAGGAATTGCTTGCTATTATTAAGTGTCTTAAAAGTTAGTTAGTAGAGTTATAGAGTGTTTATAAGCTATTTATAATATTTATAGACTATAAAAACTTAGAGTACTTTATTAGCCTTTAAAGCTTAAGCAAGTAATAGTGCTGCTAGGTAGAGGAACTTTTAAAATATTAGTATATCCTATAGTATAGGCCTAGCTATCTTGTAGGATAACCTAATACCTTAAGTAGATAACTATAAGATTTAAACTCCTCTAAAGCAACACTATAGTTAGTAATGCGCCCTAAATTAATTTAGGTTATAGTATTAGAAGTAGAGGAGGCGTCTAAGTTACTAAAGGGCGCTAGCCTCTTTGCTAACCTATATATGTAGACACTATAGGATAAAGTAGTACTAGAAGATAAGACATACTAAGTACGTCTTAATGCGGTTTAGAAAGGCGCTAGGTCTTTCCTAGTTTTAGCTAATATAAAGCAATAAATTAGGGACTGTATAATTAGCGTATATAGCACTTTGCTCTAGAGGGGTGTTATTTAGTTACTAATATAGGAACCCCTTACAACTACTATTATATAGCAAGCATATAAATTAGGTTTAGTAGGATATCTAGGGAAGAATATAATATTTTAAATACTACACCGCGACTATTATTAGGATAGAATGTTAGGAGACGTTGCGTGGTATATTTAAAACTACTATTATTATAGTGCTTACATCTCCTAGAAGCGCTAATAGGGTCTGTTGCAACCTATACTAGTTGTGTTACAATACTAGTCCTAAATATCTATAGATTTTATAGTTAACCTACCTGCAAAAGATAATAGCAAACCCTAGTCCCTATTAGTTATTACTAACAGATTGTCTAAATATGTTTAGCTTAAAGCAATAGTCTCTATAGCAGCTAATTATTGTGCAAGGATCTTCTAGGATAACTAGTAGTAGTTCTAGGGCTTCCTATCCTCTATTATTACTAACTAAGGTTTAGACTAGTTAGGATCCTTCTAGATAACGTTATACTAGATAATAAAGATAAACTAGTTACTATCTACTACATACCACCCCTAGATAGACAGCAGGACAGAGCGGGCAAACTAAGAAGTGCAGGTAGTGCTGCGTATAATAGTATGCTGTTGCAGGAGGGATATTAACTGGATCACGGAGCATCTTGATCCCAATCAATCCCAATCAATCCTGGTCAATACCCCTGTATGACCCACTATCTGATCGACTGCCAGCTCACTGCCAAGTGCCTAACAAAAAGCAGGAGCTCTAGTAAGGAAGGTTTACTAATTATTCACCTTCTAGTAAGGGTAGCTAAAGCTCTATATATATAAGTCCAATCGTAGTAGATACAATCTAATAATCTATCTCCTAAATTATTCCTAACCTTAGTAATCCAAATCTTCACAGTTATAAGCCTGGTTCGCGCTTTACCTTATTAAAGATCGTCCTATCTATTTAAGCGTATTGTTTAACTTAGACACTAAGCCAGCAAAGCTTCACTCTTTCTTTATACTATTTCTTAAGCAAAAAGCTTACTTATTACTCTTCCACTATAAGCAACTAAATCCTAAAGGGGGATATCATACTCACTAGATTAACTAACTGGCCCACCTAGTACATTTAATTTAGATACTATGCCCTAACTAAAGGGATCTAGGTAGAGGTAGACCCTAAGGCTCTAGATGCTAAAAACCACTTTAAAAATAAACCTATTAAGCCTAACATGCTAATAGATATTGCGCTATCTAACACAACAAGCAAGCAGTACAAACTCTAAATAGCATAGTACTAAGCTCGCTTATTAGATTAGGCATTAAAGTTATTAGTAATCTAGAACCTCTTTATATAGGTTAATAATATAGTAGATTAAGGGATCCTTACCCTAGCCTATATAGAGCTTGTTAATTAAGGAAGAGTAACCCTCTAAGCACTAATCTAAGTGCTCTACAATAACCTAGCGCTAACTAACTTAAGCGCTGCAACACTAGCAAGATTGCAGTACAAAGCTTATCTTACTAAGGCAAAGATAAGTAGCTAAGACGCTAATTACTAGTAGAAGGAGTGGACAATCCTATATACGCGAGCTAAGGTATACAACGTTTCTAATATTAAAGGATAGCTTGTAGTACAGGATTATCTTAAAGCTCTATCTACTAGGATCTTACTAGATTAGGGTTAAACTATGTTTTAAAGGATTATTAAAAAGTTAGTAATAGGAGAGCTAACTTATAACCTCCTATAGGTTGCTAAGATCTATTTATCACTGCTCTAAGAGAACAACATAAGATTAAGCTCTAAGGGTCCTAGAGTATTTGCAATAATAGGAGCTCCACCTTCTAATTAACCTAAGAAGGAGTCTTTATACCTATGTAGTAGATCTTACCTATAGAAACCTCCTAAATACAAAAATGTTATTAAAGCTTAGACTAATACAGGTAATAAGCTTACTACTACTTAATAATTAGAGATTAAGAAAAAGATTAATAGGAATCTAAAATTTAAAGAGTTAAGAAAAGCTCTAATTAAGTCCTATCCTATTAATCAAGATTATAGTAGTAAGGCAAGCACGATCACCTATCTAGGCAGTATCTAGGCGGCACTAATTAACCCTATGTTAATAGTAGAGAAAACGAACAGGATCTATTTAACTACTAAAGCTTACGCTCTATTAAAAAGCACTATCTTTAACAACAGGGGTGTAGTGCACCTAGTTAATAATATAAGCTACCTAGAAGAAAGCTTGTTTAGATTAGTTAAATATAAGACAGTTAAAGCAGGAACTTAAGCTTTTCTAATCTTAGGCAGAGGGACTAGAGTGATCCCTAATACTCTTAATGGACCAAGAGGTCCAAAAATAGAAGATTTGGTGCTCACTAACGTGGTGTTAGTAGAAGGTTTTTATGTGAATATTATATTAGAAGCTTAATTGCTTAAAGCAGGAGTTTAGTTCCTTAGGCTAGATGCCACCTTGCAGTTTAGATTATTAGAAAAGAGCGTTGTATTAGCTAAGTTACTGCGTAAGTTTAACTTAACTTTCCTAGAATACAAGCCCTCTACCCCTTATTAAATAATCTAAAGCATGGTGCCTAAACAACCCTAACGATCCTAGACAACTTACCTAAGACACAACAGTAAGGAGCTTTAGCACTAATAATTAGGCTATTTAGGACCTAAGGCGCTTAAAGCTCTAGTTAAGTTAGTAATAAACGTTAGGATTAAAGGAACTCCTAGGAGCAAATGCGAGCACTGCGCTATTACATATGCCTAACAGGTTATATTAAGACAACTAAGGGAAAGATTACTACGTCTATACTACTAGGTATTATAGGATCTATTTAACATGCTAACAGGTATAGCTTACAAGTAATAGATCTTAGTATTAAAGTGCGACTACTTAGGAAAGCTTTATACCTATCTACTACAAGCTAAAAACCTTAATAAGATTATACAGGTGTTTAAAAATTTTAAGAGCTTAATACTTAACTAATATAAGCTTAGCATAGTTAAGATTATACAAGATAACAACGTTGCAACGCTCCCTTAGCGTGGTAAATCTTGCTTTTAGATCTAGGTAGCTAATAATAGTATTAAAATTAAGAGCTTACCTATATATACCTATAAACCTAATAAAGGAGCAGAAAGAGCAAGGCAGCAGATTATAACAAAATTAATTAAAATAAGGATTAGTGCTAACCTACTAATAAAGCTCTGGCCTAAAATTATTAAAGCAGCGACTTGGCTCTATAATATAAGCCTGTCCTATACTTATAATATAATATTACCTAACAAAGTGCTAGATTGTTAGTTTACTAGATACTTTAGGTAGTAGTAACTAGAGCAGATAAGGGAGGCAACTACTAATCTCCGCCCTGATTAGAGCGGAATATACGCCTATAGCTGTTAAGCTTACCCCCTTAATAGAGATTAAGTAGCTAGGCGTTACAAAAGGGTTTTTAAGGTGAACCCTTAGGGTTATATTAGATATCTAGTAGGATACAGAGCATCTAATATATATAGGATATAGATCCCCTTGCTTAATTAGATTATTATAATGTAGAACATTACCTTTAATAAGGATCTTTTCTATAAAGAGAAAGATCTAGAGTAGCTTTAATAGTTAGAGGCTTAAAAGATAGTTAATGTTATTAGCAAAGATAAGATCTATAATATAGGAGAAGTATATAAAGAGCTTAATATCTTTAATTAGCTTTGTATTGCGGCAGAGCAATATAAGGAGTCTAGTAAGCAAAGAGGACTAAACCTAGTGTAGGAGCTAGGGGGTAGGGTAGAGCTAGAGGAGGTAGATAATTAGGCTAGCTAGCCTAGTGATTCACAACCCCCTAAGCAGACACCTCTAGCGTAGGTACTAAGTATAGCTAGCTTAGCACAAAGGATCTATATAAAGTCCCCTAAGCTAATAGGGCTCTAAACTCCTAAACTAACACTAGAACTAAACTTTAGTATAGGAGACAAAGGATCTATATAGGTTATAGATTAGGGTTATACTACCTAAGATAGTAGTAATCTAACTTACTTTAACGCCACAATAGGTAGCTCCTAGGAAAGACCTAGAGGGGAGAGTGCTATTAGTGGGTCACTCTATAAGAGCACGGAGATAGGTAAGGGCACCCTATCTAGCTCTTATAGGGGTGGTAAGTAGAGCTCCTACCTACCTGCTTTAGGACTAGATTCTGTATCTCCTGCAGATCCCTTATAAGCAGCACCTAGAGCTCCTAGAAGAAGCAAAAAACCGCGAGTTAAAGGACTGCCACTAACGCGTGTTAGTAAGCAAGCTTAGGGATAGGACCCTAATAAACCACTAGGAGGCTCTACAAGTGTAGGGATATACATAGTAATAGATCTATTAGATATAGATCTAATTAGAAATCCCTTGCACGATCTTTTAGTATATCCTAAACTAAACGCTATAATCTATGCTATAATTGCAGTAGTAATAGGGAGCAAATCTCCTAAAAACCCTAAAAGGAATACGCACTAGGACGCTCTACAAAAAGAGCTAAAATAATAGAAGGATCTCTATAACTACTAAATGTGAAGGACTTAGGCTTATGCCTAAGCCTAGGTCTAACACAAGACGGACCAAGTCTAACACTACTACTAAGCGAACACACTAGACACCTATAAAAAGGCGTAGAGGGCTTATCTCTCCTTTAAGATACTAAATACTATTATTAACGCTTATTGTATCCTCCTATAAGGCTAGTCTATAACATTTTAGTATCTTCTTCTAAATATACTATAATAGTAATAAGAGATGGACGCGCTAGATGTTTAGAATAACTAGGTGCAACCTAATATAGTAGAAAGGCTAATACAACAGGTCTATAGTTTAATAGAATAATAGGCTTAAGACTCTGCTATAATAGCTATACTACGTTAATAGAACAAGGAAATACGCAATTAGATTCTATCCTAACCCTCCTCTAAGCCCGCTAGGTTTAATAACATGCTACCTCTGCCCTCTCCTGCCTTACGTTATAAACCCTTCCTAGTTAGCTTGCTATATAATAGCACTAAGGCAAACTTCTCCTCCTAGTAAATAACTATAGAGTTTAAACTACGTGCAGACAAGGTCTTTATTAGGGATAAGGAGGCAAGGTTTATATATATTTAGTCCTAGTTATCGCCTATAGTCTAGCGTGCTATAGCACTATACTTTAAGGATAGTGCACGCAAGCGTTAGGATATAAGTAGGTTTCTTAACTACCTAGCGTTCTATTATAGCAACTATTATAGGTAGGAGCGCGCCTAAGTTGCGTTAGAACACTTATATTAGGGCTAAAATTAGCCTTTTATAGAGTTCTTTGTGAATTTTATATAGCTTCTTATATAGTTAGGAGGTTTATACTAGGATAATAAATAGAAGCTTTTATAACTTTAGCAATCTCTTAATAGCTGCATGCGCTTAGTTTCCCTTAATAGGGGAGTCTCTAGGACAAACTATAATATAGCTATAGAGGAATATAAGATAATTGTAGTGGATATTAAAATAGCCTCTCTAGAACTAGGTTTTCTTTAGGCTAGTAAGTCTAAGGAACCCTAGTAGAAGTCTGCCTTAGATTAGGACAGCGACATAAATATAGTAGAAGTGGCAGCCTTATTAAGTGCACCTACTAAACTGCTAATATTACGTCCTAACTAGATCCTATAGGACCTATTTAATACACAGAAACTAGCAAAGGTCTACACCTAGTATAGATAGGGTAGTTATTTTATGCGTGCATGTCCTAATACCCTATTACTGTAACTAGTGGGTGTTAAGATAGTTATAATATTAGCAAGCAGCCCTAATTTAGGAAACTAGCCGCCCCTAACCCTAGGCTAAGTTAGGGGTATAAGGAGGACACTATAATAGAGGAATTATTAATAGCAGAGGCTATTAAGTGTCCCCTAGATATTAAGGCGGGGTTAAATAATCCTCCCTTCTTTATTCCCCTCCTCCTAGGTGGAGTAGAGAACGTGCAAGCAATAGTTAATTTAGGGTGCTAGTGTTTTAGTATAGTTAAGGAAAAGTTAGCAAGATAGATTAGTAGGACCTTTATTAATATTCCCCTGCGACCCTTGTAATATACCTAGGGAATTGCTAAGGGTACAAGAATTATATAGTTAGTAGTATTAGACTATAATTTAGATAGTTAGCAGTCTTAGCTTTTAGCTTATATAGTACCTTGCCTTTCCTATTAACTAATACTAGGTAGACTATAGCTTTGCAGAGAGGGCGTTATTATAGACATTCTACAAGGCGAATTAATAATTAGGAAGGCAGGAAATATAGTAGTATAAGAGAGTAGGAGACGCCTATATCCTACCTATATCTCTATTATCTTAGGTTTAGTTATAGCGGGGTTGCTAAATTAAGAACCTTAATAGGAAGATATATAGGTATAAATTTTTGCAATAAATATACTAGATATATTATAGGTAATATATAACTTACGCCTAATAAAATATCTAGGAAGTGTTAATAAGGGAAGTCCTATTAATATACATACCTTCTATATTACTAGTAACATAGTTTCCTATAAACCTAAGCATAAAACTAGAAAGACAAAGTTACTACTAGAACTTTAAGAGTTTAAGGACCTATTTAACAAAGAGTTAGCAAGCGGTTTACTACCGTATTAAGGTAGTATAGATTACTATATTTAGTTAATAACTCTCCTAGATAGAACCTAGCCTAACCCCCTATAGGGTCCCCTGTACCCTATATCACGTAATTAATTGCTAGAACTAAGAACACAACTTACTAGATTAATAGATAAGGGCTAGATCTAAGCAAGCTCTTCTATAGCTAGAGCTCTAGTATTGCTAGTAAAGAAGCTATTAGGCGGTTAGCGTCTATATGTAGACTACTAGATGCTTAACAGCATAATAACCTTAGACTAATACCTACTACTACTTATTAAGGAAACTTTGCGCACACTATCTAGCGTAAATTAGTTTATAAAAGTAGATATTCACGCTGCCTTTTATAAAGTTAGAATAGTAGAAGGTTATAAGTCCTTAACTACTTTCTGCACCTAGTTTAGGTTATATAAATAGTTAGTATATCTATTTAGTCTTAGTAGTGCGCTATCTACTTTCTAATAATATATTAATACCACGCTTATAGAGTTACTTAGATTATATATAACAGCCTACCTTAATAATATCCTAATTTATTTAGGAAGAAACTAGTTTAACTATATAGAAAAAGTAAAGTGTGTACTTACGCTATTAAAAGAAGCAGGACTACACCTAGACTTAGAGAAATGTGCTTTTAGTGTTAAGGAGGTACGCTACCTAGGCTATATTATTAAGGCGGGCAAATTACTTAGACCTAACCCTAAAAAGCTTAGGGCAGTATAGGAATAGGAATCCCCTAGGAATATAAGAGAGGTAAGGAGTTTTCTAGGTTTTACTAACTTCTACCGCAATTTTATTATAAAGTTTTCTAAAGTAGTAGCGCCTTTAAACTAACTAACTAGGAAGGACACCCTATTCTAATAGGGAGAGGAAGAATAGAGTGTATTTAATACACTAAAAAAGGTATTTATATCTAGACTAGTACTAATATAATAGGACCTAGCTAAAGAAATATTATTAGAAGTAGACTATTTAGGATACGCTCTTAGGGGTTGCTTATTATAAAAAGTTAGGGGCGTCTAGCGCCTAGTTACTTACTACTCTATAGCACTAACGCTAGAGAGACAAAACTATACTATATATAATAAGGAATTACTTACTATTATTAAGTATCTTAAAAGTTAGTTAGTAGAGTTATAGAGTATTTATAAGCTATTTATAATATTTATAGACTATAAAAACTTAGAGTACTTTACTAGCCTTTAAAGCTTAAGCGAGTAATAGTGCTACTAGGTAGAGGAACTTTTAAAATATTAGTACATCCTATAGTATAGGCCTAGCTATCTTATAGGATAACCTAATACCTTAAGTAGATAACTATAAGATTTAAACTCCTCTAAAGCAACACTATAGTTAGTAATGCGCCCTAAATTAATTTAGGTTGTAGTGTTAGAAGTAGAGGAGGCGTCCAAGTTACTAAAGGGCGCTAGCCTCTTTGCTAACCTGCACATGCAGATACTATAGGATAAAGTAGTACTAGAAGATAAGATATACTAAGTATATCTTAATACAGTTTAGAAAGGCGCTAGGTCTTTCCTAGTTTTAGCTAATATAAAGTAATAGATTAGGGACTATATAATTAGCGCACACGGCACTTTGCTCTAGAGGGGTGTTATTTAGTTACTAATATAGGAACCCCTTATAACTATAGTTATATAGCGAGCATATAAATTAGGTTTAGTAGGATACCTAGGAAAGAATATAATATTTTAAATACTGCGCCGCGACTATTATTAGAATAGAATATTAGGAGACGTTACGTAGTATATTTAAAACTACTATTGTTATAGTGCTTATATCTCCTAGAAGCGCTAATAGGGTCTATTATAACCTATACTAGTCGCGTTACAATACTAGTCTTAAATATCTATAGATTTTATAGTTAACCTACCTGCAAAAGATAAGAGCAAACCCTAGTACCTATTAGTTATTACTAACAGATTGTCTAAATATATTTAGCTTAAAGTAATAGTCTCTATAATAGCTAATTATTGTGCAAGGATCTTCTAGGACAACTAGTAGTAGTTCTAGGGCTTCCTATCCTCTATTATTACTAACTAAGGCTTAGACTAGTTAGGATCCTTCTAGACAACGTTATACTAGATAATAAAGATAAACTAGTTACTGTCTACTACATACCACCCCTAGACAGATAGCAGGATAAAGTGGGCAAACTAGGAAGTGCAGGTAGTGCTGCGTATAATAGTATGCTTTAAGCAGACTAACTAGCCTAACTACCTTCTAGCCTGCTAACTTACACTTAACAATAGGGACTCTAGCATAACTAGTGTTAGCCTAAATCTACTTTTAAATAGGTATACTATAGACACGCTATAAAAGATAATATTACTACTAGTAAAGCCTAAGAATCCTTATAGAGAGGCTGTAGTGTTCTTATTACACCTATAGAGGGGTGTAGAGCTAGCGCAAGCTACTATTACATTCTAATAGTAATAATAATAGGAAGTAATAAACTAGTCCTAATACCTATCTAAAAAGTTCCTAAAAGGTAATATAGTTTAGTTTATAATGCGTAATATAAAGATAAACTAACTAAGTAAAAAGTTTAACTAGCTATAGGTAAAGTATAAAGTAATATAAGTTCCTACTCTACTTATAGTAGTATTAGACTTACTAGGGAGCTTATATAAGACTATGCATGTAGATCTACTAGAGAGAGCTGCTAATAACCTACTACTAAGCTAGAAGCTTTAGGACTTACAACTAGGCCTAACAGTTACTCTAGAAAATAAAGATGTAACGCTAGATAAATAGGAAGTAGAAGAGATCCTTTGTGCAAAGAATATAAGAGGAAAAGGAAAGCGTTAAGTCCTAGTAAAATAGAGGGGGTATATTAATCTAATATAGCACCCACTAGAGGTAGTGCAGGATACTAAGGCTCTAGATAAGTTTAAGGAATAGTATAGGGATACTACGTATAATAATAGCCTAATGCGTATAAAAGCTAGGAAGTAAAGGTAAAAGGGGACTAGAATAATAACTTAGACCTTTATTATAATTAAGAAGTAGAAAGGTATTAGAGATATCTTTTATTTATCCTAATAACACTCTAAGCAAGTGCCCTACTACTAAAGTTTTATAATATAGCTAATAATTAGGTAGTAGTGTCTATACTATTACTATCTATAACTAACCCCTCTCTAGCCCCCCCTAAACTATTATTTATATTATCCTAACGCCTCTACGTCTCTTAGCAATAGTAGTAACGCTTACACGTGGCGTAGGTAGGGGATAACTTAGTTAACAAGTATAAATAACAGTAGTAGTAGTAGTAGGAGGAGGGTAGTGCTTTAATAGCTTACTAACGCGTAGTACTCTAGGCCTAAAGAAAATAAATATTAGAATAGATACAAAGGAAACAAGGGAAATTTAATACTAATAATAAGAGTCTTAATGCCTTAGGCAGTGCGCTTAGTAGCGCTCTTAAGCCTATTAATATAAAGGTTAGTTTAGGCCTAGGTCTTATTTATACGCTAGTTAATACGCTAGAAGGTAATACTAGTAGTAGTAGTAAGCTATATAACGTTGTCGTTGCTACAACTACTATATAAGGGCGTAATAGTAGACTAAAGTAGAAATACTAGAGTACTAGTAGTAGATAGAATAATAGTACTAAGCTAATACTAATTATAGGCGCGCGAGTAGGTGGTAGGGGCAAGTAGAGCAATAGTATTATTAGTTTAAGCCCTTAATATAAGATCCTTAAAATAATAGCAGAGCTAGTAGAACTATAGCACAAACTAGTAATAGGTGCCTTTAGTAGGTTTCCCTATAAAGGTGCTAAGGGTCCCCTTCTTTATAATATAGAGGCAATCCTCCTAGTAACTATAATAAAACTAAAGCTAGTTGTGGAGGGCTTAGCGAATATTAGGATTATTAGTAAGGATAGCTTCTAATTAAGTATAGGTCTTGTGGCCGCAATAACAGGACTTGCATAAGCGCCCTAGACACAGTTAGAACTTGCTACAAAGAAAATAAAAATTAAGGGGAACTTACTACTACCCTCCTAATTGTTACACTTACTAAAAAGACAAAGCTAGTTAATACACTAATTATAGGGAAGCGGCTTTATAAAGCTACTGTTATACTCCTTATTATCTAAGTTACTAGAAATAATAAAGCTACTAAGTAGCTATATTTAGGGAGACGTGTGCTAAGCAGAAGTTAGTGTAGAGAATATAGAGAGAATATTAGAAGTACGCACCTTATCTTAGTAGGCCTAGCATAGGGTCTAACTACCTTATAGTAGATCCCTACTACTAGTACTAGTAGTAGTAGATAGAGATATAATAGAGGCTATATAGGCAGGATTAATAGAAAAAGAGTAGAGATAAGACTAAATAGTTAGGAAAATCTGCTATATAACAAAGTAAGTTTAGGAAATTTATAGTAGGGTAGGATAGCTATATTAGAACTTTTATAGTAGGGTGCTAAAACAAGCGTATAGACGCTATACGCGCGTACCACTTAATATATAGGCCTGTTATAAATTAGGAAGGAATACAAAGATATAATAATAAAACTAAAAAATATAGTAATAAAGCCTAATATAGATTATAGAGGACAAAGACACGACCCTAGACCCCTAGAAAGACGATTTCACGATAGGTTGTAGGGGAGGGTTAGGGGTATGTAAAGGACTTAGGCTTATGCCTAAGCCTAGGTCTAACACAAGATAGACCAAGTCTAACACTACTACTAAGCAAACACACTAGACACCTATAAAAAGGCGTGGAGGGCTTATCTCTCCTTTAAGATACTAAATACTATTATTAACGCTTATTGCATCCTCCCTTAAGGCCAGTCCATAACACTAAATAGGATAGCAATTTAGAGACGCAGCATATAAAGAAATTAATACTCTACTAAAAGCTAGTACCTAGGAGGAGATTAATAGGCTAAATACAAGAGAGCGTCTACTCCTACTTAAATAGGTGTTTACATACAAGCTTAATTAGGATAGTTACCTAATTAAGTGCAAAGTAAGGATAGTAGTAAGAGGAGATCTATAGCTTACTAACTTAATTTATTTAACCTACGCAGCTACCCTAGCAGCTTAAACCTTTAGGACTATAATAGCTATTAGAGCTAAGTTTAACCTTAAGATATATTAATATAATGTTGTTAGAGCTTTCCTTAACACCTTAAGGGATTAACACCCTATAGTTATCTATAAGCTACCTAAAGGATATTAAATACCTAGGAAGTGCGTTAAGCTTAAACGAGCTCTATATAGACTAAAAGACTTACTATTATTATAGTATAATAAGCTCTTAACTACACTCTAAGAAAATAAGCTTATTGCTTCTAAAGAGGAGCTATACCTATTCTTTAATAGAGATCGCAGTATCTTGTTAATATTCTATGTGGACGATATCCTATCGCTCTATCACTAAAACTACGCAAGCTAAGCTCACAAAGTTATCTAAGCTCTAAAGCAAAGATATACTATAGAAGAGAAGGGACCTGTGAGCTAGTTTCTAGGGGTAAGAGTAATCTAGGATAGAAAGAGACAGACAATAACGCTCATTTATAATAAATACATTAATAAGATTATAAAGAAATTTAATCTAGTAGAGACAGGAAAATTCCCTGCTACACTACTATTAAGTAAAGACATTAAAAAGAGCACTAGAGAAGCTACTAAAAAGGAGATTAAGGACTATTAGGAGCGCGTTAGATTAATCCTTTATACCTTAATTATAGTGCGCCCTAATATTGCCTATGCAGCCTCCTAGCTCTCCTAATACCTTACTAACCTATCTAAATAACACTTTAATGCAGTTAATTAAGTGATTGTCTATCTATACTAAACTTAATACTAATTAATCTAATATAGGAATAGGGATCCTAATAAGCTTATAATATGTAGTAATGCGTTATTTACTAATAATATTAATACTTAGCAATTATCACATAGATACCTAATTACGCTCTTTAGAGGGCCTATTATTTAGAAGGCAGCTTAATAAGCAACTGTTACTACTTTAACTACTAAGGTAGAGCTCCTTGCGCTTAAGCAAGTAAGCAAAGAAGCAATAGCGTTAAAACGCTTTTTAACTAAAATACACCTTACTTTAGATACTACCTAGATAATTAATTGTAATAATTAAGAAACTATTAGGTTAGTAGTAGGTAATAATAAAAGGATTACTACTAAGCTATACTATATAGATATTTAAAACATGTAGCTTAGATAAGAGTATAAAAAGGGATCTTTCTATATTACCTACCTACCTACTAGTAATATACTAGCTAATAGGCTTACTAAAAACCTAACTATATAATAATTTATAAGGTTTAGGGAGCACCTAAAGTTATATAATAGTAGAGTATATATTATATAGTATTAATTAAAGTAAGGTAGTATATAAGATCTATTAATATATAATATAAGAATAACTAACTATAGCCTACCTCTCTATTATTAACTAGGTAGCTTCCCTAAGGAGCTCTATTACACGCGCGAAGCGTGCCTTAGAGTCTATAGGGAGCCGCCTAGGTTACCCTATCCTAGAATCTATAGGGGGAACCTTAGAGGAGCTAGAGTCCTTATCTTCTAATAAGGAGCTCTAGGCGCCCTTAGCTACTATAGTAGCCTTGCGCGCAAGCTTAGTAGTAGTAGCAGCAGCTTTTACTAGCTCCTGCTACTTAGCCTTGCTCTCCTTAAGGAGTACTAAGACCCTCTACTTCTTATCCTTAAGAAGGTCTTAGCTCTTACCTACCTACTTCCTTACTAGGAAGGATAGCGTAGAATATTAGGCAAGCTTAGGGCTATTAGTTTATTAGTATAAGATCTTGCTAAGCGTTATAAAGGAAAAATTCTTATATAGATTATATATATTAGGATATAGCTATACCTAGAGAAGCACTACTAGCACTAAGTCCCCCTACTAGAAGAGTTATAGCACTTACTATTAGACTTATTAAAGAGCGCTAAGTGCAGATAATTTAGACAAGTTTTAGCACGATAAATACTAGGCTCTCTATAGTAGGAGGATCTTAGGGTCTCCTTAGGAGCTAGAGAGGGAGCAGGAGCAGGAGTAGGGGCCTTAGGCGGGGTCTAGGGAGGAGCAGGAGCTAGAGTTAGAGCTAGAGTAGTAGGAGCTAGAGTAGGAGCGACCTTCCTTAGCTTTGCAATCTTAGCTATAGTAGTAGTAGCTATGTGCTTAGCTACTGCACACTCTATAATAGCCTTACGCTTAGTAGTAGTGCGCTCTTCTTTAGTAGCGGCGGCTTTAGCAACTATAGCTTTAGCTACGCAGGAGGTAATAAGGGTAGTGTAGGCAGAGTAAGCGTAAGTAGTAGATTTTAACTTTAACTAAGATATAGGTTAGTAGGGATATAGGTATAGTTTAGATCTTTAGTTATATAATCTTATAATTTAAGCTATAGTAAAGATTATAGTTAGGTAGATAGAGTTATAGAGCCTAGTCTAGATAATATCTAAGCGCGTAAGCGCGGGCTAAACAAGGAAGGCGCGCTAGTTAGTATCTAAAGGGTAAGCTAATTTAACCCTTTAGATATATAACGCTCTAATTAGCTACACTACCTACTAACTATAGGCGTAACTATAACAATAAAAGATCCACCTACACCTAGGGGGTGTGTTGCAGGAGGGATATTAACTAGATTACAGAGCATCTTAATCCTAATTAATCCTAATTAATCCTAGTTAATACCCCTGTATAACCCACTATCTAATTAACTGCTAGCTTACTGCTAAGTGCCTAATAAAAAGTAGGAGCTCTAGTAAGGAAGGTTTACTAATTATTTACCTTCTAGTAAGGGTAGCTAAAGCTCTATATATATGAGTCCGATCGTAGTAGATACAATCTAATAATCTATCTCCTAAATTATTCCTAACCTTAGTGATCCAAATCTTTACATATGCTTTAAGCAGACTAACTAGCCTAATTACCTACTAGCCTGCTAACTTGCACTTAATAACAGGGACTCTAGTATAACTAGTATTAGCCTAAATCTACTTTTAAATAAGTATACTATAGACACACTATAAAAGATAATATTACTACTAGTAAAGCCTAAGAATCCTTATAGAGAAGCTGTAACGTTCTTATCACACCTATAGAGGGGTGTAGAGCTAGCGTAAGCTACTATTACGTTCTAATAGCAATAATAATAGGAAGCAATAAACTAGTCTTAACGCCTAGCTAAAAAGTTCCTAAAAGGTAATATAGTTTAGTTTGCAATACGTAATATAAAGATAAACTAACTAAGTAAAAAGTTTAACTAGCTATAGGTTAAGTATAAAGTAATAGAAGTCTCTACTCTACTTATATTAGTGTTAGACTTACTAGGGAACTTGTATAAGACTGTGCATGTAGATCTACTAGAGAGAGCTGCTAATAACCTGCTGCTAAGCTAGAAGCTTTAGGACTTACAACTAGGTCTAATAGTTACCCTAGAAAATAAAGATGCAACACTAGATAAATAGGAAGTAGAAGAGATCCTTAGTGCAAAGAATATAAGAGGAAAAGGAAAGTATTAAGTCCTAGTAAAATAAAAGGGGTATATTAATCTAATATAGCACCTACTAGAGGTAGTGTAGGATACTAAGGCTCTAGATAGGTTTAAGGAATAGTATAGGGATATCACATATAATAATAGCCTAATACGCATAAAAGCTAGGAGGTAAGGGTAAAAGGAAACTAAAATAATAACTTAGACCTTTATTATAATTAAGAAGTAGAAAAGTATTAGAGATATCTTTTATTTATCCTAATAACACTCTAAGTAAGTGCCCTACTACTAAAGCTCTATAATATAGCTAATAATTAGGTAGTAGTATTTATACTATTACTATCTATAACTAACCCCCCCCTAGCCCCCCCTAAACTATTATTTATATTATTCTAACGCCTCTATATCTCTTAGTAATAGTAGTAACGCTTGCGCGTAGCGCAGGTAGGGGAGGACTTAGTTAACAAGTATAAGTAGTAGTAGTAGTAGTATTAGGAGGAGGGTAGTGCTTTAATAGCTTGCTAACGTGTAGTACCCTAGGCCTAAAGAAAATAAATATTAGAATAGATATAAAGGGAATAAGGGAAAACTAATACTAATAATAAGAGTTTTAATACCTTAGGCAGTGCGCTTAGTAGCGCTCTTAAGCCTATTAATATAAAGGTTAGTTTAGGCCTAAGTCTTATTTATACGCTAGTTAATACGCTAAAAGGTAATACTAGTAGTAGTAGCAAGCTATATAATATTATTGTTACTATAACTACTACGTAAGGGCGTAATAGTAGATTATAGTAGAAATACTAGAGCACTAGTAGTAGAGGGAATAACAGCACTAAGCTAGTACTAATTATAGGCGCGCAAGTAGGCAGAAGGGGCAAGCAGAGTAATAGTGTTATTAGTTTAGGCCTTTAATATAAGATCCTTAAACTAATAGTAGAGCTAGTAGAATTGCGGCACAAACTAGTAGTAAGTGCCTTTAGTAGGTTTTCCTGCAAAGGTCCTAAAGGTCCCTTTCTTTGTAATATAGAGGCAATCCTCCTAGTAACTATAATAAAACTAAAGCTAGTTGCGGAGGGCTTAGCAGATATTAGGATTGTTAGCAAGGATAGCCTCTAACCTAGTGCAGGTTTTGTAACTATAATAACAAGACTTGCACAAACGCCCTAGACACAGTTAGAACTTGCTATAAAGAATATAAAAATTAGAAAGAACTTACTACTACCCTCCTAATAGTTATACTTACTAAAGAGACAGAGTTAGTTAATATACTAATTATAGGGAAGTGGCTTTATAAAACTACTGTTATACTCCTTATTATCTAAGTTACTAGAAACAATAAAGCTACTAAGTAGCTAGGTTTAGGGAGATATATACTAAGTAAAAGTTAGTGCAGGAAATATTAGGAGAACATAGGAAGTACGCACCTTATCTTAGTAGGCCTAGCGCAGGGTCTAACTATCTCGCGGTGGTTCCCTACTACTAGCACTAGTAGTAGTAGATAGAGATATAATAGAGGCTATATAGGCTAGATTAATAGAAAAAGAGTAGAGATAAGACTAATTAGTAGGGAAAATCTACTATATAATAAAGTAAGTTTAGGAAACTTATAGTAGGGTAGGATAGCTATATTAGAACTTTTATAGTAGGGTGCTAAAACAAGCGCATAGACGCTACGCGCGCGTACTACTTAATATACAGGCCTGTTACAAATTAAGAAGGAATATAAATATATAATAATAAAACTAAAAAATATAGTAATAAAGCCTAATACAGATTATAGAGGACAAAGACATAACCCTAGACCCCTAGAAAGATAATTTCACGATAGTTTATAGGGGAAGGTTAGGGGTATGTAAAGGGCTTAGGCTTATACCTAAGCCTAGGTCTAACACAAGACAGACTAAGTCTAACACTACTACTAAGCGAACACACTAGACACCTATAAAAAGGCGTAGAGGGCTTACCTCTCCTTTAAGATACTAAATACTATTATCAACGCTTATTGCATTCTCCCTTAAGGCCAGTCCATAACACTAGAACTAATTTAGACGCCTTCTTATTAAGCGCCTTTATCTTAGCCTACACTATAAAGGTTGCCTCCTAATTTAGTGCTATTTCCTCTTTAAGTTTGTTAATAGCCCTTATTAAGCCCCTAACTACTAAGACTATCTTATAAATACTATTCTAAAGCTAACATAAATTAGATATAGTAGTATAATATATAGCTATAAGGATCTTAGTAGCTTCTATGCCCTTAGTCTAAGTATTAGTAATAGTAACGCACTTAGCAAGGTTTTAGGCGGTTTCTTAAACGTTAGCCTTAAACTGCTTAATATCCTTCTAATAAGTAACTATAGCTTCCTTATCCTTATCCCCTTTAGCAGGGTTTGCTACTAAGCTATAGTACTTATCTAGAGCACCCCTAAGGGCAGAGTACTCTTAGCTAATAAAAGAAGGAATCTGCTAGGATTAGTAAAGGAACCCTATTAGACTTAGATACTTACTAGATTGCAATACTTATTCTAGGAGATATAGTACTAGCACTTCTTAGAATTCTTTAACTTAAAATTAAAATTATTAAACCTGCCCCTAGCTAGAGCCCTAACTGCCCTTATATAGAGAGCGCGATAAGCGATAGGGAGGACTCCTAGTAGTACTAGTACTAGCATAGCTAAAGGTTCTAATTTAGATTAGCAACTATTTAATTATATAGATTAAATACTTACTAGATTTTAGATAGATTAGGTTAAATAATTAAAAAATTAGGGATATAGGAATAAGAAAGTTAGTAGGTAGAGGGCTAGTTATAGGCAGGCTAAGGATAGGGGTCCGTGCTTTAGGAACAAGAAGTGAAGGTAAAGGCAGAGGTAAAGGTAGAGGTAAAGGTGGATTTATTTTGCAAAAGCTTTTCTTTAATAAGGGATCTAAACCTAGTCCTAAGGATAGGGACTATCCTTTCTCTATAGGAGGGGGTAGTGTAATAATAAGGCAGAATTGCCTGCCTATTATTCTATACTAAGTTAGGCCTAATAAAGGCCTGACTCACTAATGTATATAGAGAACAGCTCGCCTATAGTTAGGATAGGTATGTTCTTCTTGTCCTTTTGTACAAGACCTATAGGTGTAGGAATCTTATCCTTTTCTGTACAGACGCGCACTCCTATATGCCTTTAAGTCGTATAGGATACCTTTTGGATGCCCTACCTACCTAAGTCGTTACACATCTAATATATACAGGATATAGATCCCCTTGCTTAATTAGATTATTATAACGCCGAACGTTACCTTTAATAAGGATCTTTTCTACAAAGAGAAAGATCTAGAGTAGCTTTAATAGTTAGAGGCTTAAAAGATAGTTAATATTATTAGCAAAGATAAGATCTATAATATAGGAGAAGTATATAAAGAGCTTAATATCTTTAATTAGCTTTGTATTATAGTAGAGTAATATAAGGAGTCTAGTAAGTAAGGAGGACTAAACCTAGTGTAGGAGCTAGGGGGTAGGGTAGAGCTAGAGGAGGTAGATAATTAGGCTAGCTAGCCTAGTAATTTACAACCCCCTAAGCAGACACCTCCAGCGTAGGTACTAAGCACGGCTAGCTTAGCATAAAGGATCTATACAAAGTCCCCTAAGCTAATAGGGCTCTAAACTCCTAAACTAATACTAGAACTAAACTTTAGTATAGGAGACAAAGGATCTATGCAGGTTATAGATTAGGGTCTTACTACCTAAGATAGTAGTAATCTAACTTACTTTAACGCCACAATAGGTAGCTCCTAGGAAAGACCTAGAGGGGAGAGTGCTATTAGTAGGCTACTCTATAAGAGCACAGAGATAGGTAAGAGTACCCTATCTAGCTCTTATAGGGGTAGTAAGTAGAGCTCCTACCTACCTACTTTAGGACTAGATTCTGTATCTCCTGTAGATCCCTTACAAGCGGCACCTAGAGCTCCTAGAAGAAGTAGAAAACTACAAGTTAAAGGACTGCCACTAACGTGTGTTAGTAAGCAAGCTTAGGGATAGGACCCTAATAAACTACTAGGAGGCTCTATAAGTGCGGGGATATATATAGTAATAGATCTATTAGATATAGATCTAATTAGAAATCCCTTGTATAATCTTTTAGTATATCCTAAACTAAACGCTATAATCTACGCTATAATTGCAGTAGTAATAGGGAGCAAATCTCCTAAAAACCCTAAATAAAATACGTACTAGGACGCTCTATAAAAAGAGCTAAAATAATAGAAGGATCTCTATAACTACTAAATAGGATAGCAATTTAGAGACGTAGTATATAAAGAAATTAATACTCTACTAAAAGCTAGTACCTAGGAGGAGATTAATAGGCTAACTAAGGGAGAGCGTCTACTCCTACTTAAATAGGTGTTTACATACAAGCTTAATTAGGATAGTTACCTAATTAAGTGCAAAGTAAGGATAGTAGTAAGAGGAGATCTATAGCTTACTAACTTAATTTATTTAACCTACGCAGCTACCCTAGCAGCTTAAACCTTTAGGACTATAATAGCTATTAGAGCTAAGTTTAACCTTAAGATATATTAATATAATATTGTTAGAGCTTTCCTTAACACCTTAAGGGATTAACACCCTATAGTTATCTATAAGCTACCTAAAGGATATTAAATACCTAGGAAGTGTGTTAAGCTTAAACGAGCTCTATATAGACTAAAAGACTTACTATTATTATAGTATAATAAGCTCTTAACTACACTCTAAGAAAATAAGCTTATTGCTTCTAAAGAGGAGCTATGCCTATTCTTTAATAGAGATCGCAGTATCTTATTAATATTCTATGTGGACAATATCCTATCGCTCTATTACTAAAACTACGCAAGCTAAGCTTATAAAGTTATCTAAGCTCTAAAGCAAAGATATACTATAGAAGAAAAGGGACCTGTAAGCTAGTTTCTAGGGGTAAGAGTAATCTAGGATAGAAAGAGATAGATAATAACGCTTGTTTATAATAAATATATTAATAAGATTGTAAAGAAATTTAATCTAGTAGAGATAGGAAAATTCCCTACTATACTACTATTAAGTAAAGATATTAAAAAGAGTATAGGAGAAGCTACTAAAAAAGAGATTAAGGACTATTAGGAGCGCGTTAGATTAATCCTTTATACCTTAATTATAGTGCGCCCTAATATTGCCTATGTAGCCTCCTAGCTCTCCTAATACCTTACTAACCTATCTAAATAACACTTTAATACAGTTAATTAAGTGATTATCTATCTATACTAAACTTAATACTAATTAATCTAATATAGGAATAGGGATCCTAATAAGCTTATAATATATAGTAATGCGTTATTTGCTAATAATATTAATACTTAGCAATTATTATATAGATACCTAATTACGCTCTTTAAAGGACCTATTATTTAGAAGGTAGCTTAATAAGCAACTATTACTACTTTAACTACTAAGGTAGAGCTCCTTGCGCTTAAGTAAGTAAGCAAAGAAGTAATAGCGTTAAAACGCTTTTTAACTAAAATACACCTTACTTTAGATACTACCTAGATAATTAATTATAATAATTAATAAACTATTAGGTTAGTAGTAGGTAATAATAAAAGGATTACTACTAAGCTACACTATATAGATATTTAAAACATGTAGCTTAGATAAGAGTATAAAAAGGGATCTTTCTATATTACCTACCTACCTACTAGTAATATACTAGCTAATAGGCTTACTAAAAACCTAACTATATAATAATTTATAAGGTTTAGGGAGCACCTAAAGTTATATAATAGTAGAGTATATATTATATAGTATTAATTAAAGTAAGGTAGTATATAAGATCTATTAATATATAATATAAGAATAACTAACTATAGCCTACCTCTCTATTATTAACTAGGTAGCTTCCCTAAGGAGCTCTATTACACGCGCAAAGCGTGCCTTAGAGTCTATAGGGAGCCGCCTAGGTTACCCTATCCTAGAATCTATAGGGGGAACCTTAGAGGAGCTAGAGTCCTTATCTTCTAATAAGGAGCTCTAGGCGCCCTTAGCTACTATAGTAGCCTTGCGCGCAAGCTTAGTAGTAGTAGCAGCAGCTTTTACTAGCTCCTGCTACTTAGCCTTGCTCTCCTTAAGGAGTACTAAGACCCTCTACTTCTTATCCTTAAGAAGGTCTTAGCTCTTACCTACCTACTTCCTTACTAGGAAGGATAGCGTAGAATATTAGGCAAGCTTAGGGCTATTAGTTTATTAGTATAGATTTTACTAAGTATTATAAAGGAAAAATTCTTATATAGATTATATATATTAGGATATAGCTATACCTAGAGAAGCACTACTAGTACTAAGTCCCTCTACTAGAAGAGTTATAGCACTTACTATTAGACTTATTAAAGAGTGTAGAGCGTAGATAATTTAGATAAGTTTTAGTATAATAAATACTAGGCTCTTTATAATAGGAGGATCTTAGGGTCTCCTTAGGAGCTAGAGAGGGAGTAGGAGTAGGAGTAGGGATATAGGGTAGGGTCTAGGGAGGAGTAGAGGCTAGAGTTAGAGCTAGAGTAGTAGGAGCTAGAGCAGGAGCGCCCTTCCTTAGCTTTATAATCTTAACTATAGTAGTAGTAGCTACGCACTTAGCTACTACACGCTCTATAATAGCCTTATACTTAGTAGTAGTATACTCTTCTTTAGTAGTAGTAGCTTTAGTAACTATAGCTTTAGCTATATAGGAGGTAATAAGGGTAGTATAGGTAAAGTAAGTATAAGTAGTAGTTTTTAACTTTAACTAAGATATAGGTTAGTAAAGATATAAGTATAGTTTAGATCTTTAGGGTTATATAATCTTATAATTTAAGCTATAGTAAAGATTATAGTTAGGTAGATAGAGTTATAGAGCTTAGTCTAGATAATATCTACACGCGTAAGTGCAGGCTAAATAAGGAAAGCGCGCTAGTTAGTATCTAAAGGGTAAGCTAATTTAACCTTTTAGATATATAACGCTCTAATTAGCTATACTACCTACTAACTATAAGCGTAACTATAACAATAAAAGATCCACCTACACCTAGGGGGTGTGTTGCAGGAGGGATATTAACTAGATTATAGAGTATCTTAATCTAATTAACCCTAATTAATACCCCTATATAACCTACTATCTAATTAACTACTAGCTTACTACTAAGTGCCTAATAAAAAGCAGGAGCTCTAGTAAGGAAGGTTTACTAATTATTTACCTTCTAGTAAGGGTAGCTAAAGCTCTATATATATAAGTACGATTGTAGTAGATATAATCTAATAATCTATCTCCTAAATCATTCCTAACCTTAGTAATCTAAATTTCCACACTTTCTCTATAGGAGGGGGTAGTATAATAATAAGGTAGAATTGCCTACCTATTATTCTATACTAAGTTAGGACTAATAAAGGCCTGACTTACTAATATATATAGAGAATAGCTCGCCTATAGTTAGGATAGGCATGTTCTTCTTGTCCTTTTGTACAAGACCTATAGGTGTAGGAATCTTATCCTTTTCTATATAGACGCGCACTCCCATATGCCTTTGAGTCGTATAGGATACCTTTCAGATGCCCTACCTACCTAAGTCGTTACAAGGTTAGGAATAATTTAGGAGATAGATTATTAGATTATATCTACTACGATTAGACTTATATATATAGAGCTTTAGCTACCTTTACTAGAAGGTAAATAATTAGTAAACCTTCCTTACTAGAGCTCCTGCTTTTTGTTAGGCACTTGGCAGTAAGCTAGCAGTTAATCAGATAGTGGGTCATACAGGGGTATTGATTAGGATTGATCGGATCAAGATGCTCCGTGATCTGGTTGATATCCCTCCTGCAACAGTCTATATACTACAGGAGTTGCTATTAGAGTGTGCTAAGTAGAGCTTGCGGAATTCACCATCGCTGTACAGGCCAAGCAACTTGTCGCAACGAGTGAAGAAGAGACTAAGGGAAGGCTCCCAGCCCCTAGCCGTGATGGGAGACTCGCCCACACTCCTTAGGTGTAGGAGGGGAAAGTGTATGTAGTAGACGTGTTTGCTGAGTTGAACTAGGGCAGATCTTTAGACTCTGTATTCCACGGACCTAGATTCTTTTTCATTGCTATTTACTACCAGCGACCCAATCGCGAGTTGGGGCTGGCTCTTTGTCCACGTCTATTCGCGATCAAACGTAATGTTCTTGTAACGCGTAATATGGTATTACCTCTTGGCTATTATTCGTAATTTTGTAAAAGGGTCTACTACCCTCCTGTATACGGTACAGGTCTGACGTTAACCAGTCGTACCATAAGTGTCAACTCTATTATGGTTACTAAAAGTCCTATTGCCAGGTAGAGATCGCAAGACCAGCGCCTCATTCAAGTCAAAGGTAGGCAATAGTAGGCAAAGTCAGCGGCAGCCCGCCCGCAGTACATTTACATGAAGTAGTCAATCGACATTTCACAGTTGCCCAAAAAGCAATTCTAGTCTCCTATACGAAAACATCGACAACTACGACGTCGACTAGCCAGAACCGCGTCAAGATCGATTTGAAAGCATCTAAGAATGCAGCTTTAATCACTGCCACAGTTTGTGGTCAATGCTGGGGTGCACGGTGCAGACCAGGATGGTGGACAGTACACAGGAACTAGTAGGCACAAGTTTAGCAATCATCTCACGTAGACAGTCGGGTTATGTCCAGCATCTAATGCATGGTAAGAATGAACTGTTCTCCCCTTACCCAAAAAGACAGTCTTCACGCTTGCAGTGCGCTAGGAAAACCTTTGTATAGCATTTGAGCTGCCACTTCATTCCATCCCATAGACGCTAAGCTCTAACGCGAGTACTATACTATATACATTTATAACAGGGGTACCAGCTGTGCGTATAGAAGACAAAACGAAAAGAACGTGAAAAAGTATAAATAGAACCTTTCCGAACGCGATATTAAAATTCTTTAATTTACATGGGGAAAATACATCTAACTCTCGTATGAAAATCGTCGTCGTGAATTGTCCGCCGCCCGCGATTCATCGTCCATTGTGCGATAGGGCGGCAACTCGATTTCATCCTGCATCGAAGCGCCCGTCGAGCACGAAACTCTGTGGTTCTTCCTCGACCTGCGGCTCGAGGACATGCGACCAGACATGGCGACCCCATCTAGCGGGACAGCCGGGTATAACCTGGTTGATGCAGTGATGGATACAGGGGAACCAGCGCGTTCGCACGGGTCCACCCCGTTTACGTTTCGCTCCCGAACGACCATGGTTTCCTTTTCGGATAGTTGGCGGCCGTCGGCTTCGCTGACGGGCATGTCACCCGGTAATTCAAAGAAAAAGTCCTGTGCTTGTGCAGGTTTGGGATCGACAAAAGGATCCCTCTCAATATGCTCATTGGGTGCTCCTGGCAGCTCTGCCTGGGCGTGAAATCTGACATCTTTTCCTCCATCCGGTACGCCCCGGGGACTGTTTAGAGGTGGTGTCTCAGGTCTAGCAATTGGCTGAGGCTCTCGGGCAGGAGCTGCTACCTTTTGTCGCCGTCTTCGTCGCCACCGCCAGAACCACCAGGCGACCGCGGCAAGTGCCAGGCATACGATGGCGGAGCCAAAACTAATCCCCACGATCCATGCAGTCGAAAGTGGCGGGTAAGACGGGCTACTCGATATCGGTGGGTCATCTTCGGCCCGGCCGTAACGGGGTGAGACAACTGCGGAGATGTTCGAGGGCCGATCATCCCAAACCCGCGGATGGACTGAAAACACAGATCTCTCCCAGTCGACTTTGAGGTAGGCCTCTTGCAAGAATGTGCGCCCCAGTATCCACTGGCTTTGGTCAGTCCCCCGGCGGATTGGAAAGTATCTCGTTGCCTCGGTGAGATTCTGATAGGGCGGTTGCGCCTCAAGATCAAAGGCCGCATAGGGAAGCAAGAAGGCGTTGGAATCCACAATGTCCCGGGTATTGGTGTTGGTGATGAGAAACGTGATTTCAGGGTTGAGGGCTAGCAGTCTGGCGTGCAGGATGCTGTCAACCAGGTACAGATTCGTGGTCTCATCGTACGTCAACCCAAACGCTTCTTCAAACGCTTTGCAGATCTCAATGGGAAACCAAATCTCAGCCACGGTGGAATCGATGACCATGGCCACATTAGCCGTGTTCGCCTTGAAGAGGTCGAACCCGTTGGAGGCTGGAGATTGTGATGAGAGTCCCACAAGGCCGACTACTGGTCTTTGCTCGCTGTCGAGTGCATAGTTGGTTTGCGTGTCGGCGAAGCGAGCTGCATCATAACCACCGAGGGTCAAGCTTGCCAAAGCTGGCTCCTTGCCGACGCGGTACCGGGCGCCTGCTGTATATCCAAAAGACTGGCTAGGTATGCTCATCGCCTGGAAAAGTTGGGTGATGTAGCTCTCTCTGGTGGAGCTGCGCGGAAACTCGGTCGCCTGCGACTGAAGTCCGATGTAGCCCAGCCAGGGTTCTGCTGGTGTGGAGAGGGTGGAATTGGCGCCCATGGTCGCAATCGTCGTGCTGTTCAGGGTGAGGCCATCCGCTCCCAGACGGACTGTGTCAAGCCCGTAATGGCCGGTGCCAGAGAGGCCTCTGTACCCATCCGAGCCCAGCTCGTAATCGCCGAGCTCCTGAAAAGTCGTCGACTGCGAGTGGTTGAAGGAGCGCCCGTGGCTGTCCTCGCAATCCTGTTGTGCGTTCTGGGCGCAAGCCGGGGCATCCACGAGCAAGATGTGCTTCGCGGCCGTCGACACCAAGACGCTGGTGTTGGTCTGCTGCGAGCCGACGCGCAGGCTGAAGGTGTTCCAGGCACCGTCCATGCCCGCCCAGTTCTGCTCGTCCGGGACAACGGGGATGGGGGCCGGGACTTGGGTCACGCCCGGTAGCAGCGAGTAGCCGGGTGGATTCGAGATGTTCCGTGGCAGAAATTCGGTGGCGCGTGCGGTGGTGGCCCACGTGCAAGCAACAACAACGACGACGACGACGACGACGACGACGACGAGCTTGCGGGCACCCGCGCAGAGCGAGTGTTGGCCGCAATGGGCGCGCATGGGCGGGAGGGCGTGGAGTTGTCGTCAGGGCAGAGCAAGAGGTGGTGGGCACCGTACCGGGGGAGGTAGAGGGTCAATGGCAAACTTCCAGCATCGTCCGGCGGTGGAGACGCGCACGTTACGGTACAACTGGGTATCAGAAGACAAATGTGCGAGGGAGCTGCAGAAGCGGTGCCTTTACCTACATAAGTAAGTTCGTGATGGAACTGGGGAAGAGTCCCTCCTGCGCTAGAGTTGGGTAGTCAATCACCTTGCTACGCCTACCGATTCCAGCCATCCGTTGGCGGGCAGATCGGTCCCACTGCGGAGATATCCCCAACGGCGAGCGATGTGTAGTTGTAGGCGGAGGTATGGGTACTGTGTATGTTGGTAGATGCTCTCTCTCTCTCTCTCGGGTGGAGAGCGAGCGCCGTCTGGGGAAGGGCAGATCAGTGTGATGGATGACTTGGATGCTGCGAGACGCCGTGCGACTGTAGGTGAATGGTGCAGACTACACACTGTCCTCGGTAGATTCTTATGCCGTGTACATGGAATTAGAGAAGGCATCCAACAAGTAGGGGCCTAAATAGATGGTACTCACGTGCCCAAGTCTCTTCAGTGGGCTAGAGTACTAAAGTGACTCTACCTGGCTGGCTAAGTAGAGGAAAAAATAAAATCCCTCCTTCACCCCAGTCGCAGTAGATGCCGCTTTGGGCCGCCTTCGTCTACCGACCTAGGTAACACAGTGCACATCCTTCATCGCCCATCACACTGCCCACCTCGTAGTCCCTCCACACGAATCCCCCTTCCCTCCCCTTTGTTCAGAGCAACGGGGTGACGTCTCTGTCGGGCGGAGCAGTCTCCGTGTGTACGACGTTAACAGGCTTGGCCACCAACCACCAATCACCGCAGAGACGATCCTGTGTCCCTACCAGGACCTCCATGACAATGCAAAATTGGCTGCTTCTCGGCACGTAGCCACTCTCTTCCTCTTACGAAGCTGCAAAATACCTTGAAACGACTTCAGTCCCAGATTCCACATGCCCACATCCACATGCATCCCCATCACACCACAACCCCCAACAGATCCAACCTCCTGGCTAGACATGCAGCTTGGGCCCATCAGTCCATCCATGCATCCATCCATGCTATGCATCTTCTCTTTCCCATGTACACAGCATGTAGCTGCCCAGCCATCTGCCAATGTCTCTCCTTCATCTCACTGGCGCGATCATGACAAATACATACATCTTTTGGCTTTCTCTTCCGCCAAGCCTGGGTCGACATCGACTACTACCGGTAGACTAGGTACCGCCCCCCCCCCCTGCTTCCCAATCACAGAACCTCTACCCACGCTCACTCCGCCCTACAAGGCACTGAACGTACCCTCATTCCATCCATAAACCCTCGTTAGCCGACGAGAAAACACCAACAGCTGTGTTCCCTCAATATTCGACTGGTGTGGCCGATGCAGCGTCAGACCCCTCTGCACACCCATTCTCTCTGGCGGTCGAAAAGCATAAATGGAGCCCATTTTCGGCATAATGGAAAACCCAATGTCTGCCATGGCCGCAACAAACCCATCCCAAGCAACAAAACTGCGAGCCTCCGATGATCTCGACAACAACGAGCAAAACACGTCCAACGTAGACTTCTTCACCCGAAACATGTCATTTGCTACGGTAGGTTGGTCCTTGCACGAGGTGCTCATGTCGAATTGATCTTTGCTCTCAACTCCGAGCGAATGCACTGGTCGCGTCTTCTCTTTCGCCTTCCTTACATGAGTCGCCGTGACTGGAGCCTGCGGGATTGTGGGCGATACATAGGCCGCTCGGAAATGTGCCAACTTTGCCTTTTGATCCTGGTAACGTTCGTGCATTTCACATAGCGCACTGTCCACCAGATTCTGATAGAGCACGGTCAGCTTGCCGCCTAATTTCTCCTCAACATAGGTATGTAGGACTTCGAGAGCCCCAGAGGCCATCCCTGGCTCAAGGAGGTTGTCGATGGGAATCACAAAGGCATCAAGACGCAATCCTGCCTTGATTGATTCCAGTCGACTGTCAAGACTCTCGACTCTAGACACAAACGACGACTGCCCTTTCTTGCTGATTGTCGGTAGATTGACGACGCCAGAGAGACACTGAATGAAAGTCACAATGATGGCAAGATCGCCGAGGGAATCAAATTCCTGCTTCAACATTTTTCCCTGTTCGAGTGGATGGACGCGATGAAGGTCGGTCAGCTTCTGCAGCCAATCAGCGGACTTGGTCCACGTCGTCTCTTCTTGACAGAGACGAAGCATGTAATGCAATTGCGGATTCTCCACCGTCAAGGATTCGGGACTACATTTCAAGCCCACACGAACTTTGTCGTAGTTTTTCGCGTTCGTAGCACGCCTGAACCACCTACCCCCACCTGTGCCCGTGGACACATATCGCTTGAACGTATCTCGAGCACGCGTGTACTCCATGGCGCACACTTTAGAAAGTTCCTGCAAGATGATCGCTCGGAATTGCCTGTCGTGGGAAATGCCAAGCATTCGCAAGAGGCACGCCATGTACTTCCACACACAAGCGTTCCTCACCACCGTTCGAACGGCGTCGAAGAAGGCCCCGCTGATAAACTTGTCCAGGATCGCTGGCAGAATTCGTCCTCTATCGTCAGCTACAAGCTCTGGTCGCGTGTAATACCAAAGGTTGACCTCGTAGGCAAGGATCGTTGGCTCCGTGGATACCAGATCAATATAGTCCTCCAACGACACCTGTTGATCGATAGCACTTTCAGCCAGGCCAGGAAGTTCAGTCTTGGTGGGCGGCGAATGAACCGATAGTTTAGCCAACGCTGTCGTCGCATTCTCAGCGGGGCGTGGCGTCGGGCCCTTTGCAGTTCGCGTGGTAGATCCAACGTCGAGTATGTCTTCGAAGGTGATGTTGAGGGCTTGGAGTATATATAATTGTCGCATCATGATCAACTCGCCGGTGGATTGTGGAACGATCAATCCAGCTTGGAATGCAGATCTAAGGCTTGCCACAACCTCTCTCTTGTTTCCTGGTGTGGTCGCGAAGGTTTGCCCATATTTCTCCTTGCTGTGGAAGGTTGTAAACTGGTCATTGTGGTCAGATGCATTCCGAAGCTGTAGATTCTTCCTGCACATCATGTCGACTATATGCTCGTAGTCTCCTGCGCTGCCGTTGACGCCACTGGCATACTGATCCTGTAAGGAAGTGGTTGCTCGATGTCGCAACAAATTGAGGAGGAAGTCGGACGAGGGCGCAGTCAGGTCGCGCATGTTCCACTCTGGCAAGATCTTGTACACAGCTCCCATGCTGGTGTCGTCCGGGTGCTTCAGGACTACCCCATCAAGGGAACCGTCTCTTACAATCGTTTCGCGTTGTCTCTGCTGGAGAGATCGCCATGTCTGCTCAATCAAAGGACCCTGGCGTTGGAACTTGCGTGCAAGGTCGGCGTGAAGATCTTTCAGAGTGGCTATCATTGTAGGCAGAGTCCGAGGACCGGCGGACAAGATGTCACAGTAGCGAGTCTAGCTGATGATTTAGCTTGGCCTTCCTGTCTTGCTGTCGGATAGCCTGGCAGTCTGTCCTTTGTAGGAGAAGGCAAAGGGATGAATCTAGGAGACTGGTGGGTGGTGGGCGTTCATATGAGCGTGGTCATGAGGCAGAAGCCAGTCATACTTTTCCCTCGCGCCCGGGCTTTTCACACGTTTCCCAGCGATGAGGCTTTGTTTGCGTCATCGAACATTCGACTGGCGGGCAAGGGAGGGCGGGCGTGATGGTCGTGTGTTGTTTCCAATGTTTGCCCGTTATCGCGGAGAGAAAAGGAAGTCACGACCAGGCCGTGTGACGCTTAGTACGCAAACATTCATTCACCACCTCGCTCGGATTGATGTACGTCCAAGACAAACAGCATCACCAGCCCAGCATGCCGGCACACATACCCATCCCTCTGCAAGTCTACTCGAGCGTACTGGTGGTATTACACGTCAAGGCGAAACAAATGTATGTGTATTTTGGATCAATGCTACCGTTACTCCAACACAAAAACACAAAATCGCTTACTCTGTCTACATAGTCTATCAAGTCTCCCACCAATGCTTGTGCTTAATCTGTCCCCGCCCACTCCTCTCTGCACCGCCTCTTCCCGTGCTCCTCGCAACGCCCCAATAGCCCCACTTGGACCGTTGATTCCACACCCACCACCGACCAAGCTCCTCAGCCAGAATGGCCCAGTCCTTCGCTCTACCCCCGTGGCTGACTTTGATGATTGCGACCAACTCCTCCATCGTCCATGCAATGATGGGCTGAAGCTCTCCAGGGTCCGTGGAGACATCTGTGAAGCGCAGTGGGATGGCTGAGCAGAGTGGGAGAATGAGACGATACGTCGTCGAGGCATCGGCAATGGCAAGGACGGAGCCACCGGGGTTGATGGCAGAGAAGTGAAATGGCTGGAAGAAGGCCGGGGCCTCGGAGCCGTCTTCCAGTAGGACACTGAAATCGATGTCGCGGATGAGTGAGTTGCCCTGATAAAGAGGGAGAAGCGCGTGTGCTGTCGATGCAGCGTCGGCGCTAAGGGAATCCGTCTCGATGAGCAGATCCAGAATCGTAGGGAGGATGGACAGTTGGGTTGTTGATGTGCTGACTTCAATGCGAGGCAGGTCAGGATGAAGGAATAGGAGAGGTACGGCGAAATTGGAGACATGGCCGTTGTTGACCGCAGAGGTACTTTTGTCAACCGCAGTAAAGGCCAATCCGTGGTCGCCAGTCATCACCACAAGCGTTTCTTGCAGTGCGCCGACCTCGTGGAGCATCTCGAAGATATCAGAAATCCACTCGTCCTGATACTTTATGGTGTTCAGATAATCGTCAAAGGGATCGTGTGGTCGCCAATGGTTCTGCTTGAGGTATGTGTCCCTACCCGCCCAGTCATTTGGCGTTGCAAATGGATGATGAGGCGAGCTCGTGAGATGCGAGGCAAATACGCGCTTGTCCTGTTGCATACCATCCACAAACAGGTCGCGAAGGTAGTCAAGCGTTTCAACCTCCGGGAACCCAAAATAGTTTACGCGTGGCTGTTTCGGGGGGTAATGTTTCGACCGCTCATCAGAAATTTGGGCTTCCACTATAGTGTGCTTGAAACCCATGCGATCGTTCAAGACGTCTTGGTTATCGAATTGGTCTGTCACCGACTGGATGAAGGTGGAGGTCCATTCCGTGTTTCGGTAGTCCCCCTCCCCATGCGGCGTTTTTTCAACTCCTGCCTTGGGGTGGATGGAGGTATCATTCCAGGGATGATTCAGTTGCTCAAGTATCTGTGGCAAGCAAGCCTGGTAAATGCTACCTTTGGTTTCCTCCGTGAAGTCGACTGGAAGTGGCTCCACCCCACAGTGGCTACTGACCAGACTCTTCAGCGTGTACGCTGCCTGCGTAACTGCGCCTTTCACGTTCAGCCCGCCCATGCCATTCTTAAACGCTGCTTTCCATGGCTTCTCTTGCATAAGTTCCTCGTGTGATTCAAACCCAGTCGACTCGCCAGAAAGAAAAGCAGAGGTTGCAGTCAATTTGGCGAGTTTAGCGTCCAATTCGGCTGTTGCGTTGGATGAACTATAGGTCGATATGATTGCCTCGTAAGCGCGGCTACCCTTTTTCAGAGGAAACATGTCTTTGCGGGTGCTTTCCAAAGTCAGTAGAAGGATATTCCTAATCTTAGGCTTCTTCGTGGCTAGCCTGTGTGCCAGCTTTTCCGTTATGGGTGCTTCAAGGTTAGAGAGCTTGAGAGGATCGCAACGAGGTCCATACCCTCCATGGTGCCCATCACCGCCTAGTAATGAACCATCCGAGCCATGATCAGGAGACGGGCTATGGGAGGATGAGTCGGATTTGGGAGGGCCATGGGGCGGTAGTTCACGAGCAGATGACCCGTCATCTCCAGGCATCTCCAGCCATTCGGGCGGCCCTTTTTTTATCCCTCTACCGCACGATGGCGAACGTGGCATCCAACTGTGGGGCTGTGTGTTGTTGAAAAAATTAGCGAAACGCTCAAATGGAAAAATCGATTGCTCCACTGGATGCGCCAGACAGAATTCCGAGTTGATGGGTTGAAACCACGCGGCTTCGATTAAGGTGATGGGTATGGAACCTGACATATGCGCATATGGTGGTGACTTGGGCCGGACAATCTGGAGTATGATCACCACGATGGCCGCTATCAGCGTTGTGAAAGAAATCGCAATAGCAGTCCGTGGAGTTGGAGTTGTTTTCACAGTGGACATTGTGCCTGGCAAAGGTTCCAAATCAACAGGTGAGGACGAACGACTTTCCTCTAACGAGATCAGGGGGGCCTTGGCTTCATCGATATTGGTTGTCTTTCTCAATAGCGCATAGACGCGACAGAAAGACGCGCTTATTCTTGCTAGGACCAAATCCACGGCATCGTAGAACCTAGGCGTTATGATCCACGCAACTGTGGAAAGACTGCCAAAAGTCAAGCCTACAGCTGGCAACCCAGACAAAAGTAGACCTAAGCCTCCACTGCCGCCTAGTACTCTGCCAGCTGCCATCCATTGGATCTCGCCTCCCGTCTCCGCGAAGAAAGCAATCTGTGAAGATGCACACCCTGCAGTGAATAGACTATACCATAGCAATATTAGCAATCGATTGTGGTCATGCTGCGAATTAGACTTACGCAAGGAGACATCCAATCACCTTCCTATAAATTCCACCATGCTGTGTATAAATGAACGTCTTGCTTATGACCAAGAGGAGCCAGTCCTGCAAAAGAAAGGTTGGAAAGTATAGAATGTAGAGAAGTATAGGCAAAGATGAGGCATGGCTACCGAGATGAAGTAATTTGGCGAGAAAGTAAGACACGAAAAAGAGAGCAAATTGGTTCTTGGGCCTCCAGAAAGCCTGAACAAGGGCTAAAGGATTGAACAGCATGACATTGAAAGAAAGGAGGGTCGTGGATATCGTTAGTCGAAAAGGGCGCTCGCGGAGGTAATAGCAGATTCGCACATGACAGACAGACGGGGAAAATCCAAGAAGGAGGGGATGAAGAGAGAGAAACCCCGAGCAAGGTTAGAAGAGGCGCATTTTGCCGTGAGCCAGCCTGCACTGCCTCTATGAAACGGGGTCCGTATTAGCAACGTCCCGTTAGTGTCGCGTGCACGAATTTAGCAAGTGGAAAGAAACGCGAGTGTCGCGTGCTCGAGTCCCGGAGATCTAGAGTGCTGTGGCTGCTTCAGCTAGGACTCTATTCGAGGAAACACGCTCGCTAGATGTCGAGCCACGAATCAGGCCTGAAAATGGGACGTCCTTGATACTGGAAAGGAAAGGAGAGTGCGGCAAGCCCGTGTTGGGCTCCGCGTGCGTTCTGGCTCTTCCTCGGTGGCTTGCCTTCGTTAACGTTAGTGTACAATATGTATGGTACCAGCTCCATAAACATGTGCAGTCCCTGGTTGGATGTGAGAGACGTAACGATGCCGCACATATGCACTACCGGCCAACAGGTAGGCAATGTTCACGGCAACTTCATATCGAGAAGTAGGTAATGACTATGAGACCAGCGTCCAGAGTCGCAGTTGGTGAACAAGATGCCTTTTAAAGGGGCAACTCAGAGCATAACTGCAGGACGCTTGGTAGAGGCTGGTGGAGCATCAAAGCCTCTCTCTCGCTGTGGACATGGTTTGCACGGTAGAAATTGATGAAAAGCGTATAGGGTGTGGAGAAGGGCCGAATGCTGTTGCCGACCCTGGGAGTTGAGTCCACATTGGCTTATGTCAGTTTGCTGGTATAAGGTGTTTGATTGGCTCTGCCTTGCCGTCTGCTTTGTGCATCTCGCGTCGATTTTCGACGCCATCACGAAGCGAGCAGGGTCTGCAGCTTTCAAGACTTCAAGCCTTGTTGCCAAGATGTCAGGTCAGCTCGTGCCGAGGTCATCTTTTGACATCTCACCGGTTTCTGGTGTGGAGAAGGAAGGGAGGTTGATTGTTTTGTACAAAAAGAAGAATTGCGGATCTTCAGGCCGGTAATGAAGCAAGGAGTTTTTTCGGCGATAATCCCAGATCTTACTGTAGGCTGTAAATGATAATAATAGGAGTAAAAGCCCGCACTTTGAATACTCGTTACCCACTGTACTGTACCTAACTATGTGCTGTGAATGCACCTTACCTCTGAAGTCCAGCCACCATTGGGATCGGGTGGTCTAGACACCTGCGGGAGTCGAGTCAAAGAAATCGCGCTCCCGCCAAGTCGACAGTTGAATCCTTTCAGACCCCAGCCTACAGGACCGTAGGCATCTCCCAGGTTTTACCCCTGAAGCAGATCGTTTTTGGGTAGGAACGAATGTCTGACTCAAGCCCGCCAAGGCGTGAATTCGGTGTCAATCTCGATAGCGGCTGCACTGCACGAGCAGTGATCGGCTGTTTTGTCCTTCAATTTACTGCTGTATACCGGTACTGGCAATCGATGTGAAAGTGGATAGTTTTCCAGGCTTTGGCGCACCTTGGCCATGCAAATGCGATTCCACTGTCAGCTTTAAGTTTTGACCGTGTCTACGGATATGAGGGCCACCTGGATAACATGTCAAAGGCTAGATGCGTTTCCCTTAGATTCAGATACTACATGGTAGGTAGGGAAGTGAGTGGTGTGGTGGTGGTGGTGGTGGTGGTTGTGGTGGTGGTGTAAGAATAGTATTGTGCGTACCAGGTTGAAATTACGTCAGACCAACCCCACTTTGGCTCGACGCGACGCTCAACTTTCCCCCCACTGCCCATCCGACAGCAATGCGATGCCACAACAAGGTTCGACGACCATCTCTCCATTAACCACCTTCCTCCTTGTCTGCCTCTTTGTGCTTGCCCTCTTTCCTGGTAGCTTTGTGTCCATCTTCTGGCTCCCCTACAACTCACTAGCCAACTACCTGGTCCCTGCCGTCCAACCGCGCCGCAGTGTCGTGTGCACGAGTCCGGATATCTGCATCTCTACTCCTACCATGTCTTGGTAGGCGGAAGGCCATTCCACATTTACTCCAACCTCATCCTACTCACCACCTGCACAGGTTCCAGAAATCCCTCACCTTGCCCTCGCGCAGTCGTGGCTCCTACTTAGTCACCGACCACATCACCAAGGAACTACCTCAGATCAAAGAGTACAAGACTGGCCTACTCAATCTCTTCATCCAACACACCTCCTGCGCGCTCTCGCTGAATGAAAACTACGACCAGGATGTGCGCGCAGACATGACCGACGCGCTCGACCGCATTGTACCAGAGGACAAGAAGGGCACTGGGTTGTATCGTCACGACGATGAAGGCAGCGATGACATGCCTGTATGTGTGAGGTTGCCGACGAGAAGAAGACGATGTGGCAAGTGTTGGATCTCAGGCATATAGGCTGACCAAGGACAGGCACATGTCAAATCAGCCTTGATCGGAGCGAGCGTAACGATCCCAATCACGAACGGCAGACTGAATACGGGTACATGGCAAGGTATCTGGTACCTTGAGTTCAGAGATATGAAGCATACTCGCAAAGTAGTAGCTACGATCCAGGGTGAGAAGATGTAAGCTACCATAGGTAGGATCAAGAACGACATAGCGAGACACCATCACATTGCACATCTTTTCGAAGCGGATCTGATCCTCTCATGAACGGGCAGAATACATTCCTCCCCTTCGCATGTACACCAGGCCGCGCCGCCGTATCAATACTCCAGTGACAACAGCAGCAGGAGTATCGAAACTTACCGCACTTACGAGACAAACACACCGCTCCGCAACGTCAGTGCACCGGTGCATTGACCTCTTGTCACTCAACTAGTCGTGAGAGAGTTATCATTGTATCCCGACGTCGTTGCATACTTCTAAGCACTTGTGAAACCTCGATCAAATACATGGTCTTAGGAGACATGATTCTTACGAATTCCTTGTCATGTGCAAGCCTTTGGAGTCGCACGAAGCTGACCAACAGTGCGTCTCAAGTGAAATCCGCTGTTACAAGATGAACGATTTTGGAAAACGACGCAGTAAGACGCCCTTGCACTCCGCACACAACTAGATCTCAACGCAAGCAAAAAGCGGAGCGAGGCGGGCGTAAAAGGCCAGAAGAGTGACGTAGTATTGAGGAACCGGCCAACACGCTGTAGGGGCCTATTAGCTTGTCATGTGCGAGATGATGGTCTCATTATAATGAGATATGCAACATCGTGCTATTATAGTAGAGGGAATTTTGAAATGTCTGATTTTGTTACACCAATTGATGGTGGCTCACAGGTCGGCCTAGAACTCCACGGGAATGAGCCTCTCTGGTTTTGGAGTCTCCATCGAGCACCCGATTGTAAATTCAGACTGTGTAACGTCATGACCACCCTACTTTCACGTCAAATATGATTTGCGAACTCAAAAAGAGAACCTACATGCAACTCTTCATGACAGAAATATATACTTTGTGTATGCAGCCATTTCATTACATTGGATTAAAAGTCATTGACCCCTTGCAGAAATAGCTAAACATTACGGTGAACATTGTAGGCAGACAACCCCTCATTCTCTCAGAAACGACACGATCACTCCATGGTTCCACATGTACGATGCCATAGGTTGTGCAACAGATCCGTCATAGTGGAATGACACAAGTAGCTTTGTTTCTCTCCCATGTTCCGAAGATCTGCTGTCTCTTCTTGACACATTCTAGTAGAACATGGTGAGCAAAACTTTCACGGTAAAACATTTCAAGATATTTTCTAGAGACCCCAAAGGCCGGTGTTCACTAAAACGTTTCGAGTGTCCCCATAAACTTTGCAAAGAGGTAGTTGAGGCAGGAGATCAGGTTTGACTTTGTCGTTCACGGCATAAGCATCGGAGGCCTAACTCCCTTGACTAGAGTAGATTGAGGCACAATTGCCTTGTATCACAAAGCAATGATGCATGAGTACGTTGGATTGACCGGCTTACGATCAGATGAGGGACTTGCAGCTTGACCCTGAAGCAAGGTAACGATGTCAGCACAGTTTTTGGCTTGGTAGACCTCTGAACGAAGATATAAAGTGAAAGTCTCCAGACGTCTAGAAATTGATCAACTCATTACCTCGATCCAATTCATCAACACCTCCAAGCCAACTTCCAAAGATACACAAGAAAACGCATCGTCACAAAGCACAATGTGAGTGGCCACCACACGCCAGCGCAACACAGGTTCTCCAATTGATCATAAACACAGCCGTGAGAATGAAGGTCACCATCTCCATCATTGCAATTCTCCTCCAGGCCAGAAACACCCTCTCAGCTACCACTGCAGAGCTAGCCGAAGAATGCGGTGCCCTCGGTATCATGGAGATACCCGCCGACGCCAGCCTAGCTGACTACCGCCACTGCAACTCCCACCCCCTTGGTCCCGACCGCCGTATCTACGCCAACCAGGACCTCGCTCCTGGTATCGATCCCAGCCCCAAGCGTGACCTGGGTGCTGTCAAGGCGGCCGGAATTTTCGGACGCGCAGCGCAGGCCTGTTGGTGGGATGCACCGCTCGGTTGTACAAATGGATACTGCTGGAAGTCATGTGGGAAGGCGGGGGAATGGTGCTGGACGGCTTATAATAATGGAGTTGGCGATTGGGCGCGCTGCGAGAGAGCTGAGGATTGCAATTCAGAGGAGGCGTGTGGGCAGGGGTGTAAGGAAGGGGATAAGAGTTGTGGCTGTAGTTGTTAGATTGGTGCGAAGGACAATATGTGAGAATGCTGAGTCAAGCAAGTACCGGTACAGTTGCGTGCAGAAATGTGGGATTTGAAAGGACCTGGAATGTGTATCGTTTCCTTGTCACACTCGTTTATTTATGAAAGCACATCGCCCTCCAATCAATTGTAGACAGCTAAGCCAAATACCTGACGATCTACAGTTGTTGACATAGCTGGAGCTATAAAACCTATCACAACATGTGTTCCCAGGCCAGTAAGCAAATTGCTCATATCGTATTAAAAGAAAAGCTCGCTTGTATTTAATATCGTCTGTGATACTTTAACCAATTACATCAATCGGTTGCCAACCATGGTCGCTGTCCGATCCAACATTTGGAATATGAAGATTGCTGATTTGGTTATTCATCATCATCATCTGCCATCAGCCTGACTTTGTGTCCCCACTTCACTCCAATGTCCGAAGAGTCTAGCTACGCAGGGCAAATCTTCTTGCCTACCATTGAGCTTTCGAGACTTGATGCACACATGCATGTTATAATTTGTAGGAGATTAGCCCCCCTTGGCTGTTGAGAACGATACTCGAATGGTGTGGTCTTTGGAGTACACATGGTTTCTTTCGTCTCTCGGGGGAAGGCCCACCGAATTTACCCCACAATTCGTATCTTTCCTACCATACCTAGCCTAGGCACTGCACTCTCCACAATCCCCCGCTATCTCCACTCACAGTCCCGCCTCAGGAAAAAGCTCCTTGATCACCCATCACCATGGCCAATTTGTTCAGTCATGGAAGTGGGGCAGCCTACAGTAGCAAGTACCCCGAAGCAACAAAATAACCAAATCCCTCACCCCTCCCCCTCATTCATGGGCAGAGCGGGTACATGGTGGGTGTCTACCTATGTGAGGAAGCATCATGGGTCATTGCAATTAGCGCTCGGTGGAAGAAGTAGCAGCGAGGATGATGCCGAGAGACATTACATGAATACGGCTGCAGATCTTACGAAATCTCATATCTTTCCACTTGGTATTTGGAAACGGGCTTGAAAATGCTGAAGTTCAAGCTGGTATTCGCTGTGCTGCGGTTCTACAAAGCAGTAGCCGCGTAAGTAAAAGAGAGAATGCGAAAGAAGTAATTTGTACATTAATAAACAAGATGCAGATTCGTTGATTACGGCACAGGCTATCCGAAAAAAATACTCTCAGACGAATAATCCATCACTATCGACGTATCAGTCATGGCAGAACACAACATTGACACTTTCGCCCACAAGCCCCTTCCTCGCCCTCGATTACGGCTTCGAAATTGCAGGCTTCCCATTCTTCCACGTCTCTGCGCTCTCAAGCCCAGTACAAATCGAAGTTAAATACTCCGAGACCTTGCCCGCGCTCGCGGAGCCAAATTCCGACGGACCATGGACATTTTCAAATGGCCTGTCGAATACCTTTCGTGTTGAGACATTTAACATCACAGAAGAAGGATATATCGAGAGTTTCTTTGTACAGGGAGGTCAGCGATGGGAGTCGATCCGCTTACTCACCAATGCTACGGTAGATATCGCGGGCATAGGATTCCGCTTGACAGGTCCACACGAGGATGCCGAGACACTCCCAGGACGTCTGAGTACATCGAATGCAGTATATGATAGGATCTATGGTCTGGGAGGCGGGTCTGTGCAAGTAGCATGTGTGGATGCGGGAAATGCACCATCAACGTGGGAGATTACGGACCAAGGGGCATTGGTTCGTGGGCAAGCGAGTGCGCAGTCTGCAAAGGGTCTTGGGATGGCGAATTATACGCTGGCATTCAAGACGAAGATTGTAAGGGGAGGAACCGGTTGGAGAGTGGCAAGTGCGTTTGAACCGTATGGACCGTACTTTGTTTTGACATCAAACTATCCCGAGGGCAATACATTTGTCAATACGAATCGGACGCTCTTACCACGAATGTGTTGATTTTCAACAGTGCTTGGAGTCTAGTCAATCAAAGCACGCTTCCTGTACCGGCGAATCAGTACTACCCTGTCAATTTCACAATCGAAGAAGACATATGGTACCACATCAGCACAGTAGTCACAGCGACTGGCTACCAGGTCACGCTCGACGGGCAGCAAATCGCCTTTGTGCCATTGCCCCCTCCTGATAGCAACGCGTTGTTTGCCACTCCATCTCCATACGAAGGAAGCTGGGGATTCGGCGGTTACCAAGACCATGTCACCTACTTTGCCAACGTCTCCGTCACCGCTCGCAACGGCACGAGCATCTATTCCAACGCCATGACCTCGAATGACACGCTTGCAGAATACAGCGTTGCGCCACTCGATGCATCCGTCTGCCTCGACGGCGGAAAGCGAGACCGCCTGGTCTGGATCGGCGACTTCTACCATACCGTGCGTGTCGTTGCGCACTCGACATCGCGATGGGACCAGCTGCTGGGAAGCATTGCATACGTCTTCAGATATCAGGTCGAAGAGGGTCCGTACGCAGGCTTTGTGCCCATTTCCCCGGCGCTGGGTTCGCGAGCAGAATACAAAGAGGCAAAGTCGAATTGGGACGCTCTAATAGACTATCAGGACCTGTTCCTCGCTGGGATAGGCGAGTACTACCGATACACGGGTGACCTGGAGGGCTTGAAACCGCACTGGGCGGCTATCCAGAAAGTCGTGGCCGCACGACTCGCCTTTATCGACCCGAATTCCGGTCTGGTAGCTGGCAGTCCTCAGGTCCCGATGCCGCGTCATTTCAATGGCCCTGTAAACGGTACAGCAGTCACGGGGCTCATGGCTTTTATGCTCGATCTCCTCACCCCTCTTGCGTCTGCCATGGATGCCGCAGAGCTCTCCACGCAATACGCCACCACCGCCTCCCGCCTCCGCACCGCCATCAACAACAAACTCTGGAACGAGGAAACAGGCACATACGCCTTGTCCCTCACCGACTGCGGCAACCACTCTCTCCAATCCACGGCGTTCGCTATCCTCTCCGGCGCCGCCAATCTCTCCCGCGCAACCTCGTCCATTGCCGCACTTGAAGACCTCCGCTTCAGCATCGGCTACAAGACCCTGTCCAGTGACACGGCAACCCCAGACTACCAACTCGCGCCCAACCCGTCGGGTTTCCTCCTCGAAGCCCTGTTCCAAGTGCACGCGCACTTTGCTGCCGCCGCAAACAGCACGCCCGCTATCCAACAGCTACTGGACAATCTGTGGGCCGCCATGGTAAACGACGACGAGTATTACAGCGGTGCGGGTTGGGAGTATGTCAAGCCGGATGGATCGCCGGGGATTGACGGGTTTACGAGCCTCTCGCATCCGTGGGGTGCGGCGCCGACGTATGTGTTTGCGGAGTATTTGTTGGGCGTGCAGCCCACGAGGCCTGGGTATGAAAGGTTCTCGATTAGGCCGATGTTGGGGTACCTGGGGTTGAAAAAGGTGCAGGGTAGGGTTGCGACGCCGCGTGGGGCGATTGAGGTTGCGTGGGAGATTGCTAGGGAGGATGCGGTGGTTGAGATTGTGGTGCCAGAAGGGTTGACTGGGGTGTTTGAGGTCCCTAGTGGCATGAAGTTGGATGGTAGGAGGGCGAAGTTGAAGAAAATGGATCTAGCGAGTGGGACATGGCGGTTTGAAATAATGTATGCGGAATGAAATGTATTGTTACTTCCACTTGACCTTATAGCCACAATGATCTCTAGTCGTGCGACAAAATATGGAATCAGACCGCTTATGATTTCCCAATATGCAGATACTAAAACGCCCCAAGTCTGAGACATGATATCAATAAGTGCGATACAATGGTAGTCGTTCTGAGATCAATTCGTCATTGACAAAGCATATTTACACTTTCTGATTCGCCCAATTCTCATCACCATCTACCGCTGAGCAAGCGGCTCATCCGTGACCTTTTGTGTCTCGTTGACTTCGGCAGGGTGCCCCTTCGGTCCCAATGGATATGACAATTCCGACTCCGGCAGAGATTCGAGATGGTGTCTGTGCTTCTCGTGGGCCTAAGGCATGCGTATCAGCATATGATCTCCCTAGGCATCGAAACGAACTGATTGACGAAGGGAAGGTCTTTTTTTTAGCAGAAATGACTTACAAATGGTAGACCACAGTATGTGCACCAGCAAACCTGCGGTTTGTCTAGATTGATAAAGATGCGCGGGTGTCCAAGAGGTCCACCTCCACCGTCACAAGAGACGACTTTGTCGTGAGACCAGCGGACAGGCTGCTGGTGGATGAGTTCGATAGCTGCATAGGGACGGGGCTATCATTTCAGATATCAGCTGATCAGGTCTATATCTTCCTCTCTGTTGAATCTCTCTCTTCTCACGTCCGTATGCGCCACCTCAAGCAGTGCTCGGTACCCTCGCAATCGCAGAATTGGCTGCAAAGGAAACCGAAAGTTGGCCTACCTGGTCCTCGATGATGGTCTGCTCAAACTGCGGTCCGCTCATGGCAACCTCCCTCGGATTCTGACTCCGACTCCACACGCCCTCACGATTTGGCGCCTGTTGTTTCCGCAGCTTCTCCGCCGTAGCAACATCCTCTTGCAGTACCTTGTCAAATGAGCCCAGTGATGATGTGGCGGTCGCATTGGTCTCCGAGACATTGGGTGGAACATCGCGCTTGAGAGGGTCATTGGCGGGCACTTGGTTGGGGGCTGTGGCTGTGGAGACGTAGGCGCGGAGAAGCGGGGTGCGTACACGGGTGCGCAGGGCACGGAAGGTGGAGGGAAGCATTTTGATGGGCAAAAGGACGGGCTGGGACGCAGACGGGCTGCGCAATGGCTTGGGCGGAGGATTGGACAATGTTTGGTGTGAGGTTGAGGTTGAGGTTGAGGTTGAGGTTGCGGTCGGAAGCCGTGATGCCAAGACATGGCTTATTAAGCAGGTCCCCGACGGCCAGGCCTTGCATCATCATCGCCATCATCATAATCACCATTACGGCCAGTGTTTTTATCCACATTGTCCAAATTGAATTGACGGGAATCAGGCGAGGTGTAAATCAAGTTTACATTTGGCCACTTTGAGAAAAGCCCCCTAGTGCTTTGTATACCACCCGATATCAGTTGGTGTAGGGTATGTGACCCAAGTGAGCCAATCACAATTGCATCTGCATCTGACCGTTGAAAGCTCGAAGATGACATCCTTCAACATCTCTACATCGACGGTGCCTGCATCGCCTGCATCGCACTTGTCTATGTGTATGATACCCACCACCTATCATACATGACCAAGTACAACACGCGCTCGACCACCCGCACTCACTTGGCACAATCCATCATATCCGGCTCTCCACTTCCGACATCCTTGAACTGGTGCGCCCTCCTTTCTGCTGCTCTTCCTATAACCTGGTTGACGATATAGCATTACTACAGGTTACATCAGAACCACTTCTTGATTGAAGGACAATTTCTGTCCATAGGTACTCCATCTGCGTCACAGCCTCATCTTCCAGAACTGCCCCTCTCTACTATTCCACTGTCTCTGTCACGCAAACCCAACAACAACCACACCACCAAACCCATAGAAATCCACACAATAAGAAGACAAAAAGACGGAAGAAAGAACTGAAAATAATCATGTCCTCTTCAATCCCCAACGACGTTTACCAATTCTCCACCATCTCCGCCATTCATGCCGGCTTCAATACCGGCCAGCCCTGTACCTCGGACCTCACCACCCACGGCACCCATGGCATCGGCATCTACGAAGACGGCACCCTCCTCCTCCTCAAAGACAGCCGCGCCTTCAGCATCACCAAGACAGGGCTCGCGAAATCAGCACAGCCGGATGCCCGTCTCCCTTGGGCCATGGTGACAGTCTACGAGCCGAGCTTCAAAGTCACAGTGTTCAGCCTGACGATCGATACTTTCGATGCGCTAGTCAGTGGTGATGACCTTGGCCCCGTCAAGGGCGTGAATACCCTTATGCCTTTTTTGATCGCGGGCCACTTCTCTTCGCTCGAGTTTCGCGATGGGCCCCGAAGGAATGCGATCGATGGCACCTTGTTTGGCTTTGTAGTGCCGATGTGGATGAAGGGAATTTGTGGGCCGAGAATCCATGCCTATTTTCTGGATGCTGGAGAGGAGGTAGGGGGGAGGGTTGAGGACTTTAGGATGGAGGGGGGAGGCGTTTTGGGGTTTGCAAAGTGTGGCCGGTTTCATCTTGGCTTTCCGCAGGGGGAAGAATGGGAGGCGTTGAAGATGTGAGGACGCCGGAGAACCTCCTTTTACTATGCGCGATCAATTTCCGTTCTACTGGGTCCTCAGGCTTCACCCCTAATACATTTGAAGGATCTAATCATAGTGACAAGGGGACTGTATGATATGGTGAGCGTGTATTTTAGCAACAAGTAGTGGCCTTGATGTTCTTTGAGATGATCGATTGCTAGCTTGTCCTCACCTGGCCATGGTGGAGCTTGAGGATGTTGAAATAATCTTGTTACTGCTCTGGCCATGTCTATGATGTACGTTGTCCTTCTTTATCTGGTTCTCGTTTTTTCTTTCGTGGCACTGATATGCTTACCCGTGTGATGATTGTAGTATGTGTGTTTGGGTCGGCCGCCTCATTCACTGCATCGCGCATCAGTGCTGCGAAAACTACGCCCGCGATCAACGTCATTGTGTTCTTGATCCTGTGTTCAATTTCGATGCGATTGAAATTCGATGCAACCTTGGTCGATTTGGAGGGATCGTCCAACTTTCCCCGGGGACGACGGCATACTGTTGTGGCGACAGAGCGAGCGAAGACTGCGACAGACGATGAATGCCACGCTAATCAATGTGTATGGAGAGATCTGTAAAGAGATAGCAGTCAGCACAGGCTGCAATGTAGGTAATGAAGTTCCTCGAATGATTGAAATATTTGAAATCCAGTAGCATCATTCTCAGGGGCTATCCAAGTGCCGAATGATGATTTATCCAGCTCAAAATGTGCGATGCCATCGCACGTTCGCGCAGAGTCAATAGTAGGACTTGTGGGCCCCCTTTGAATCGTGATGTAAAGAGCTGTGGTGGTTGGCTACATTGTACTGTACGGGTATTCAGACTACACTACGGTAAAAAATTGTTTACTGTAGAATGGTACGCTAGGGGTTTACTATATAGGTGTAAACTGACCTCGTGTATACCCGTAAATAGGTTTAAAGTGGTGGTTTACTTTTATTAAAGTGGTGGTTTACTTTTATAGTAGGGGTTTAAATTAAGTATAAAAAGTAGTTTTATTTCTATTATACGCGATAATACCTAACTAAGACTAAAAGGGGTAGAGAAACTTAGCTTCACGCTATACGCACATATGACATAATAATGAGTCATAATATTTTGACTAATAGGAGGTGGTAATAATAGAGGTGGTGATAATAGAGGTGGTGATAGAGGTGGTGATAGAGGTGGTAGAGGTGGTGGAGGTGGTGGTAGAGGTGGTAGAGGTGGTGGAGGTGGTGATAGAGGTGGTAGAGGTGGTGGAGGTGGTAAAGAAGATTAAAGAAAGGAGGGGTAAAATACTTAGATAGTTAGTAGGAAACTAGTTATTACTACGTAATACTAGTAGATTAATAGAAGTAGAAGTAAAAGTGGAATACATAGTATAGTAAACCCTATTTAGGTTTACTTCTTCTACCTAAACTACTTCTTAGTCTACTTTAGATAAATATGGCTACTGTAAACCGGTTTTGTACCGTAGTGCTAAATGCATCTTAAGGTCTATAGGCCTCCCCAGGAATCGATCTGTGATACGAAACGTGGCCAGGAAGCAGATAATGGGAACAGAAGGCTAAACTAGATGCCAACAGGGGACATAAACATAGCCCGCGTGTTACATTAGCATGTAAGGCAAGAGTGTGATTGTGCTTGATAATTAGGCCATGCACCAAAGCATGGGCAAGAGCCAATATGATGCATATTGATGCACATGCCCATGCCAAAGTCAGGTCGTTGAGCTATTCAAAAGACCATCAAAACTGGCTCACATGGGTTGGCACTACCATGGTTAGTGAAGACTCAAATCAGGTTATTGTTCCGGCCTCTATGGAATTAAGTTAGTCGTCATATGGAATCTCAAAGAGGGCTTGAGGAGGCGAGGTCTTGGCTGGCTCCCAGCCCTTATAAGCCGTCTGCGGCTGCCCTTCCCTCTCTCTTCTTCTTTCCTCACATCGCTTTTTGAGTAGTTGCCACGACATACATTTTTCACACTTTCTATACTCTCAAAATGCCCTCTACCATGATGCCTTCACAAGCACCATCACGCCTTCCCATTTCTTCCTCTTCAAGGGTCGTCACTGGAACGCGCTGCCACGCGTTTCCTGCCAGACACCAAAACAACCTCGCCCAGCGAGTAAATCTTTCGAGCAGAGTACCTCTTGCTACTCGCATAAGTCGTGTCCAACCAGAGGTAGTTGCTGCGCGACTGCCTGGTGCCACTTTCTTTAACTGCCAGTGACTGACGCGTCGTAGCACACGCTACAAACATCCCCACCTCCCTCACAGGAGGATTGTAGTGCTGAGAACGAGCGTCCTGCTCGCCTTTGGGAGGCACGACCGTGTGAGCCGGAAGTTGAGACGGTTGTCGCTTTTGTTGTGTTGTTGTTTGGGAACTGTTTACTGACGCGTCGAAGCCGCCGCGACGCGTTCCTACGCTCTATCGCGCTACGGCTGCTGACTATGGTCATACTAGACCGTGGCCAAGGAGGGTAGGCGGATATGACTTGCGCTGCACATGCCCAAAGACTGATCAGTCGTAGTGGGCACGAGGGAGGAGGATCCAGCCAGAACCTGAGATCCAGCCAGAACCCGACCATGCTGAGAAATGCACATCGGGGCTGGAAGAAGAGGATCGACAGGTGAGATTTTTTTTTTGAAATTTGCGATACCCCATACATGTTTTCATTTAATACTGACAATCGATAAGGATCGTGTGGCCAGGTGGGTCAAGGAGGTCGCGGAGGCGACCAGCAGTCGAAGGCGGGAGGCGTATCCGCCAGTGGTGAAACAGACTTCTGTACGATAAATTATCGATGGGATGGTACTTATTATCCCCGCTGACGTATATCAGGTTGCGCCAAAGGTCTGGGGTCCAAGAGGTGGGTGGATGGGTCGGGGGGTTCCCGGTCAGAGCATATATGCCCATATGAAAAAGGTGGAAGAGGTTACTGTACGTACACAGGGTTACGATTTAGGTCTATGGCTGACGCTTATCAGGCTGCTCCTGCGGTGTGTGACCCTAGGGGCGGACGGATGGGCCAGGGATACAGCGGCCAAAGACGAGATGCCAGTGTGTCTGTGGTGGAACAGGATATCGCACGTTTACCATGATATTTTGGAGAGGAATGATTTCATGGCTAACGCGTATCAGGCTGCTCCACCAGTATTTGCCCTCAGGGATGGACGAATAAGCCAGGGAGTCAGCGGTCAAAGGCGAGATGCCAGTGTGCCAGTGGAGGGTCAGGCTACCGTACGTGTACAATGATACAACGGAGACACGTATAGTTTGAAACTAAAGCGTGCCAGGCTGCTCCCAAGGTCTGGGGTCAAAGGGGTGGGTGGATGGGCCGGGGAAACCCAGGTCAGAGCATACACGCCCACATGCCAAAAGTGGAACAGAGGACTGTAAGTGTATACCACGGTGATGACGAAAATTGCGCCGAATTAATGCGTGCCAGGTCGTTCCCAGGGTGGTAGATACTGTGCAGAGGCAGCAAGTTCCTAGGGTACCAGATAATGTGCAGAGGAGGAAGAGGGAGAATATCCCTCCTGCTGCGCAGCGTTCTGTACGTGCCTCCTCTTACACGCTTCTTGCCGCTTGTATTGGCTAACGTTCACTCCAGACTACAGTGCGTCGCCCGAGACTGAAGATCACTCGTAACTATAGACCTCGAACGTATCAGTCGATACTCAAGAAGGCTGGAGCGCCCAAGAAGCACAAGTCGGTTAGATTCGCGGAGTCTGAGCAGGTCCGCACTATTGAATGGACAGCAGAGCATGCCGACGAAAGTCTTAAACATCTTCTTGATGAGCATGCCCTAAAGCCAGTTTCCTGGACGACTGGTTCACTGAACACGCCGATACTCCGCGATCCCACGGGTTCCCATGCGCAAATGTGGAGGACAGTTGAGACCGATTACGACGTCATTACGGGCTTTCGGACAACGCAACAGCGTGCACGTGTCTGTCAGGTACAGGCGTACTACCGGGCCCAGGCACTCGAGGCGCTTGCTACTGTCACGGACCCCGACATTGTTGTAGTCAAGCAGATGATCCCCGGTTTCTACGGCCACAAGTCTAGCAGGGAGAATCCGTTGTGGTATGGCGTTGTGATTGACAAATATGATGCCTTGGAGGATGCTTTGCCGGTTTTCGCTTTCGGTGAGGCAACTATTGGTTCCCGTGGTGACTGGGTCTTCAGGAGTGAGGCCTTCCAATGTCACACTGATTCGACTGCGCAACCCGGATTCTATGGCCGCTACCAATGTACCAAGGGCGGGAACTGTAGCAGGTTTTCACATGCAAGGGCTTGCGGGTGTGAAGGAAAGTGGTTTAGGCACTTTGGACCGACTAATGATCGCAAGATACACAGCATCATATACACGCCGAGCTTCATGAAAGCATGTACTGCAACCCTCAAGCAATGGACAGCAGTAACACAGGGCGGAGATGGTCTGGTTGTGGCCTCGTATGCGCAACCAGCCGTGACCGCCACCGTATTCACCGAGCCGGATGTCGCACAGCCTCATCCGCGACCATTTGTTACTGCCCGTCGCCAACCGGACTACCCAAATTCAGCTCGTTACGAAGCTAGGCCACGGCTTGACTATTCTCATGATTCTCTTTATGATGGCACTGCCGCCACAGCTATGACCAAGCTCACAAACATGACTGGGTCTACAGACTCAGCTGAAGTCACTAGTTCAGCGCAGTTCACAGACTCAGCCGAGTTCACAACTCAATCCGGAACAAAACCCACTGTTGGTTTCACGACCAAGTGGGGATTTCCCTCAAGGCCCAATTTTGACAAGCCTCCCTCGTTCGATCCTCAATTTTTGGAGCAGGTGAAGAAGCAGATGCTCGAGAAATACCCTTGGATGGCGCATGATTCCAACGACAAGAGCACCTGGTCTTCAATAGCCGCGGCTCGTGTCTAATTCACTGGGCCTTAGACCCAAGGTTGAATGTTACCCTGTAAAAACATCTCTCCAGGCAGGTTAAACCTGGGTAGACAAAACCCACGCAAAGAATTTCAGCAACGGTAGTACTCCTCCCAGTCGTGGCAGCGACATGGTCGAGTCGAGTCAGGACCTCCGCTGTGAATTTTCTCCATGGTTGAATGTTCGTCCTAAAACACTCCTCAGTTTTGCAGGGACTGTGCAATCAAAACCCTAGCAATCCTTCATATCGAAGTCGGTCAAATGTCGACGTTGGCGTTGCTACTCGGTTCAGTAGCTTTGATGCAGCGAAGAATCGGTAGACGGGTTGATGCTAGCGGCCATCCTGGTGCAGCGAGATCCTCGTTTATTAGATAGACATTAGCGGTCAAGCGAACCACCGCAGCAGGCGACAGCGACGGTGACAGATGGCGGCTATGCAAGTCATCACCTCACGGTGGTAACGGACGGCGGCTTCGAATTGAGAGACGATAGCATGTTCTGATTTCTGCGTTGCTTTCTGCGTTGCTTTCTGCGTTGCTTTCTGCTTTGCTTTCTGCGTTGTGTTTGGACCTTTGTTGTTTCCGGAGACGATTTGTATATATCTCCTAAGCATTGTGACACTAACCCATGTAGCAGGTTTCGACTAATACACAGGCCCCCTCTCCCCCCTCTTATCAGAGTTTTGCTAACGTTTCTTAGGTCTGGACGCGGTCCAGTTATGATCTGGTCTCGCGTTCTACTCTCATTTCCCGCATTCTGCTCTCATTCCAAACTGGTAGGTTAGTGGTGAACGGCTTACTGACGTTGTCAGGTCGATTGGCCTGAGCTCGACCTGACAACGTCAGTAAGCTGTTCACCAATTAACCTACCAGTTTGGAATGAGAGCAGTGAGGATCCGGTTGCGTATTTTGCTTGGTTTTTCATATCAGGTAGGTTGGTCTTGAGCACCTTGCTAACATCTCAGTAGGTTCCGGCATGGCATCACATGATCTAATCCTTATTCCTGCTCCTCCGCATACGCATCAGATTTTATTGATAAGCGGGTTCGCTTCGAGTACCGTCACTGACCGCAAGTAGATGTCATCGCAATGCGGTGATGACAGAGACCTCGAGACAAGATTTTTAAATTATCAGGTGGGTTTGGCAGGCTGCTGGACTGACAATGAAATACATCTCTTCCAGAACTCGGCGTATTGATTTCCGGTCGCAAAATTATTTGGCCCAGATCGCACCAGATTTAATTGCGAAAACGCTGCGTAAGGTCCAGTGACGGTTCAAGATCCGTGTAGGTATCAGGAGTATTGTTGACGACCTGGAAGTTCGACCATTTTGGACAGTACTCAGTACAATATCCCCACGGACTGCTCCTCGCTAGCTTCTATATTTGCAGGATCATCGCATAATCTCCAGTGGAGACTATTGTACAAATTCTTATGATATTGTTGTGCCAATCGTAAGCCGTTGCAAAGCCAGCTTTCGTATTCAACAGCCGCTGCAGTCTTACTCGCAATCGAGTACGTTCAACCTCGATAAATCACGTACACATGCACGCCTCATACAAGTATAGTAACGTATACCCAAAACACCAGAACAAACTATTTGAGGGTGGGGTGATAATGGTGCCACTGCGGATTTCGTTTACGGTTCGTTGGCAACATAAAAGTGCTGAGTGTGTTCCACTAGAATGAATGGACCACGTAATTTATTCGACACCGAATCGATAAAGTGTATAAGATGCTGTCGTTATAACATAGTGCGCTTAAGCCTACGGTCACTATTGGACGTCGGTCTGGAACTCAACCTTGCAGCAACCCTGCTCCGTTTGTTGGCGCCTGTCGGAATGCGATCAGAGCCGTGTACTGGTAAGAGCATGTGATGAACGGAACGCCAGCTTGGAAGCAGTAGGAAAATATCGGCGCGGACGCAACATTGTCGGATCCCCATTGAGAACATGATTGTTATGTTGCACAAATTGGTCTGGGCTATAGTGCTGATTCTCGGTCCTCTGGAGCTCGACTCCAACTCTGCAGGGAAAATGCACACCGTCAGGCCACAGGGCCAATTTTGAGGACAACAATGCCTTCACACAGATGTGCTCCAGTGTTAGAAACCCTTTCTTTGCACAAACTCCAATCACCGCGGTCTCGTACAGGGCGTTCCGAGCACCCAATGCCTGCCGCGATCAATAGGTGAAGTCGCTAGAATCCCGCAGCGAAATTTCGAAACAGCAACGCCAGGCATTGCTGGAATTCTCTGCCATCCAATAAATTTCAGATCGACTTTTGACCGCATGTTTGCTCCTGTAATCGCTATACTCACTTCTCTTCTTCTCCGTAAAGCAGATGTATGTTTCTGCGGTGGCCCTTGGAGCCAGTATGCCCCATCCTATGTGCGAGTCTATCGGTTGGCGGTCCAGGGCATATGATCGAGAAGCATATTACTATGAATCAATGTACGCTTTAACTCGATTTTTCCATTCAGCCGATGATGGATGTATGCTTAGACCAGGCGCTCTTGAAAGTGAACATTTTCGTCATCAGGGAACTCGATTTTCAGGGGGGCGACAAGGCCGTATAATACCCATGCTTGTGTGCCATGGCAGTCAATATACTAGCATATCAGAGCCACGAAAATGCTTACAACCACCTACATTGCGGCAATGCGTATAGTCGGGCGGACTTGGGCGCGAGGTCGGAGAGCAGCGCATAGAACTCGTATGCGCGCAGACATAACAATGTTGCCTTTTCCTGTAAATCAGCAGCAGTCCACCCAATATCTTGCATAGTTCCATAATGACCCTCAAGCCAAACTTCTATCATGGAATCCTCCTCTTTTCAGGAATGTGAGAGGATCGCATCTCAGTGAATGTCGCTTCCAATGAAAATCTCCCACTCTTCAACGCGCCACTTTCCACTCTAACAATTTGGCCTGTGATACTCAACATTTTCGAAACCATAAAGTTTACAGTGCATGAACGAACGCAGTGCCATAATACGCGACGACTGACGTCGAGTTCGTAACGTCCGCTATACCGAATTCATGCTAGCTCCCGCTGACGTCACATGTCATATACTGTCATGATTAACTTTCACGAGCACGCAACGTCTCCACCAAAGGAGCAGCCTCAAAAGCTGAGCTATGCGACTCTCTTTACAGCCATGGCTTCTATAAGCGACACTCTTACATTGATCAGCTCGCTAGCACTTCGCCTAAGTGTATGGGTCTTTTTGCGATGGGTATGTCTCTTCAATAACTCTCAGTCACTGGACACTAATGTTTCACAGATTCCTACCACTGTGAGTACTTTCAAGTTATCGCAATGATGATTACATTGGTATTCTGATGTTCCATCTGCCAGATTGTACCGGCGCTCGCGACAGCTCTCACGCTCGTTTACATTCCTTCCTTCTTCACGAGCTTTCAAGACACGGCGCAATACAAGGTCATATCCGATGAGCTCGATATCATTGTCAAAGAGACTGTTGATCGTAGCGATGACTCAAGTGAAGAGGAGCCATTGATTGATAGCGCCGGGGACCCTTCACTCGAGGAGGTAGACGTACAGGAAACCATCCAGTTGGAGGAGAGGGACCCTAAACGACTGCGCACGCTACTCACAGGTCTTCCAAGTCCCTCGTCGGCGCTATGGAGTTGGATCACGTTTGCCATCAACATGGCGCTTATTGCCATGGTTCTGGACGTTGTGTACCGCGCGCCCATGTTCCATCAGTGTCATGACGCGTCATTTGGACGCGTCGGTTACGTGTCGGAGAACAGCGCGAAGATTCTAGTGCGAGAACCGTACGCCTTTGACGTCCGAGTCCTCTACCGCTCCACCGACGAGCCCAATCGTTCCTGGATGCACAAGACGCATTTCGCCAGCCAGCCCAGCGGATGGCTGACCAATGAGACCGACTTCACAACTGTCATGAACATCGAGCACCTGCGACCGGATACGCAGTATGAGTACGTGGTGGAAACATCGAATGGGAACAAGACGGGTACTTTTACAACGGCTCCACGGCCTGGGCACATCTCCCAACTGAAAGACAACAAATACACATTTGTACACTCAAGCTGCATTAAGCCCCGTGTACCGTACACACCCCTCCAACACCCACTCGAGTTCCCCGGAATGAAGCACCTAGCGCGCTGGATCCCCAACCTTCAGCCGTACTTTATGCTCTTTCTCGGCGACTTCATTTATGTCGATGTCCCGCACCGTCAAGGCAAAGACCACGAAACCTATCGCCGCGAATATCGACAGGTCTACTCTTCCCCATCCTGGCCCGCTGTCAGTGACAATCTCCCCTGGATACACGTCATCGACGACCATGAGATCGAAAATGACTGGAGCGGCAACATGTCTAGCGTCGCTGTACCGGCTTACGACGCTTTTACACACTACAATGCCGCCCCTAATCCACCTCCCCACCGCAAAGGCCAAACTTATTTCTCATTCACCCAAGGCCCTGCGGATTTCTTCCTCCTCGATACGCGACGATATCGCAGTCGCGCCAGCAAAGATGCCAATGACCCAAACAAGACCATGCTTGGCGCACAGCAACTGGCTGATCTACTCGCATGGATCCAAAACCCTCCACCACCTGGCGTTCATTGGAAATTCATTGTCACGGGTACGCCCTTCACCAAGAACTGGCACTTTGGATCTGAAGATACATGGGGCGGACACCTCCATGAACGTCGCCTCATCCTCGAAGCGGCATGGGAGCTGTCCAGCCATTCACCCATTGGTGTCGTTGTCCTCAGCGGCGACCGCCATGAATTTGCCGCCACCGCCTTTCCTCCTCCTGTAGGCGGCAAGTGGCCACTCAGCGCGACGGTACATGAGTTTAGCACAAGCCCGTTGAGTATGTTCTACCTGCCGCTGAGAACTTATAAAGAGCAGGATGGCGATGATGTATGTGTCAAGTATCTACCCGACGGGAACAGCAAGTTTGGCGCTGTGGAGATTACGAATCCACCGCATGGGGAGCAGAGTTTGTTGAATTACAGGTTGTTTGTCGATGGGGAGGAAGTGTGGACGTACGTTGTTAGTACGCCACCCGAGAGAGAGGGGAGTCATAGGGCACGGGATGCTGTGTGGGGCTGAGCTGCTAGGTGGGCCATGTAGTGGGAATGTTTGTTCTCAGTCAATTTAACTATCACATCGGGTAATCATAATGGGTATCTCATTCGTATTGCAAATGTAGTAATTATATACCAGTTGTTACTTCTTCTGCTCCGTGGTCCATTTTCTCTTGGCCTTCTCTTCATCTGCCTCTCTCCATTCTCGTGGCAACACGGCGAAGACGAGATAACTGGTATGCGTCTTCAACTCCGGCTCCGTCCTATGCACCAGCCTGCCCTCTTTGAACAACGCTCGTCCCTCGGTCTCTTTCTTCGTCTGCTCGACCCTTTCCTGCTTACTCTGCGGCGCCACACCAGCATCCACCTTCTTCCCGCCCTTCTTCCCACCCTTGGCCCCATTTGCGCCGTCCGCAGACACCGCCTCCACCGCCTCCCCTCTTTTCTTCGCCTCCGCCGCACGCATAATCTCTTCCTGCTTCTCCTTTTGCAGACTATGAAACACGGCCGCTCTGCCCTCGACCTCTCGTAGCCGCTGTACGGCTTCGTCCACACTTGCTGCCGTTGCGTTTCCTCCCCTTACGCCTTCTTCGGCCAGGCCGACGCGCTCGCGACGTACTTCGAGGCGCTTGGCTTGGACTTCCACCATGTCGATTGAGAGCCAGCCGTATGAGCGGAGTGCGGACACGGTTCTGGTAACTTGCTCGATACAAGGGCTGAATGTGCATATGCGCGTTGCGCTACGGGGATTGAGGGGGGAGCAAAAAGGTTTGGAGGATGTGGACGGCGAGGGAGCGACGGCGGGTGTGGTATTGCCGGGGGGTGCGGTTTCGGAGGCTACCGCATTGAGGGTTTCAGCGGTGGGGGGAGAGCGTGTGAGGTGCTTTAGGGCCTGCCATGGAGCGGGAAGATCGAGAAAGATGATGTCGGCGTCGGGACTGGAGGCATCGTCGAGGAGGAAACCGTCGCCGTAGACGTCGCGATGGGTCACTGTGACGAAGGGGGAGAGACCGTGGTCGATGATTTCGGCCTGCAATTGCTTTGCGCGGGGTTCGTGATATTCGAAGCTGTATACGCCACCTTGACGCCGTGTGCGCTTTCTTCGGCTGGGGACGATACCGACAGCAAGTTCTTGGTCGCCATTGGGCGGGGAGGTGCCTGGGTAGCCGTTGTAGATTGCGCGGACGGCGGCGTGCGTGAAGCTGCCACTTCCTGCGCCGGCTTCGATGATGTGGTCACCTGGCCTTGCACGTAACCGCTGCAGGATGTAGCTGTAGTCGGGCGTATAGACGACCTGGGTGCGATGTGGTAGCGACAGTGTCCAGGTCTCTGGTGTGGGTGGAACGAGATGGGCAAAACCACTGCTTGCTGCCGCAGCCTTTACAATTTCCTTTCTAAGAGCCTCTGGCCTCTCCACGCGTGCTTCTGACGCGTCGCTGTCTTGGGCATCGCCACGTTTTCTCTTCTTCGACCTCCCACGCGATCCTGTATCTACAATCGAGGCAAGAATCTGGGTCCCCCACGGCTGATCAACGAGAGTGCTGTGGGGATAGGAGCCAAAGCGCGTGTTCTCGACCTTGCCCTCTGCATATTCAGAGTCGCTGTCTGGCGCAAGAACAGCGGGAATGAGGTGGTCTCGTCGCAGTTGAAGGATGCCGAGACTATGTGCAGTCGCATGAGTTCCTGGGTCCAGAAATGGCGATAGGATGGGAGCCATTAAAAGAGGCAAAGACTCTGGGAAGATCCGAGTGAGTGAAGAAGTCTGTACCGGTAGTCCTCGCTATGGGTCTTTGCGTTTTGCGGCGAGGATGCTTTTGGGATTTCTATTCCTATCGTTCCAAGGTTCCCGTCAGGTTCGTCAGGTTCGTTGGCGATAAACCTCCGAATACCGACAACCTTGGGACTTTTCTTTTTTTTTTGGTGGGGGAAATGCCAAGGAAAGGCTGACCGGGATATTCACCACAACCCAGCCCACAACCACCCACCAACCACCTAACAAACGTGACACGACTACATATTCACTTTAGTCTTGGATCCCCCTGACTCACCCGGTCAGCAGATGGTCGTCCTTTGAGTCTTTTCCTTTTTGGCCACTTGTTCAGTTTGGGCCCTGCTCACTCTGCGCGCCACATGGTAGTGGCCTACGTCTCGCTGATTCAAAGGACTATCACCACAAATCGCCGGTATCCACTGCGTTACTCGACCATCAAATCGTCCAGCCGGCCGCTTCAAGTAAGATATTCAGCCGTCATGGCGACGCCCGCACGTACCACTCAGCCGCCATGGAAGGAGCCAAAGTCCTCGAGTCCTGCAAAACTCAAGGTCTGGAATTCTCTTACGCGGTCAAAGAACGAGTTTGCACCCATCGATCCCCAAGGCAAACTGGTCAAGTGGTACAACTGCGGCCCTACAGTGTATGATGATGCACATCTTGGGCACGCGCGGAACTATGTCACCATCGACATCCTTCGCAGAATATTATCAGATTATTTTGAATACAAGCTTCTGTTTGTGCAGAACATCACCGATGTAGACGACAAAATCATTCTCCGTGGGAGGCAGCAGCACTTACTGGCCAAGTTCAAGAAGCAGAACCCTACAGTCACCGAGGAAGTCATCAACACAACCATCAAGGCTTTTGACGCATACGTCAAGAAGAATTTACCGCTACTAAGTGACCAGGTCAACATTGGCAGCTTCAACCAAGAATCCGCAGAGAAGTATGCCAACGTTATACAAGGCAAATCGGTAGATGGCACAGGGCCACCAGGCGACAAGGAAGCGAAGATTAAGATGCATCTCCGAACAGCCAGCACAGCAGTCACATCGCTACTGGCACCATCCAAATCAACGCCAAAAGACGTCGACAGCTTCTACTCTGGGGCCGAAGATGTCTTACTTCCCTATCTCGATTCTCTTTACGGCTCCACAATCGATGCCAGCGATCACAGCGTCTTTACAAAGCTCACCCAAAAGTATGAAGCTCGTTTCAACGAGGATATGCGCAGCTTGAACGTTTTAGATCCACACGTCGTGACACGAGTCACAGAATATGGAGACCAGATTGTCACCTTCGTCGAGAAGATTGTTGACAATGGTTTCGCCTACAAGACTTCAGATGGCTCAGTTTACTTCGACATTGACAGCTTTGAAAAGATTCCCGGAAACCACTACGCCCGTCTTGAGCCATGGAATCGTGGTGACAAGGGTCTGCAGGCCGATGGAGAAGGTGCTCTTTCAACGCAAAAGACATCAGAGAAACGCAGTGATGCAGACTTCGCATTGTGGAAGTCAAGTAAACCAGGAGAGCCTGCGTGGAATTCACCTTGGGGACCTGGTAGACCGGGTTGGCACATCGAATGTTCCGTCATGGCTAGTGACGTGTTAGGAAAGCAAATGGATGTCCATTCTGGTGGTATCGATCTCTGCTTTCCGCATCACGACAAGTAAGCTCCATGTCTTCCTCTTGTTTGACTTGCACTGACAATCTAGTGAACTTGCGCAGTCTGAAGCGCATTGGTCAGGGAAGGACGGTGGGCACCAATGGGTCAATTACTTTCTACACATGGGCCATCTCTCGATATCCGGCAGCAAAATGTCAAAGAGCTTGAAGAATTTCACCACCATTCGTGAGGCTCTAGCACGCAAGGACTGGAACGCTCGCAGCTTGCGCATCATCTTTTTACTTGGCGGATGGCATGACGGTATTGAGATCACAGACGACATGCGCAAGCAAGGCGCTTCATGGGAGAGCTACGTCTCCAACTTCTTTTACAAAGTCAAGGATCTCGAAGTACACCCCAACATGACCTCAACGACCACCGAAGAAGAGAGAATCACACAAGCATTTGAATCCGCAAAGACAAAAGTCCACAATGCACTCGCAGACTCCTTTGATACTCCGACTGCCATGCGCACCATCGCCCAATTGATCACCGACTACAACTCTGCCAGCAAGTCTGGGCTGTCAGATGGCCTCTCCTTCGACATCGCTCGCTACATCACGCGTATCGTCCGAGTCTTTGGTCTAGACGGCTCCGCCGACCCCAATGACGGCACTATCGGCTGGGCCGGTGTGGACATTCCCGCCGCAGCCAAACAATTCGTCTACGCTGTGTCCCGTGAACGCGATGCCGTCCGCCAGCATGCCATTGCAGGCGACCTTTCTGATGAAGTCCTCGAATCTATCTTATCACAAGATAGCGTCAATAAAAAGCAAGACATGGCCGCAATTCACTATGCAGAAGTCTTGTCCACTTTTCAAGAAAATCTGCGCGACTTGGCGGCCAAGAAAGCACCGGCGAAGGAGTATCTCAACTTGTGTGACCAGCTTCGTGACACACATCTCTGGAACCTGGGCATCTACCTCGAAGACCGCGAAAACGCACCCGCAATGGTGCGCCCGGTGGATGCGGAATTAGCCGCAGCACGCACACAAAAGGAAGCTATTGCCAAGCAGAAAGCAGAGGCAAAACTCAAGCGTGAGAAGGAGGAAGCGGAGAAGAAAGCAAGATTGATGGAGCAGGCCAAGATTGATCCAAAGGTCATGTTCAGGACGGAGGAGTGGAGCGCTTGGGATGAGGATGGAATGCCAATCAAGGACAAGGATGGGGTAGAGGTGAATAAGAGCAGGGCGAAGAAGTTGAGGAAAGAGTGGGAGAAGCAGAAAAAGTTGTTCGAGGAATTTGGCGGGGGCGGTGGTGTTTAGAGGTAGCAAGACACGGGCAAGGAGAATAAGAGAGCATTGGTGCATTGTAGAGATGCTCAAGGTGCTCCATGCATGTTGTCGTTGTGCTCAAGGATAAGAAATTGGGTAGACCCATTCATGCATTGCACTCTGGAAGCCACTCATTGCTTCTACAATAGGCTGGGTCCTTGGCTTCATGGTAGTCATCATAGACTATTCCAGCACGTGAACACTCTGACCAGAATTCAAACCCCTAGGGGTGATGTAGGGCAATTAGAAAAGTTTCGACCTTTTGGACCTGAGTCATGAATGGATATAATATGATATCTATGTAACGCGAAGGGGGGGGGGGGGTTCTTTTTTGTACATCGTGAGCAACACTGGTGGTGGCTACGCCCACTCTACGCTCCAGTGGTCGGCTGATTCCCTTCTCTCTCACTTTCACCCACTCATCGTTTGCTCCTGCCCCGCGCTAACGAACTTATTATAATGTCCGCATACTACTCCTCGTCTGTTTTCTTCCATCTAACACTCACCTTGAACCGCAAAACTCACTTAGCACCTCATCTACACTCACCATGGATCCTCCACTGGCACCAACGCACACCAGCTCAGCGCCCAAGGGCCGCAACAAGCGCGCAGCCTCCGATACCTATCCACCTCCCCCTCTGAATCAATCTCATTCCGCCAAAATGGCTAGCACGCCGAATATTCTCCATCGTCACATCCACCGCAAGCGCAACATTGCTGCACCAATCTGGGGGTCTGACATTGCCTCCACGCCTGCTGCCTTCACAACACCTAGATCTCCCTCTACCTCTGTCCCCCCAAACCACACCTGCACCCCCATTAACCCATTCAACGTCTACAAAGCCTTACTTCGCCACCATAACCTCTTCTTCCAGTTCGCGCTGCGACTTCCTTATTCAGCTATCACCGCCCTCTACGCCATCGACAAAGAATTCCACTACCGCCTCAACAAGTTCAGCGTCAGTTTGATCCATGACTATGCCAAGTATCACGCTCCACTGGCCAGCTATATCTTTAGTTGGCGAGTGTACCCGCAGCTTTGCATTTCCGATCCCATGCTCCGGCCCATGGATCGACGCGAGTGGCTGGCACGCGACGTCCCAAGTTTTCGATGGGTGGGCATGGTACTGTGGCGGGAAAGCATTGTACGCAGTATCCTGACACTTCTGGGCCTTGAAGGTTTGAGATTGCCTGCGGGTGTGTGCGGCGCGGTGATGAAGTTCTGGAGCGTCATGGAGATGAAAACGCAGCGGCTGCGTATTTCCTTTCTGCAGGACCGCAACATCTGGACGGATGCGGATTTCTTTCATTTCCAGCACTTCCTTGTGAAGTTGGATATGCGGTTCACGGATACGGTGCTGGGCAATGGCGTTGGCGGTTTGAGTCATGCGTTGCTTACGCAGCGGAGCTTGGTGCCGCTGTGGAAGGTGCTGAATGGGCGCTTGGTACTGGACTATGACACCGCGACGGATATCGTCGTGCGTACCTATCTTGGAACCGATCTCGATACCGATGCGTATAGCTGGCTCGACGACGAGACTGAGAATGGGGTTCCGGTTGAGGAGTCGGGACTGCTGAGCAAGGAGGGATGGGAACTTGGTGGTAAGAAGATGGAATCTGTGGTGGATTTGGTCATTATGGAGAGCATAGAGCGCGGCCTCAATGTCCAGCAGTATTATCTGGATTTTGTATTACATGGGTTTGTAGATGAGGAAACGGGTAAGAATCTGCCGGCGCCGCGGCTGTGGAGGGGGGATAAGAAGGTTACGGTGCAGAAGGAGGGTTGGCCGAGTAAGGAGCTCAGGGAGAAGATGATTGCGGATTTGGATCGGGTATGTGGGATGGTGAACGAAGAAGAAGATGATGCAATGGACACGAGTGGCTAATTGCGTGCTTTGATGTACCGGATGGGGTCTGGAAGTTGAAGAGCGGGCTGTCCGAGGACGAATTCCATGCTGGCAAAGATATGAAGATATCAGACTAGCTTAGTTGTGCTGCCCACATCTCTGTGTACTATATACTTTACTCCAACGGAGAGCCTTCATCTACCCTACCCAGATCATCTCCGCCAGCATCACCTCCATAGAGCCTCCCAAAATCAGACGGCACCTCCACAAGCGGGATAGCCTTACCACCACTATGCATAACCATTCGCATAAACTCCTTTCTGATCAGCTCGTCCATATCTGCAAACACTTTCTCTACATATATATACACCACACACTTCACAACCTCCACCATCCACCCTCCACATTCTCTCACCTGCATGCCCGCGATCAACACCGCCAACATGGAGACCAACTGACTCCGCTCTGTCAGGTTATTTGTCTCTATTCTGGCAGAATACAGCCAGTCAGAGATGGAACGCCATAGACAGGTCGATTCGCACTTTAGGTAGTCCAGGAAGAAGCTTCGAATGTCATGGTAACGTAGTCAAAAGTCCTGTGTGCAAGTCTGCACATTCGCCACTCGCTTCCTGTAAACAGCGGCATGAAGCATAATCACGAAGTGAGAACAACACGAATATACAAAAAAACATGGCTGTTGTTTGATTTGAGATGGGCATCTGTCAAACATTTGAACTTCAAGCTAGTCCGTATATGCAGCGAAAAGTGGATACCCACCGCCTAACCGAAAGCAGAATGGTACGCCAAGCCCTCCGATGCAAATAAAACTCTGGCGATGCGTGCATTCCCCTTGCGCTCCTTCACGCACCATCAGACAGTTCAACGACCCATCTCACATGCCTCTCTACGTCTTGTATTGAGGTGTACCGAGTCTTTCCTATTGGGTTGTTGCGATTCAGCGCTGCGGAGAGGAAATATCAAGTGCTCCATTAGAGCTGGCTGCGCATTCTTTCGGTTGCGCAGGCGGTGTCATAGGAGCGGTACAAAATCATGCTTTTCTTGCAAGCTTGCTTCATCACTAGGTATTTTTCCCTGAATACATCTAGGGAGCAGCTTTGAAGGTGATGGACCGAGACGAGTGAGCATGCTTTATTTGTAGTCTAGCTGGCAGATGATCGCTGTGCTCGTACAAGTCTTCATACCACACCAGGTTGGCCACTCAAATGTCTGGATCTACTAGGACGGCTGAACGGCAAGCCAGTCGATTTGACCTTGTATTCGTCGTGTTCCACAAGGTTCACCACCATGAGAGTGATTGGAGGTGTTAGCACTTACCCATTGGATGGGACAAAGTGTGTTTACAATGAGAACGATGTATTTAACTAGACTCGGTCTCAAAGAGGCAGTCTTATCACTTCTCGACAACCCATAGATTCTCAGTGTCCTAAAACTCTCACATACACACTTCAACCTCTATGCAAGGTCTACCTCACGACCTCTCCGTTTTAGGATAACCTGTATACAATCCACTTTGGCCATCCCGTCTTGCCCCTTCATCTGCTGCTCCAAATCCTTGGCAACCCATACATCCTCGATATCTCTCATCACTCGCTTCAAGCTCGGGAACCGCTTCAAAGTGTACATGGCACCGAAACGATTTCGTACAAAGTCGCGTTGCTCCTCGTCAATGGCTTCGCAGCCTGCCGTGAACAGCGGCCACACGTGTGCAGAGGTAACAGGAGAGCTAACCTCTACTCGCTCAATGTATTGCAGACACCGCTTGACGTGATCAACACTGATGCGATTGGGTGCGCCGATATCGAGCCAGGTTCGGTAAAGGTAGATAAATGCTGCGTGTCTGTATGCCTCGGCCGTACAGCTAATATCAGAACCATTGACGGTTGCAGTGGTTGTCGAACACGTAAAGTCCATGGCAAGTAACCTCTGTTGGAGCTCTCTTCCAATAGCGTCTTCTTCCTCATTCAGGGCAGCTTCTTCTGTTCCTACTCTTCGCTGTCGAATCCTGTCCTGCAGCTCACTAATACGTGCCACGATCAGTAAAACCTTGGCGATGCTCTGCATGTCCCTCTCGCCTTCCACGGCTGCAAAGTCCGATTCATGGTTGATCAGTGGCGGCGCGCCCCTTGAGACTGATGACAGGATATCATGATATGCGAACAGACTCATAAGGAATCGGATACGAGATGACGTTGGCTGACTACCTTTACCAAAGTGCGCAATCATTGCTTTGGCACCCATGAGATGGTTCGCAACGCTTGCCTCGTCGTCATCGCCGAACAAGCGCGCAGAAACTTGCATCATCATCACAGTGGCGAGTGCTGGCTCCATTTCTACTTTAGTCGGAGCTCGAATCATATGCTGAAGTTCACGGATCGCATCTCTTTCATGTCGATGGGCTTGTATGGATAGTGTGACATCCCCCGACGCTGATGACATGTGGGCTGCAGCCATGGAGAGGATTGTAGAGCGGAGCGCTGGAGATTCGTACGCCATTGATGTCAAGTGAAGCTGGAATGGAGCCATGCCATTATGCTTTGGTGCAACGGAAATCAACGTCGAGAGTTGATCGATCCAGTAGTGAAGCAGCCACCGGTCAGCCGGGGACAATCCATATGTTGACTGCAGTGTATTTGGTAGCCTATCCATATTCCTAACCGAATCTGACGACGAGAGCAGATCTTGTGGGCTTGATATCATGGTGGGTGTTGATGAGATACTCAAAGTAGAGCTTGGACTAGATGTTGGTTCCGAACGACGAATCTGATTCTTCCTGGCTTTTTGAGGCGGCTTATTCGACGTACTGGCACCATCGTCTTGCCACTTCAACTTGATCCCATAGCCTTGGCATGTAATCTTCAATCTCATACATCGGCCACACCATGGCTTCTGTTCATCGCACTTGTACCCAGCTTCTCTGCACGTCCAGCACCCGGTCCGCGATCTTTTGTGTGGGGCCATGGCAGTGACTTGTGCATTTTTGGCCTATGTTGCATTGGCCCTGGAGAGCTCTACCTCGAGAGCTGATGTGTGTCTTGAAGTAATGGCGTTGGTGTCATGCCCATAGGATGAGCACATGAGCACATGTCTAGTGGAGAAGGAGTGCGGGCGGGAGGTGACTAAGACGGCTAGCGTCAGGGCGCGTGCACGGCGACTCCCAATTACTCTGGCATCACTGCCGAGTCTGGCAATGCGACGAGACAGAATCTCTTTGAAGTGCTCGTGTCCCACGCACAATGATCCGATAATCTGAGCCAGCGAATATAACCAAACTCCTTTCTTTCACTTATCACGATGGCGTCGGCGTTGTTCTTCCTCGACCTCAAGGGCAAGGTACGCTTGTGGGGTAATCATGCCCAAAGGGACGCCTACTGATACTGGCTATATAGACCCTTCTGGCGCGCAATTACAGGGGAGACATTCCCATGTCCGCCGTCGAAAAGTTTCCTGTGCTGCTCAGTGAGGCCGAAGAAGAGAGCTCAGCTGTACCGCCATGCTTCTCCGACGAAGGCATCAACTACCTCTACATCCGCCACAACAACCTGTACCTCCTCGCCCTCACAAAACGAAATTCGAATGCGGCCGAGATTCTTCTATTCTTGCATAAGATCGTCGAGGTCTTCACAGAATACTTCAAGGAATTGGAGGAGGAGAGTATACGAGACAACTTTGTAGTCATCTACGAGCTGCTGGACGAGATGATGGACTTTGGATACCCACAAACAACCGAGACCAAGATATTACAAGAGTATGGGATTTTCTGGAAAATTGATGTGTGAAATACTGCTAACAGACGGCTTAGATACATCACACAAGAGTCGCATAAGCTCGAAGTGGCACGGCCACCAATTGCAGTCACCAACGCCGTCAGCTGGCGAAGCGAAGGCATCCGGTACCGCAAGAACGAAGTATTCCTCGACGTCATCGAGTCGCTCAACCTCCTCGTATCCGCCACAGGCAGTGTGCTTCGATCGGAGATTCTGGGCGCTGTCAAGATGAAGTGCTATCTGTCCGGTATGCCTGAGCTCAGACTGGGCTTGAACGACAAGGTCATGTTTGAAACAACGGGCCGAGCGACGCGAGGAAAGGCTGTAGAGATGGAGGATGTCAAGTTCCACCAGTGCGTGCGGCTCTCGAGATTTGAGAACGACCGGACAATCAGCTTCATCCCACCAGACGGCGAGTTTGAACTGATGAGCTACCGACTCAACACTCAAGTCAAGCCTTTGATCTGGGTCGAGTGTATCGTAGAAAGCCACTCTGGCAGCCGCATAGAGTACATGTTGAAGGTGACTTGGCTCTTGCTTGACAAACAGAATCGTACGCTGATGAAAGCTTTAGGCCCGAGCGCAGTTTAAGCGACGAAGCACAGCCAACAATGTGCAGATTTCGATACCTGTACCTGAAGACGCCGATAGTCCACGGTTCCGAACGAACATTGGGACCGTGCACTACGCGCCCGAGACGTCTTCGATAGTCTGGAAGATCAAGCAGTTTGGCGGCGGCAAGGAGTTTCTCATGCGTGCCGAGCTCGGCCTACCTTCTGTGCGCGGAGACGACGACAAGGGTGGGGGTATGATGGGTGGCTTTGGTGGCAGCATGGGCGGTGTGGGGGCTGGAAAGGCCAAGCGACCGATTAATGTCAAGTTTGAGATACCCTACTTCACCACATCTGGTATCCAAGTGCGATACCTCAAGATCATCGAGCCAAAGGTATGTTTCCCTTCCCCCCAAAGATCAGCTCATCCTTGTATCGGCCTGGTCATTCTTGTTGGTTTTTGTGCTTCCGAGTAGACGAACTAACAATCGAGATAGCTACAATACCCTTCGCTTCCATGGGTGCGGTACATTACGCAATCTGGCGACATTGCCGTACGATTACCAGACGTGAATTAGACACAAAGTCTATGGATAGAATTTCCATGCACGGCGACGAAATATACCAATATAATCATGATGCAGACGATCAAAAACTTTCATCTTGTGCCCACCAAGCTGCATGCAGTCTTGTTGCAACACCGCCACACTGTACATGTCAAGTTTTCCCGTTTGTCAATTACAATCATCATTAGCTCTCAAGGACTCTTCTTTACGACTTTAGGCAGGCATGGAAAAAGATATCGACGATTAAATGTAGGTTTCGTTGTTGTCAATTGCTTCTATACATATACCAGTGTATGGTCGTCTCGCACGGTCGCTGTACCATGTCAGTAACTCACATTAGTTTCTACTGAGACTGGAGACAATTACTGACCATTGAACCCAAGATGTACCTCTCCACCAGCCACGGCAGGCCCAGTAACCACAAGCTCGCCAACAGACCGCTCATCCGTTGTCTTGAGCTGCGGCGTGTCCTTCAACTTGATCTCTACACAGCTCAGGGGTACGCCAAAATGGCTGTGCTTGTTGGCTGGTGTGTTGCCTGTCCTGTAATCATAAACATTAGTCTGTGCGATAGCGCCTGCAACTTTGGCAGCTGTCAAGGCGTAGACTACACGGGCTTGGGTGTAGATGCGAAGATCGGAAAGATCCTCTGAGCTCAGTGGAGGCGTATTGTGGCCGGCACGCTCCGAGACGAAAATGAGCCGTAGCTTTCCTGGCGTGCTGCCAACATTGGCCCTTGTTGGTGGGTTGAGCTTTGATAGTAGCGAATCTGTGGGTAAACGACCGGATTGGAGAATGCGTGATTCGAGATAGTGAGCCAGCTTCTTTGCTCCACTTGTGATGGAGACGTTTGTAGTGCTGTGAAGTTTGGCAGCCGTCTCAGCAGAGATGACGGTGACTGTGGGCGCAATGGAGCGGCTGGCTAGCGTCAGGTCGACACCTGGACCTGCAACCGAGTTGATGATGACGGTAGCATGGGAGAAGAGCGCGGCCAGAGTTAAGCATAAGCAATACGAGTTTGTAAAGGCATCAGCCGGAAGGAACGTGTCCGAGGGGTTGATGCGAGGCGCGGGCGGCAGAGCAGTAATCAAGGCACCGATGGCAGCGGCCAAGTTCTGGTCATGTTAGCAAAAGGAACGTGTCCACAGTGGTGAGGCAGAAGTACCTGTTGGGTGAATTCGACCACTTCGGCTGCTTTACCAGGAGCCTCCTGCCAGACAAAGGCAACGCTGGGCGCCTTGTCCTTGTTCGCAGGCAGCTGCACAGCACTGGTCTTTTGCTCTAGCACGAGCTCGTGCCATACGGAAACGTCAATCTTCCCGCCGATACCTTGGGGCACCTCGCTCCAGTCCATGTGTCTGCTTGTCTCCTCGACCGTCCATACAATCTGTCGGAGACCTGGAGCGCCCTTGCCGACCTCGGCGAGTGAGATGGAGCCAGCTGCCGCAATCAACGCGTCAGCGCCTGTGCTGACCAAGAGATCCACGAGGGTCGGGTGTGGTTGGTTGAAGGGAATCAGGATGGGAGTGAAGCCGTAGAAGGCAGCGGCGAAGAGGACGGCCAGGAACTCGACACTGTTGGGCAGGTAGACAGCCACTCTCGTCGCACCGTGGTCCTTCAGGTGGCTGCCAATAATGGCTATCTCCTTGGTGATGTCGTCAACGGCGTGTTCGGAGACGCCCTCCTTGCCCCGGACCGTCATCAGCGTTGCTGTCCCGCTAGATTTCTGTCCCTTTTCCAGGGGAATCTCGCCCGTGACGCGCTTCCAGATGTCCTGCAGGTCGCCATCCTTGCCGGCAGAGTACATGGGTGCGCCGGGTATCTTGACGGCGAGGCCGGTTCGGAGGGGATAGCCATGAGGCGTTTCGGGCGACCTGAAGATGGCCGACTCTCCCGGTTGGCGCACGTATGAGGCCTGCGCCTGTCTAGCAAGTAGCAGTGGGTGAGTGTCGGCATCTTTGCTATCGTAAATGACAAAAGCAAGGAAGGCGAGCATGGCAAAGACGAGGAGAGTGGAGTAGATGTTCCATGTCGCCAACTGGTCGGAAATGACTGCATCGAGCTGGTCGAGAAGGCCGGGCATGGTGGTTCACTGAGATGTGACTCTGATCATGGGAGGGGAAGGGAGGGGAGGGGAGGGCAGGGGAGGGGAGCGTGGGATGAACGGTTGCTAGTGGGACCACAGACACCCGCGACCGCGCCAACAGAAGCTCCGTGCCGACGGACTTGGGGCGAACCGGCACCTAACCCACTCTAGAGTAGTCGTTGCACGTCGGCCAAAACAATCCACTGCATCTCCCATCAACACCCCACAACCACAACCACACCCACGCCCAGTCACCATGTCACGATAACGACACCTGCTATAACCCGCGAGCGACTTGCTACTACTAACCACTGCCAGCCACTAACCACACACCCAGACGGCAGCCAAACAAACAACAGAGGTCAATCAACACGCCCACATCTCTCCCTCCCTCTACCTCTCCCTCTCTCTCTCTCTCTCTTCCTCACACACACACACACAACACCAAAACTTCCTTCGCCATGTCTCTAGCTCGAGTCGTACAGCAGCCCACCACGCCCAAAACCCCCCAAACACCCACGGCAACAACCGTTCAGGGTATAGAGACGCCCAACGGAGCCTGGCGCCATCCCAAATTCGATGAGATTGCCCAGCGCCAGTACGCGACAACATTTGACCAACAAAACGTCCACACCATAGTCGTATCCTCTACTCTCTTGTTCCTCTCCTTCTACGGTAGCGCAATCACCTCGCAGCTCAAACTCCTCAGCTATGCGGCGTACGTCTTCCATTGTTCCCCATTCAGATGATCTCCTCTGTCGAAGAACAAAGTCCAACTAACACCACCATCCCCACCAGCACCCCGATCAACGCCCTCATATCCTACATCCCTCTCACCTCATGGATCCCCCTCCTCATCCGCACAATCTTCGTCGCCAACATTGTTGCAAACCTCTGGCCCTTGATCCGCCGTTACAAACCCGACGACATCGTTGACATCCCCCTCACGCCCTCGCAACGCGCCGCTCTCGGCTTGAAGACCAACGTCCCTTTGGCACAAACCCCCGGCTCCGCCTATGCGTCCCCAAACTACGTAACACCGCCCCGCTATGCGCGCTCCACTCCGCGCAGCAGCAGTTTCGGCTCCCAAGATCACAGTGCAAGTCCGTTTGCAAGGAGCAACTCGGGGAGCCCGTTTAGCCCTGGACAGAGCAACATGGGCGTCAGTACGAGCAGTCCGTTGTTCCAGCGCGCCATGGGGTCGTCGGCGAATAAGCGGGCGAGTTATAGTGGTGGGAGCGGTGGGGGTGAGCTCGGCAGCAGCTTGTTCAGCGGGAGCGAGAGTAGTGGGCCGGGTACGCCGACGCCCATGATGGGCAAAGCAAGTGTGGGCTTGAACAACAAGTGGCTGTATGAGAAGCGAAGGGATAGTCCGAGGAGCAGTTTATTTGCTTGAGAGAGAGAGAGAGAGAGTTGCATGAGTGTGTGTGTAGAGGTGTGAGATGAGATGAGACAAGAGGACATGCATCACATCGCTGTATACCCTATTATGCTGTATATCCTGTTCTATCGTATGGCGTTTTGGTGGAATCGTTCAAAGTAAGCCATGCAAAGTTCAATCAGACCAGTATCGGGGATCAAGTCTAGACATCCATGTTCATTGTCCTCTTCGCATCCTGCCCCTTGCCTTTTTTCTTTCGACTACCTTCATTCCATGTACTTGTACAAAAAGAGTGGAGCCTTGTCCCATCGGCTCCCCGCCTGTGCCTTGAAATCTAGTATACACACACTCTCTCGCTCTCGCTCTCAATTTGTTCCACGCTCAAGCTCACGAAAACCTGTCCCCCCTCCTACTCCTATACGCCTCACTAGCCTCATACTTGCTCTTCTCCCGCGCCCTCTGCTCCTCACTCTCCGCCTCATGCCGCGTAGGCGCCGGATCGCGACTCGCCTCTGCACTCGGGCCCGACTCGTCCGCCCCTCCTTCGCCCCTCCTCCTCTGCATCTCGCCCAGCACACCGCCCGGGGCCGTCGTAGCCGTCGGGTTCAGCGGCGTCGTCGCAGTGCGCTGGGTGCCCGAGGAGGACGAGGCAGTGAGCGACTTTTCCAGCTCCCACGCCCGCTGTCGCTTTTGGCGGTCTAGTTCGGCTTTTTGTGCCCGGTCGGCGTTGATGCTGCGTTTGGCGAAGAAGTAGGCGCCGCCGCCGGCGACGATGAGGGTCGCCCAGCCGTAGCTGGTGAGGAGGGATTTCGGTTAGTTTTGTGTATTTTTGTGTGTGTCTGCATGTGTGGGCATAGGGTACTAGGGTAGGATGGTGGGTTGGAGTCATCTTCTTCTCTCCTCATAGGCTGGGTCGGTCGGTGACGTACTATACTGATTTTATCTAATGGGCAAATTGCGCGTCAGTTCAATGTTGCAAGGCTCACAATTGCGACATGTCTTGAACCTACCGTGTTCATCTTGTGTGGTTTTCTGCGTTCCGTTTGCTAGTAGAAGTGTGGGTGAGAAGCTTTGATTGAGTTTGTTGTGCGCCACAGATTTTGTGAGGTTGTGTTTAGTGATGAAAGTGGTCTGATTCCGTAGGGCTGACGGGGTTTGCCTGGGAGTTGGCTCGGCGATTGGACGGAGATAAGACCACGGCATCTACCATTCCCTACGTTCGTCGCGGGAGACTCACTCTGCTCCGTCTTCAGGACAGCCATTATCGTGTGGTCAACTATGTTGATGTAATTTGCTGAAGTCTCCTGTCAATACTGTTTCACCTCAAGTTGGTTACGAACCTTGACATTCAGCCGATCCTTCATCACTCCATAAACCCATCACCACTTCTTTTCCACGACACAACACAGGAAGCTTTCTGACAAGAAAAGGTGACGTCATATTGCACTGGACATATACTTCTCATGGATAACCGGCCAAAAGACATGTAAAATGAATGCTAGTAGCTCGAGCTAACGTCCACTGCCGTTTCCTCTCCTTGCGATGATAGTTCACGCCGTGAACTGAGCAATGGGATATCCGCAGTTCCAAGACAGGGACAGTTGGCCGTATGTGTCATCGGCAGTATGACCGGAACGTGTTGTGGCCTCCGCAATCCCGGAAACCCTTAACCGCGGCAATTCCGCATATATACCCCAAGTGGCTACCCGGCTGGGGACTGGTACCCGATGTGGGGTAGCTCTTGGGTCTCTCAAGTTCCCGAAGCTGCATCCTCCGACATTGATGCGTCTGGATTCAGGAGTCAGAGTTATCATCTCGAACGTCAATCAGGCCTATTGGATATCCTCGTGCTGTATTCAATCCTCTAGAACTCATCACTGATTCCCATCTCGAACCCGACTGTCCTTGCCCGTCCTCACCATGCCCATTCGCCGCGTAGCATTGTTCAAAGTCCGCAAGGAAGAGGACCGTCAAAAGCTTCTCGACATGTATAACGCCATGTCGACCAAAGCTGTCAAGGTACATCCGTTCCTTGCATTGGCCTTGTGTACCTGATGTTTACTTTCCGTTCCCATTTTCCTCAGAGACCCCACCTTCACACCCTAACATCATACAATAGAACGGCCGCCCCTACATCCGCTCGATAGAAGCCGGCCCCACTCAACAAGATGCGCGAGCACAAGGCTACACCGTCGCAGCCACTTCCATCTTTGAAAGCGAAGAGGATCAGAAGTACTACGATGAAGAGTGCCCGGCACACGCGGAGATGAAGGCGGCTGCAAAGGGTTTTGTTGAAGGGATGCTTATGGTGTACTTTGCTGTTTGAAAAGGAGGCTCAGGAGCTTGAGGGAGATGGCAGGTGAGGGTGGGGAGGATAGAAAGAGAGAGAGAGAGAGAGAGTTAGACATCTCCTAATGATGCCAGTCTTGCGTGGAACTCGCCGTCTCGTAATGTTATGTGGATGGGTGACTTGATTCTGGTGTTTTGTTGTGTTCCTACCTTGGCAACGTCGAGGCCGTTTGCCATTCACACCTTTGCCCTTGAACGCGCAGTTGCGAGTCCAACCTCAGCAGCATAACAGACATTTCCTGCACAGGTTTATTAATTAATTCGTCGCTCCAGTTTCTCCTCACAAACCTCAGTCCGTGAGCGAGATGGACGTGTTTAGTGGTGTGTGTTTTTCATGTAGGCAACAGAAGCATGCATGCATGCACGGTAGGTATTCGCCCAGGTCACCCGCAACCTGCGAGCCAATCAACAGCGGCCAGTTACTGCTGACGAGGCTGACGAGGCTGACGACAACCCACAACCCGCTTGCAGAGGATGTCGTGATTCCCAGTTCACCCGATTGTGCCGTGCCGTCAGCATATCCCGTCGTGGGCAAAAGGGAGTTGCAGGGCGGGAGAAGCTTCTGCCGCAATGCGCGCTCGGTCGAACGAGTGTGGTGTGATTTGAATGGACCGAGTTTCTCCCTTTGAGGAATTGCCAACAGCCATCTGATATGATGGACACAGGGCCTGACCCCCACTACCGGTAGTCGGTAGGTATATAAACTTCGCAAAGGCTCCTACTCTGGCCAGCTAACCGTGTCTGTGCCTGTGCTACGACGTTACTTTGGCCTGGGAACCCGCAAACACTCGCACGACTTTCTGTCTTCTACCGGTACTTTGTACTGTCGTTGGGACCGGATTCGACCCCACAACCCACCACACCACTCCTCTCCATCCAAGAAGCCACCCATTCGAGCCCCACATTTGCTGTCTTCGTACACCACCAACCGCCTCCATCGGTACAATATAGCAGCACATCCGTCGTCCCCTTGATCAGACTGTCTGCCGATTGTTCTTGCAACCCTCTTCTTCTTTCCATTTGACGAATCACCATTGTACTTTCTGCTCTTCTCGAAATCCAACCTCATCCACACAATGGCAGCCATGTCAACACATGCCATGACCCAAATCAGGCGCTACTCCTCACAGCTACCACGCGACCCACACTACCGACTCAAGGCAACACTGGCAACCGGCTATGTCGTCTCCGCCCTTGCCCTGCCTTTTGTACCCCCGCTTCTGGAGACACGAAGGGCAAAGGCTGACGGCAGTGATCTGACCAAGTGCGTCGTCCTCCCCACGCTTTTTGGCTGTTGTCGGATAGACCTGCTCGTACTCGAAGAGGTGGATTGCAGCTGACGACCAAGCACCTAGGGAGAATGCATATTGCTCATCACAGTATCTTGGACACGCGAGATGATCGCCCTACCTACGTTTTGTTTTCCCTTGGAATCGACTTGGCCCGCGTCGCAGCCCAAAGAGCTGCATGCAAAGGCCGACTGCCATGCATTTCTTCGTGGGCCGCTGAAATGGGAACGGCATGGAGCATTGAGTCCGTCGAGAAGGCAAGGAGTCGTAGAGTAGCACATGAAGAACAGGTCTATTGGGGGGCTGATTGTGATTATTAGGATTGTTGTTGTTTGTTATTATTATACCACAGGCGCGCATGGATTGCATGCAGATGGCGTTCGTTGACGGGATGGATTCTCGCAAGCAACATGGTAATTGCTGTGGGCTACCGAAGAGAAGAAGATGGTCTTGCACATGGAGGGAATGAAGAGATGCAGCAGTTTGTTTTCCATCCATGCCGAGTCCTTGTCCTTGTCCTTGTCCTTGTCCTTGTCCTTGTCCTTGTCCTTGTCCTTGTCCTTGTTCCTCTCTAGCTGGACTGTCCAGTTGAATGGTCGGCCAGCGTGGTCTTGCATGATTGGCAGCTGGCGGTGCCCCTGTAAACGACGTATATAACCTCATGCGCTCGGGTGGTTTGAGTATCATGTGATCTGCCACTGCTACATCCTGGCTGTTTTGATGGCACAAGACAAGTAACGTGATCCTCAAACTAGCCGAGATTGCTTAGTAAGTCGGACAACCCCGCGATCCGACAACCCTCCCCCTCCAACGATGATTTTGCTGTAGAATCATGAATTCATCTTCCTTGCCTACCAATCCACAACCCCCCCTCATGCCACCAAAGTTGGAAACACTACCCAGCTCTTCCAGCGGGTGAAGGTCCATCTCCAACACAGCACAACTGCATGCGCAATGGCTTCCGGCTTGCTGCGCAGTGCGGACAGCAGCCTGCCGAATGAACTCGCCTTCCTCATCATCGATCACCTCACCGACGACCGGCAGACACTCTGCGCCCTCGCCCAGACCTGTAGCAACCTGCAGTATCTCGCAGAGGACCGCCTCTACAAGACCATCCACCTCCTCTCCGTCAAAGACCTCCACGCCATCATCGCCGCCTTCACCAACCGTCCTGCCCGCGTCCGCGCCGTACAGACCCTGCGCATCTTGTATCAGTACAGGCAGAATGACCTCAACAAAAGTGCCGATTCTAGGACGGCCTTTAATGAGTTTGTCGCCCAAATGGTCCATTTGCGAGCTTGGCATATCGAGAGCCCGTACGACAACTTCCACTGGGAAAAGGCCGGTGGAGATGCATGGGTGGAGCGGGATATGGAGAGATTCCGTCGCGCGCTGGAACAGGCTTGCAACGAGGGACCAAAGGAGACGGAGCGCATAGCATCTGCGAGGGGTCTGGGCCAAAGAATGGAGAGGACCGTTGGCCTCGCCTTGCTGCAAGACCTGACGATCCATTCCCATGGGGCTACCGCCGACTTTTGGAATCTTGATGGCTTCCACTGCCTCTTTCGACATCCTGCCCTTCGGAGCCTCCATATCTCGTGCATCACCCTGCCTCCCAACGAGATCCTGGAACTCAGTTCGCATGTCAGAACATCACCTCTGACAACCCTGGTCTTCGATGAGTGCGAGCTCTCGCAAAAGAGTCTGCTTAGCATCCTCCGCACCCCGGCGCGACTGAAGAATTTGACGCTCGGAGAAAATGTCTACAACATAAACCGCACTCGTGGAATCGAGCCAGTCCTCTCCATGAATCCGACTGCTTCACTAGAAGCTCTCTCCGCTGTCGCACATTCTCTGGAAAGCCTCACACACTTCGATCCAGCATGGCGAATAGACACGAGCCCAAACGTGCTACGCAGCATCCGCCCCATTGGCGAGGGTATGCGAAATTTCGACTCCCTCCGATATCTCGAATGCGATACGAGTTCCTTCCTACATCAGGCCGTCATCATGAATCGTGATCTAGCCCCCCCTAGCCTGGACACACTGCGCGTTCGCCGCCATTGGGAGGTTCAGACTGATTTCTGGGACCAGCCACCAGATATAGACCACTACCTGCCATTGCCGTCGCTCAACACACTCGAGCTCATGCAATTGTCATTTCTCTGGCACGATTACGCGCTCTCGGGCTACATTTGCGATGCTGAGCGGCTTCGCAACCGTCACGCAAAGGCCTACAGACTGTCCAAGGCTGGCATCAACTTGAGGATGCTCATAGAGATGCACAGGGATCCCGCACTCATCCCACCCTATCTCCAAGATGAACGTGTCCCCATTGTAGAATGTATATATGATGCGAGCGAAGAAGGATTCCATCGACATATTGTGGTTGACGAACCCGAGACCGCTCAGCCAGAGCCCTACTTCTCCGGGAACCATGGCACACCATACGATGATGATGATGAATGGAACTCCCCCGCTCGCTCGCCCAGCCCACAACCTTCTGCCAACCGTGCCGTCAGCCCCTCGCCCGATCCCGTTCCCTCGGCACCCCCACCCGAAACTGACCAACTCAACACCGCCGACATCCAACGCATCGCCTCGTCGACCCGCCGCCTCCTCGACGCGCTCAAACGCCGGTTCGTGAGCCGCAACCGGCGCCCGAGCTTCTGGGACGTGAGCATGAGCTCCGACGACGGTATCGAAGAGGACTCGGAGTACTATGGCATGGGCGACTTGGAGGTGGATGATTTGGAGGAGCAGGAGGACATGGCGTTGGAGATGGAATTGGATGATCTGGAAGAACTCGAGGATGAATTCGAGGATGAGGGTGGAGTGCATGTCTATGAGCATGAGGGTGAGTTGTATATTGAGGTCTATGAGAGTGAGACGGGGAGTGAAGGGGAGAGTGATGAAGAAGGGAGTGGAGGTGGAGGTGGAGGTGGAGGTCCAGGTGGAGGAGCAACAATGCATGACGTGAACGACGAGGACTGAATGAGCCGGCTGTGTCAAAAGGCCAGCACAGTATAATGCCGTCAAAAAGTTCTTTGGAGAGTACTCTGCAGTGAGGACAAGCATTTCTTTTGCCATCGATTCTGGTAGTACGTTTGTGTTGTTAGCATGACGGAGAGGATAGATTATTTTCTACAAACACATGTATATAATACGTAGTTACAGGTAATGACGATATGTTTCCCTCGATTCCATTTGAACCTCTATCCTGGCTAACGAGTAGATGTTAGGACACCGAGCTTAGGATCAATACTTTCTATTTAAACTCGGCGCTAATGCACCCCAGCCTCTCGCCCTCCCCACACCTCGGCACGAACCTCGACCTTTCCCCGCGGGAGTGGGCTTAGCCGACTTGCCTGCTTGGCTACCAGCAAGCAACGACGTCGAGCATGTTGGGGATTCCTACATGAAATCCGTGGTTGCCCCACTTCCTTGAGTACTTCATCATTCGTCCTGAACATGTACCGGTAGTTGTTGGCTTCCAGGTCAAGAACGGTCAAGGGGAACTAACTAGCTGTGGATTGAATCACATGCAGACAGACACACCATACAGTCAATGTACACCATGCCAGACTACCACCCACCACCTTTGTCCGGCCTGCGCGTCCTGGAATTCGCGGGATTGGCACCAGGTATGGACTTTTCATCCTCCCCTCAATATACCACCCCCTAAACCTCCAACTCACCTTCTCCCCCCCCCCAAGGCCCCTTTGCCGGCCTCCTCCTCGCCGACTACGGCGCCTCCGTCCTCCGACTCGACCGCGCAACCATAAGCCCCCAGCCCACGGCGGACCAACTCACGCGGCGCAAAACCTCGATCCGGGTCAACATCAAGAGCGCCGCCGGCGTCGCCCTCGTCCAGCGACTTGCGCGCGAAGCCGACGTCCTCATCGACCCGTTCCGGCCGGGCGTGCTGGAGAAGGCTGGACTGGACCCGGTCACGGTGCTGCGCAGGATCAATCCGCGGCTCATTGTCGCGCGCATGACGGGCTTCCGTCGCGATGGCAAGTACAAGGACATGGCCGGCCACGACATCAACTACATTGCCGTCTCCGGCGTGCTGTCCCTGTTTGGCCGCCAGGGCGAGCGGCCGTATGCGCCGGGGAATGTGGTGGGCGATTTCGCGGGCGGCGGTGCCATGTGTTTCATCGCCATCTTGCTGGCTTTGTTGGCGAGGGAGCGGTCGGGCCGCGGCCAGGTGGTCGAGGCGAATATGGTGGACGGGAGTGCAATGTTGGCGACGATGCCGAGACTCGGGGGCAAGACGCCCGTGTGGAGTGCGGAGCGGGGCACGAATCTGTTGGATGGCGGTGCGCCGTTCTATGACACGTACGAGACCAAGGATGGCAACTTCATGGCCGTGTAAGTTCTCGGGCTTTCGTTCATGCCAGAGCCAGAGCAAAGGTGGGTAGCGATACTTGCTAACCCCCCCCCCCCTCTCTCAGCGGAGCCATCGAACCCCAGTTCTATGCCGCCCTCATCCAAGGCCTCTCCCTCACCCCGTCCGACCTCCCCGGCGACCGAAACAACAAGTCCGACTGGCCGGCGCTCAAAACCTTCTTCGCGTCCGTCTTCAAGACCAAAACTCGTGCAGAGTGGGAACACATTTTTGACGGCACAGATGCCTGTTGTACCCCTGTTCTTACCCAGCGTGATCTCGAGGCACGTGGCTTCGATCAACGACCTGCGGTCACATTGCGGGAGACACCGGGGCTGGCAATCACAGAAGGGGATGACGACAGGAGCGCGGCTGAGGGACAGGGGATTGGTTGGGAGGGGAGTGGGTGGGTGGAGAAGGGATTGGTGCCGGGCGAGGGCGGGGAGGAGACGATTGAGAGGTGGATGGGGTGGACCAAGGGGAGGCATTACGAGGAAGTGGACGGGGGTTTGGGCTGGAAGGACAGGTCTAAGCTGTAGACTGGACTAGAATAGACAAGGTAACGGTCTCTTTTACCAAGGTTTGTACCTGTAACACACCTCTGTCGCACGCCATGTCCATGACCCATCACTTCTTAATCACCCTCGGCTTCCTCGCCTTTGGCTTCGCAGTCTTCTTGCCCGCATTCCTCAACCGCTTCCTCTGCTCATTCTCCGTAATCCTCGCCTTGCTCTTGCGCCACGCCGCCCACCGATTTCCCGGCACAAACTGCTTGACCTGCACGCCCGCCCTCTCCGCCGCCCGTCCAATCTGCCAATTGGCCTCACGATAGGCATACCCCTTGCCCTTGTTCAGTACCAACTTCTTCCTCGCCGCCTCACGCGGTGTATCCCGCCTCTTTGACTTGGCGGTTGCCACGGGCATCACGTCCGTCATGACAATCGTCTCATGCTGCGATGGCGGGGCTGCCGTGTCCTGGGAACCCACGGGCACAGCAAGCATGTTCAGCCGGCGTCTGCGCGCCGCATTGGGTGGATAGGGCAGCGAGTGGTCCTTTTCGAGCGCGACGCCAATGTACTGGCGCTCGGGGTGTTTGCGGGGGTCGCGGTAGTATCGCACGTAGCCTGATTCCGTGGCGAAGATGCAGTGGTCCCGTCCGAATTTGCAGTTTTCGCCGGGATACCAGTGGGTACCGCGTTGGCGGAAGATGATGTTGCCTGGGATCACGTATTCGCCTGCATCCCAAGCATTAGCAGTCTGGCGTTGTGTGCTATAGTATCCATCATGGATGCCATCTCATGTACACAACACCACCACCCTTGGTGTTGTGTGTGTGTGTGAAATGGCATCCGGCTGATTCGAGAATAGACGTACCGCCGCTCTTCTTGGCCCCCAATCGCTTTCCCGGCCCATCTTTTGCTCCATTGGCACGCCCCTGGGCCTGGTGGGCAGAATGTCTTACAAACGAAAGGATTGGGGCGGGCGCTGTAGAGGATGCATTGGCGCTCCGGAGCACGTCCAGGACACGGGTAGACGGTGCAATAAAAGTCGACGATGTGGCTATGGCTGCGCGGACAGGCGCATAGATTCGTGGCAGCAGCATGACGCGCTGTCGCTGGTGATGGTCGACAACGTCGTATTCCCTTCTTGGTCGTTGCTTGCTCTCGACACTTTCTTCTGGCTGGCCATGGACGAACGTGGTCCGGGCGCGAAAATGGCTGCCAATCTTGGAACTAGCGTCCTTCCCAAACACGTGCAAACAGAGACGAGCCAGTCAGTGTATACAAAGTCCCGTGGGCAGCACAACACCAAGTAGTCAGGTAATTAATAGTATACACAAGCATACAGCACCAGTCCATCACAAACATTTTCCAGGTCAACTCATCGCACAACTTCGGACACGCACAAGCTAAACTCCCAGTCTAGTGCCGCCAACACCGTACGAACAAGTGCTCGGTAAAACCCACACCTCCACCCCCCCTGGCTCCACATCCGCCCATTACTGCACCTGGTTCACAATCTCCTGTGCCTTTGATAGACTCTCCACCATCTGCAGACAGTCTTTCCGCCTCCGGACGGTGTACTCTGATTCCTTGAGCAAATCGTCGAGTTCGTCCGTCTTGTACATGTTGGTGAGGAGCTCGCCTTGCATGTTCTCCTTTGTCCATTGCACCAGGTTCAACATGATGGCTTTAGGGACCATGTCGATCATCGTTCGACGCACAATGTTGAAGTAGGAAGTGATGAGCAGTTCTGTAACCATGGTTAGGATTGGCTACGGCATTGATTGCGAGCATTGCTTACTGATGACTTCCACTTCCTGCGTCTCCTTCTCTGAAAGGGTACCAGAGGCCTTGAGAGTGGGTGGCGGAGGTTCCATCGCTGCCATCTTCTTCTTGTTCTTGCTAGCAAAGAAGGAGCCGAAGAAACCCCCACCCTCGCCGTTGGGATCTCCCAGCGACGGTGATATCGACCGCGGAGGTACCGAGGGCGGTAGTGGCTTGCCAGTCTTGGGGTCTACTTGCTGCGGCTTAGCGCTATTGTGTCGCTCATGGATAATGGCCATGGCTCGCGAGCCATTGATGAAGTCGGGGTGGCCAGTGTTGATGTAGGTAGCCTCCATGGCCACAAGATCCTTGACGAGCTTGTTGGTTGGCTCCATGGCCTTCTTGAAGAAGGCCACCACCACAGCGTGGAGCTTCTCCTTGAGTCCAGGATATCTTCGGAACGACGTCTTGCTGAGGAGCTGGCCGAGGATGCGAATCAGCTCGTCATACACCAAGCTAGCACACTTGATACTGGGCTCTTCTAGTCGCTTGATTTGTTGCTTGACGATGAGCTCAAAAGCAGTGGTGCCAACGAACAACGCTGGTGAGGACCCGGAAGAGTTGTACAAGACGGTACGGATGTCGACGTCCTTGACCTGGTCGAATGGATCCACGGCCTTGACACCATTCGCATATAGTTCGTGGTAAACGAAAGAGATACGAGCACCACCTGACAGCTCCGTCGCTGAGAGCTCTTGATTGTTACCCTCAAGAACCCCCCGATACTCGTTTGTAAACTCTGTGATGGTGTTGAGGACAATATTCGAACTGCTTCCCAGCATGGAATTCCCAAGCGACGCGAGTTCTGCCTGGTACTTCTGCAGCGAAGACGAGATGCGTGCCTTGATGTCAGGAAGCGTTTGCTTGATGTGCATCATGAGGATCTTATGCAATTAGCTTCATGTACTCTAGTCAACGTTTTTTTTTGGATACGTACCAGATTCAGCTTGCGCGCTAGATAGGGTGTTCCACAGTAGGCAGCCTTATTACGGTATGCCTTGTGGTTTTCGAAAAATTGCCTTTCGTGCTCGAGCGCATAGGAAATCGCCTTTTTATTCTCGATATCCCTCTGCCCTCGGTTGACAACAGGAACGTAACCCAATCGAAGGGGGATAATCCGTCCAGCTAGAATATCGACAACATCGGTACCATCATCCATCAAATCGACCTTTGTCAATACACCGATTGTCCGCTGTCCTTCTGGATCGACCTCTCGTGCCAGCTTCAGACCGTCCGAGTTGGCCAAGTCAGTATTCGCCGCGGTGACGGCTAATATGATGGCGTTGGACTTGCTAATCTGCTTGAGCACCATCTCTCGGATCTGTCGCTCGATATCCCTCGGCTGGTCTCCAACAGGCACCTTCGTCAGACCCGGTAGATCGACCAGCGTCAGGGTCAGCACATTAGGCGAGTATATCCGCAGGTTGATGGGGGCTGGTGAGATACCCGCATTGCGACCCGTTTTTGACTCCGTCTCCCGTACAATCTCTTCCCTAATCTTGTTGAAGTCGTGGAACTTTTGGCCAGGGATGTGCAGGAACTCGCCCCATTCGTCGGCGTTGTTCTGTTCGCTGGCCGACTTGGCCTCTTCGCTGACGCCATTGGTTTGTGAGCCGGCCGCGCGGTTGATGAGTTGTAGAATGAGCGGTCTTCGCGTCACGATACCGGTTCCTCGGGGCAAGCTGTTGGGCCCGACGGTCAGTATGCTGCCCAACGAGTGAAGCGCAAGAGTGCCAGAACTCACAAGTCTCGTCCGACAATGTTCTCGAGCACAGAACTCTTTCCACTGGATTGCGATCCTACGACGGCGATTTGTGGCAAGTCTATGGGGTTTTGAACCTGACGTAGGCATCAGTATAGACGTTGCAGAAGTCGGCGTGTAGAGGGCGCAGAGGGGGGGCTTCTGGGTAGCAACATACTCCTACAGTTGTAAAAACATCCTGGAGCTTATTTACAAGTGTAATCAGCCCTGGGTCATTCACGTTGATGCTGTAGTTCCTGTTAGCTGTGTAGCTTTTGGGGCCCTGGGAGGGGCTATGCTTTGGCATGTGCGTACGCATTCGGGTTGGTCGCCATGGTGGGCGAGGCGGTATTCGAGTTTCTAGTTATATGTGTGGTATGCGCACAGGTTCGAGTACAAAGCTCAAGGTGTGTGTTATCAAGGTGGGAAGAAGGCGAATACGCTGTAACACTCGGCGTCGTGTTGGGTTGCGTAGAGCTCCGCGCTAGACGCCACAGCACAGCCACAACAAACCGGCGAACTGTATGGAAACGGTCGGGTTGGACGTGTGCTGCGCCAGGTGGTTAATACTAGGTATGGTAGAGTTGCGTATATTCGCCTTGGCACGAAAAGAGGAATTAGGCAGTGAGATACACTCCAGAGAAGCAATGGCGTAGCAAAAAAGAATCATGGCTCAGTAAGACTTCCTTGGGCTCATGACGACGCTTGCGGTCACAGGATGCGAAGCAGCGTCGTCAGCGGTTCAGGCATCAGCTTTCGTGTCTGGGTCGCACGGTACAATTCAGATTCTATATACTTGGACATGAACGGGACAAGTTCGCTATATAAATACTGGAGACGACCATTCACTCGTCTACAACAGACGCAAACTTGTCTGTCATCTTCTGCAGAAGCTCCTCGTACTGTTGCAGCGTTAGTGTACATTTCACAAGACATGCAACAGACCACAATGCATACCTTCTTGGTGACTGCCTCTTCACCATCGCTGGGTAGCTCAAACTTCATTGAGCGAAGCTGGCTTTGAATCTCTGATGTTGCGTCGCGGACCTTGGGCCAGCTGTGTCCTTGCGAGACGGCCTTCTGGGCCTCATCGTGGAACGCCATCATGTTCTTCATCATCCATTCAGTCTTCCACAGAGGGCAGAACTGATCATAGTCTGAGTAACCGTTTTGTTGCAAGAAATCCTCCTTGATTAGTGTTGCGACATCGAGGGTAATCTTGTCCGAGTCGCCCAAAGCGGACTTACCAACCAGCTGCACGACTTGGTCGAGATCGTCAGAGGTTGTAAGAAGCTCCTTGATGCGATCACGCAGGCGAGGGAAGTCGGGGTTGTTCTTGGCATAGAACTTGTCGAGCGGCGTTGTGTACTTGCTGTAACTGATGGAGGTATTGACTGAAGGAAAATGCTTTCGCTGAGCAAGCTTTTTGTCCAGACCCCAGAATACTTGCACAATGTTGAGCGTACTCGTCGTGACGGGATCCGAGAAATCACCTCCAGGCGGACTGACAGCACCGACAATGGACACACTGCCGTAGCGCTCAGGGCTACCGAGCGCCTGGACACGGCCAGCACGCTCGTAGAAGGATGCAAGCTTAGCACCCAAGTAGGCAGGGAAACCCTGATCAGCAGGCATCTCTCCGAGACGACCAGAAATCTCACGAAGAGCCTCGGCCCATCGCGATGACGAGTCGGCCATCATGGCAACATCCTTGCCCTGATCTCTGAAGTACTCGGCCACCGTGATCTGATGCTTGTTAGCGGCGTATCGTGTCAATATAAGAGGACTAGACTTACTCCTGTGTAAATGGAGGCTTCTCGGGCAGCCACGGGCATATTGGAGGTGTTGGCGATGAGGGTTGTGCGCTTCATGATGGGCTCCTTCTTTCCGTTGACGTCGATGGTGAGTTCAGGGAAATCCATCAAAACTTCGGCCATCTCATTACCGCGCTCTCCACCTGATCTTGTTAGCACATGATGCACGTGTCGGTGAGAAGTGATGGCAACTTACATCCGACGTAGACGATGATGTCACTGTTTGAGAACTTGGACAACGACTGCGAAATGACGGTCTTGCCGCATCCAAAGGCACCGGGAATGCACACGGTACCACCCTGCACACTGGGGAACAAGGAGTCGAGGACACGTTGGCCGACAATGAGCGGCTGATCAGATGACAGCTTCTCGTTGGAAGGGCGGGGCACCCGTACGGGCCACTTGTGCATCATGCTGTACTCGCTCTTGGTTCCGTTGAACTCGAGTTCCAGAATCTTTTCATCGACAGTGTAGCTGCCCTTCTCTGCGATGCGAGTAATGGTACCCTTTGCGCGGGGAGGGAGCAGGATCTTGTGCTCGCTGAGAAGACTGTTCTCGAAGACGACACCAAAAACATCGCCTCCCGTGATGTGGTCTCCCACCTTGAGGCTGCCAGGTGTAAAGTCCCACTTCTTCGTGCGGTCGAGAGCGGGCAAGTTGATACCGCGGGGGATGTAGATGCTGTTGGCTTCATCGGCGATACCCTTGAGAGGACGCTGGATACCATCGTAGATGGTCTCCATTAGGCCGGGGCCGAGTTCGACGGACAAGGGCTGCTCGGATCGGTAGACGGGATCACCAACAGTGACACCAGCTATGGCGTGTTAGTAACGCAGCTCATTGGAGGGGTGGGGAGGGCATGTATTCTGCATCCTACCTGTCTCCTCATAGACCTGAATGGTGGCCTTGTCGTTCTCGATGCGAATGACCTCTCCTACCAGGCTATCGTGGCCAACGCGGACCTGCCTACATCAGTGGAGGTTTCCTGCAGCTGTGAAGAGATTATACCTACAAGCTCATACATGGCACATCCGATCATATTCTCGGCGATGATGACGGGCCTGGAACTACTATCAGTATGAGGGATGCGCATTGTCTTGCGGTGACGTACCCCGAGATGGAGTAGACGGCGCCTGTGAAGGGTCAGCTCTTCGTTCTATACTATACCGTGCTGCTACACGTACCATGCTCGACCTTGTCCTCGCCCTTCATCTTCTGCTCCTGCTTCTTCTGTGATTTCTATGTCCGCCCCAAGCCATCAGCCACAGTCGATATTTTGATTTGGCCTGGAACAAAAGGCTTACCGGCGGCATCTTGGCGATGTCTGGCTCCTCCTCGTCGTCGTCGGAATCGCTAGCTGTGTGGAGTGTGATGCGCGGCGGCGGCGGGAGCTGGCTGGGGAGCTCGGGGTGCGGTGATATCAGCGGGCTCTGGGGCAAGGGGATGCGATGAGCCTCGATCTCCAAGGGCGAAACACGGTCGAGGGCGGTCGAGATCTGGTCGATGTTCTTCTTGTGGATGAGGTCGTAAAGAGAGGCCTGGGGTTTGAGGCGAGGGCGCAGGCCAACATGCATTCAGTGAGCAGCTCTGGTCGATGCAGCGCAGGTTGAGGTCAACACAGAAAGGGGCCGTGCAGGGCGGGCGCTGCGCTAACGGAGCCGACTGACTTCTACTCTAAGCTGGTGGGGCAACACAGGAACAGTTGTCGACCTAGGAGTAGGCTGGGTACAAGAAGTAGGTTGGAGAGTATACCGGTAGCACTCTTCACCCCAATCGCAGATGGCGATGATGGATTGTGGTTTTGCAGCAAAGCTCGGGCAGTTGTCCACAGCGGTATTGTTCTTGTGATGAGCACCGGTACCGGCATCATCGCACGACAACAAAGATTTTTCCCTTCTAGAGTGCCTACCGGTCCTGGCAACGGGCAGGAGCTACCCTAAGACAACACAAACTGGCGACTGACGTCATGGCCAGAGCTTACCGGCACTTCTCATCCGCCCAACAGCTCCATGCGCAAGTTTGCATGACAGTAGAGTCCAGACAGCATCAATTGATAACCGCACTCGGCAACATCAGATCAGTCTCGATCCGCCAGCCAACATGTCCTCCAAACAGCTCGCACTTGGCCTCCTTACTGCGGCCCCTCCATGCTCGTCGTCGGTCTGCTGGTCATGGTGTCTCGTCTCTCCCCACGCTTGGCCTCCTCCATGTTTTGTTCCATGTCATCCAATGCTGCCCTGAACAGGTCTGTGAAATCGCTGAATCTCCGCATGTCTTCTCTTGCAGTCATCGGCTTGTCGGAGATGCATACAGGCACGTAGCGCACCAGCAATGGCTTCAAGACGAGCAGCGATGCACAGGCTAGAGCCACGTTGACCTCGATGGCAGACAGTATCAAGGCATAGGTACCCGATTCTACAAGAGTTAGCAGAGAAGACGAATGTGCTGCGTGGTCTACGTACTGGTAACCTGCTGTCGGTGGGCGAATTGGTGCACCAAGGCAAGACGGAGAATGCTCACAATACAAACACTGGGAGGAATCAGTACCAAGGCATGTGATTACCGGGAGAAACGTACAACCCTCCCAGTCCAAACACCACCAGCAAGCTCAATTTTTGTCTCCTAGGCAGTTTCAGCCTCCCTACAACAGGAATCGGGAGTATCCAGATCATCCAGTCGAGGGCGATGCCTATGCTGCTCGTCGACAAGAAGTGTGTCTCAGCATTCATGCATGTTCCAAGCACCCTCAGGTTCCAATATTGTTGCACAGGTTTACATAGGAACACAACGCCAAATACCCCCCAGGCCGTGGCTCCGAGGATGAGTAAAAGCAGCACATAACAAGCGTACATGATGGATCGGGTTAGTGAAAAAAGACGAGTATACTGCAGTACAAATGAGGCTTTGACAAGATTGACGGAAAGATGGTAGAAGATCGATTGCGCAAAGACGAGCTAGCACATGTTAGTAGTGTCGCTGCGTGACTAGAAGATGCTCTTTTTTTTTAAAACAGACCTTTAGCATGGTCGTCATGGAAGACTGTTGAGACAGGTCCAAGTCTTTACGACGAGAATCCACCCTGTACTCTACGCATTGTCAGTTTTGCACATGATGGAATTGGACATGACCTACCTGCCCCGATCACGGCAGTGTTCCCTATAGAGAGTATCTGTCGGTCTTGGTCAGGCACCGCTACACCATCATGATCATCATGATCATCCTACATACCAAAGCAGCGGTCACAAGATAGTCCTCCGTCTTCACACCGCAAGCTGAGTACAGACGGCTGTACCAACGCAAGCCAACCATAATACTAGCCAGTATAGTAAAGACAATGGCAGGAACAAGGGCATCGATTTGAATATCAGCCGTTGCTTCAGATGAAAGAATGAACCAGCTCGGCGAGTGGGTACGCATGGTGGCTGTCCAGGCTGGAGACAGGAGGCGTTATCGTGAGAGTGACAAGATCCATGTAGTGCTTGTGAGTCAAGACTGATCCGGGGAAATCAGCCTATTCGACGTTGAGAGGCAGCTAGGTCAGGCAAACTAGGTCGGACCGTACCGACGGAGGACAAATTGTGTGGTTGACATGATGTCGATGTTCCGCTAGAATGACTGCTCACCCAACTTGAACCACATCGTCACTATGATCCGTGGATGATCACTGAATGTTATGCAGGGCCAGAACAAAGACGACGGCTATATCTCAAACTCAGACCTGTGTTATGAGACACATGGGCATTGCCTGTGTGCCACCTAGGTGATGTTGTGTGATACTGAAAAGCTTCGCGGATGAAAAGACCGCCGGTTACGCTACCATGGTACCTAGGTGGGGTCACTGCACTTCTTCGCGTACGCACAACGGCTCAGATCCTTTCAATGAATGATGGTCAGGACGTAGCAATAATACTGGAGTCTCTCGAACATGATTGGCCTTCGCGGCTAGGATCGATATCTTCGGCATCTTCGTTCTGACTTGTCGAGGAGAAATGTGAAGAGCGGATGCATCGTTTGATGTGTTAGAGATTGCGAGAATTATTTCCAGTGAACCTCAAATATAGCTGATGAGAATAAATGATGAATTGAGCAAAACTCCTTTGGTCACAGCTTGACCTCGCGCGCACTCAGTGAGCATTGCCGCCGCTGTTCGTGGGCCTCTTCTGAGATCCGATCGCTGATACGACTACGCTGCAAAAGTAGTGAGGATTGTTAATAACATCTACGATACAAAACAGACGTCCTGATTTGTAGAGAAATAAGACCACCAATGGTATCCGATGATCATGTAGCCACTGGAGTGCAAATAATCGTTGAATGTACGATTGGTTGCGAGGTAAATCTGGGTGTGTGAGCGGGCAAGTTTGAGTCGATGCAGTTTCCTTGATGAAGCAAAATTCGGCACCGGCCTGAGTCAAAATTTGATGCATATGCTGGAGCCCGTTTGTGCCACTGTGAAATGCAGTTTTCGGCCTGTTTCAATAAGATCATGAAGCTGCCGTTCATAAGGCTGCTCCCCGCCCGCGATGATGAGGCGATTAAGGTTGCCCCATGCAGTCGTTCAGCCTCTGAGTGACATGTTACGATCAAAGCAATGAAAACGCCGTGACGATGCGACGAGTTGAGGGCGACTATGCAATGATGGAATGGCGTCAGCCTGCATGAGTACACGCTGAGAGGATTCTGAAGGTGATCGGAAGATGCATGTAAGCTACTGTGATAATGAGCCTGCAACTGTTCGCTCATAGAGGGAATGCAATGCTGCGTTCAATCTGCAACGAGGATATTAATTGTAGACACAGTTGTACGCATAACGTATATAGAGACCCAAGTGCCCTTGATCTTGTTTAATGCTGAAGCGTCATCGTGAGCTAGGATACTAGATACTCCACGTACCTTTCCAAAACTTCAGGTTTCAGTACCAATGTTTCGGAGTGAATCCGATGGAGCACATATAATTATTACACATGTCGGATGAAAGCGCGTATGGACCACGAGTGAGTATTGGCATCAAAACAAAGGGCAAGTCAAACCGGACGAATGTCTTGGGCGTCAGAGAATGGATGAATTGGAGATGTGTTCCCTGCGTACAAGTCATACGCGTGAGAGATTGCGTAAGTGGATGGCAAAAGGTCGTTGATCCAAGGATGTGGGCTGGGATCCTTAGTGCGCCTTTTGTCCAGCAATTGATGCGGTATTTGGAATACACATCGACCAGACCAGCATGAGCCAGCATCGCGTGTGCAAACAACTGCCATTAGCCGGTCACTGATATTTTGGTATTTGTCAGGAACGTACGACTTCTGTAGATCATACTTTGGACTGGTAACTTTTGGCTCGAGCATAGTTGTTGTCATTGGTTCGCTATAAGTCCACCCGATGTTTCGCTTCGAGGAATCCTAGCGCTTTGTTGTCTGCGATGGGCATTTCCTACACCGCATTTACAACTGTGTGCGACTGTGGTCTTGTCGTCCAAGGCGGCCATGGGCTGCCGTGCAGTAGGCCTGCGATCCGAGGGTCCCGTGTATGTCAAACGATGCCCGTACGAATCAAAGACTCGTAGATACTTATATACTCATCCGTCGGTGACAAATTGATCAGCTTGGACTATATCTCACTGCATCTCCCTGGCTTTGCATCCCTCGACATGTCTATTCGATCTTCATCTTCGACAACTTCTCAAAGCTCGTCTACATCCTCTTCGGATCAAATGGCTACTTTTACTTCTTTCACTTCACCACATCCATTTCTGACCCCTGGCCGAGCAAGCACAATTTCTTCCTGGACCTCAACACTACCAGAGCGAAGTTCCGGTGCACACCAGCAATGCCAATCTGAATCCAAGACACCCGAGGCCACTGTCGAGGCCTATCGACTGCTCAAGCTGGCCTTGTTCTCGAAAGCAATGGCCACCAAGCGACAGGGATCCGGATAATGACGGCCACAGCCAATTCTCAAATTTGCAAATCGAAAAGCGACATAACGCAACAGCATGCGGCTGTAGGCTTGATCTAAACCGTCGGCACCATGAATCCGATCAGCATAGCGCACGTATTCCCTAGCTGACTGTTGCCTGTCAAGTGGAGGTGAAGGGCGGCAAGGAAAGAGCACCAAATGAGTGCAGGTAGCTGAAGCCTCTCTCGTCTGCGCACGATCTGATATCATGGACGGTTTGAAGTTCGAGACAGGTGAATTACGCCAAGTGAAGATGGAATTTGGAATTCCAGATATCTCGAGTTCCCTGCTGCACAGCTACCTAGGTGGTGGCGCGACGCTAGGGCGTCCACGATAGCTTGCGTTTGCGTAAAGATGTGGCCGCCTCACAACCACCGATCCACCAGAGGTGCGGAGAAGTAGTAGCATTGGAATAAAAGCATTGGTTCTCCAACGATTTCCCATGCTGTACGTATGTGATGGATTTATTGCTGTTGCCGAAATTTGAGACCACTCTCCCATGATGTAGCCGAATATCAACCACACTTGTAGAACGAGCATTGGCGAACAATCGACAATGGAGGCAGGATAAGATGCGGCATCGTGGAAATCAAGCGAAAGTGAGAAGGCTGGAGTCGTTGTGAGGATGAAGGATGAAAAAGAGACCCTTCGCCCCTGTCGTCCTCGGCTTATCGATAAACCGCTAGCGCCTGACTAGCACGCCGAATGTTTGCGACCCTCCCAAAGTTCGATGTTACTCGGATAGCGCATCTACGCGACAGGCAAAAGCGACTTGTAATTCTGCGACCATTAAACACACATCCTGCATACTAACACGCCAATATGTCGGCAAGCACACCAAAGACGATGTCTAGCCGGCTGATGACGATGAAGGTATGCGAGCGCTCCTATACCGCGTTGCGCCATGGAAGACTGACAAGCCTGAATAGTTTATGCAGCGGTCTGCAGCAAAGTCTACCCCTCCGTCGCCCTCTACGCCGAATGGTCCCCCGTCCAAGAAGGTTCGTCTTTCAAACGGTGGTTCTGCGTCCAGTAGGCCGAATTCCCATGACCACGAGATCCTGCAAACTGCATTGGCCGAGGAAGAAAGAAAGCGACAAGAGGCTTCCGACAAGGCGGCGCAATATTCAGGCGAGACTAAATGGGTACTGAGCTTCCAAGACGGACTCCATGGCAGACGGCAAGAGTCGATGAAGGTCAGGACAGCTGGATTTGCGGAGATTGACGCAGAGAATGACTCTGACGAGGAAGAAGACCAAGTCAGGCCTGCTAGGATGCAGTTTGGTGGAGGTATCAAGAAGAAAGAAAAAGCAAGTGGTTCAAGCCATTGGCGACCCGTTCCCGCTACCCTTACATCTTCTAACCAGATCCCCAGGCATCTGTACCCTTTCAGAAGGCGGAAAACTCAGAAGGCGAGATAAGTTCTTCAGGCGAGGATATCGACTCGGACGACCCCACTGCAGAGCTGATACGAGAGACGAAGCGCGAAGTGGCTGCCGAGCGACGTGAGTCCCGAAAATCACGAGCGAGTATGGGCAGTGATGCGGCGCGAGCACCGCCTCAACCAATTGATGAGGATATGTACTTGGGCAATCTTACATCCTTGTCTGGCGGAACAGGTGGTAGCAGGCCGGCTGGCCGTGGCATGAGCCAAGTGGAGTGTTATCAATGTGGAAAGCTGGGACACATGGCGACCAGCTGTCCGAAGAAAGCTGGACCACGAGGATCTGCAGGGAGAGGTAGGGGCAAAGGCAGGAGGTGATGTGATGACTCTATGCGCCCCCTCTGCGACCCCATGCGTGTGCGCTTTCTACACGCGCTCTATCACCACTGCTGGCCACGATAGCTGGTCTTGACTCTGGCCCGCCTAGATTGCGAGTCCTCTTCAGACTGTCTTCGATGTGTATGTTGTCGCCCTGTCTTGGGTTGACTTGGCAAGCGAGGGCTGCCGTTTATGGATTGCACGAGCCATGTAGGTTTTGCCATGCATCCCATGCTGCGTCACCCTTCAACCGCGTTCGAGGTTCGAGGTGGTACATCAGAGATGTCTACCACTACCGCGCTGGTGTCAACCGGGGCACGTGGATGTGAGACAATCAGCACTGATAGGTACATGGAGGCGCAGGAAGCACGAGGCTAGGTAGGTATACAGTATGTACACATACATACACAGACACACACACACAGGCTGCAGCTGATGATGTCCGTATTGTCTGTTGGAGAGGACTGTCATGGATTCTGTTGTTGTACTACCTACCTACCTACCTACCCTTTCCCATATGAATCTGGGTCAGACGTGCATCCTTGCTTTCCATCCTGTACATGGTTACATTGAACAGCCGACTTTTTACTTACAGTGGTCTTGTGCAGTCATTTCGATTGTTGTTGTTGTTGTTGTTGTTGTTGTTGGTTTTTTTTGGTTGCGCACCGTGATGGCGACAAGGGGACTGGAGGGGCCCCCGGAGGGGATCGCTGGACGCCAATCGGTCCCGAACCAGCGGGTTGGCGGATTGTTTTGGAAGCTAGGGAGCTTTCTTTCTTTCCAAGCAAGTCAAGTAAGCCATGTCGGATCACTTTACATATCTAGCCAACCTTACCAGCCCTGAGCCCTGTTCCTGTCTCACCGCCATCTGTTTGTCACGGTCACGGCCACGGTCACGGCCACGGCGTGTCTGCTAGGTAGGACTGAGTGGACAGGTTAGACGGCTCCTTGAATTGGCTGTGGCAGTGAAACTCCCCTCCCCCCCTCCCCACCCCCTTCAGCAAGCCCGCCCACCCGCTGCTGACCGAATCTGCACTGGCAGAGGTCTCGTTGGATGCTTCCTGTCCAACGCGCGCGATTGTATCTGGGGAAATTGTCACTCGTCTCACATCACCGAACACTCACTTCCAATCCCGGAATTGCACGGCACAAAGCCGGCTACACGACAGTCCTGCGACGTTTCTCATCATCCGCCACGTCCGCCTCAGGTCACCCATTGCTTCACCTCAGACGCCTTCCGCTCTTGCTCAGGCCTACACCTGCCTCGCCACATACTGCAACTGCACGCCGCAGCATCACAGCCTCCATAAATCCTTCGCCCATCATGGTCGAACAGCTAGGAAGAAGTGTCGAAGGGAGACAGCGGATTGAGGATCTGGAGAGACCGCAACTGGATGACCGCTCATATCGCATCTTCACTCTCCAGAATCAGCTCGAAGTACTCCTCATACACGAGGCCGGGACAGACAAGGCCAGCGCGGCATTGGATGTCAATGTGGGCAGCTTCAGCGATGCGCCTGACATGCCGGGTATTGCGCATGCCGTCGAGCACCTGCTGTTCATGGGAACCGAGAAATACCCCGAAGAAAACGCGTACAACAAATATCTGACGAGTCACGGTGGTTACTCGAATGCCTTCACCGCCGCCACTTCCACCAACTATTACTTCGAGTTGTCCTATCCATCCACTGCCAACAGCAAGCCGCCTTCGCCAACACCATCAGTTACCCAACTGCCAGAGTCCAAGGAGAAGTCACCGCTGTGGGGTGGACTGGACCGATTTGGCCAGTTCTTCATCAGTCCACTCTTCCTCGAAGACACGGTGGACCGCGAACTAAAGGCCGTGGACTCGGAAAACAAGAAGAACCTACAAAACGACACATGGCGCTTACATCAACTTAACAAGGCCTTGGCGAACCCAAATCATCCCTATAATCACTTCTCCACTGGGAGCTACAAGACCTTACATGATGATCCAATTGCACGTGGCGTCAAGATTCGCGACGAATTCATCAAGTTCTACTCGACACACTACTCAGCCAACCGGATGAAGCTGGTGGTGTTGGGTCGTGAAAGCTTAGATACGCTTGAGGAATGGGTCGAAGAAATCTTTGCCAAAGTGCCAAACAAAGATCTAGAGCTCCTCCGTTGGGACATACCAGTCTACACCGAAAATGAGCTCCTGACACAGACCTTTGCCAAGCCAGTGCTGGAGTCGAGATCACTAGATATTCAATTTGCCTATCGTGACGAGGAAAACTTCTACGAATCCCACCCTTCTAGATATCTGAGTCACTTGATCGGTCACGAAGGCCCTGGCAGCATTCTGGCCCTGATCAAGGCAAAAGGGTGGGCAAACGGTCTAGGAGCTGGAGGTTCTACGTTGTGTCCTGGTTCGGGTCTGTTCAGTATCAACGTCAAGCTGACCGAGGAGGGACTCAAAAACTACAAGGAGGTTGCAAAGTTGATCTTCCAATACATCGGCATGATCCGGGATCAGCCGCCCCAGGAATGGGTAGTGCAAGAGCAAATGAGAATCACCGAGGTAGCTTTCCGCTTCAAGCAAAAGAGTCCACCCAGCCGTACCGTAAGCGGACTGGCAGGCACCATGCAAAAACCATACGCTCGAAACCTACTCCTCAGCGGTCCAGCTACGATCCGCAAGTTTGATGCCAAGCTAATTAGCGAGGCCATGTCGTACCTGCGACCCGATAATTTCAACTTGAGAATCATCAGCCAAGAGTTCCCGGGTGGCTGGGACCAAAAGGAAAGGTGGTATGGTACAGAGTACAAGCAGGAAAGGATACCTCAAGATTTCCTCGCCGAAATCCAGGAAGCATTCGAAAGCAAGGACAGACCAGCTGAGCTGCACTTCCCTCACAAGAACGAATTCATTCCTAGTCGCCTAGACGTGGAGAAGAAGGAGGTTGAGCAGCCAGCGAAAGAACCGAAGCTGATAAGGAATGATGAGAATGTCCGCATCTGGTGGAAGAAGGACGACCAGTTTTGGGTGCCCAAGGCCAACGTGCACATTTACTTCCGAACACCAATCACAAATGTCACTGCACGCGTTGTCTTGCTGTGCACAATGTACCGCGAACTCGTCAACGATGCCTTGGTAGAGTACACATACGATGCTGATATTTCCGGTCTAGTCTACGACTTTACCAACCACGTGAGCGGCCTATCTATCACGGTAAGTGGCTACAATGATAAGTTGCATGTCTTGCTGGAGAAGGTACTGCTTCAGGTTCGCGACCTTGAAGTCCATGAGGATCGCTTCCGGATTGTCCACGACCGCATGACGCGCTCGCTGAGGAACTGGGACTATGGCCAGCCTTTTCAGCAGGTTGGAACCTATTCGCGGCAGTTCAAGAGCGAGACATCATTCTTGAACGCTGAGCTGCTCAAAGAGCTTGAGGGTGTGACAGCGCGAGATGTGCAGCAATTCTTCCCACAAATCCTGGCGCAATGTCAAATTGAAATCCTTGCACACGGAAATCTGTACAAGGAGGAAGCCTTGAAAATCACAGATCTCGTGGAACGAACCGTCAAGCCGAAAAAGCTACCTGCAAGCCAGCTGCCAATTCGACGCAACCTGATCCTACCATCCGGTAGCAACTTCATTTTCGAAAAGGAGCTCAAGGATCCAGCTAATGTCAATCACTGCATCGAGTACAGTTTGTACGTGGGACATCGCTACGATGACGCGGTCCGCGCCAAACTGCAGCTGCTTGGACAAATGACGGATGAGCCGTGCTTCAATCAGCTGCGAACCATCGAACAGCTCGGGTATGTCGTCTTCTCAGGCCCGTCGTTCCACGACGTCTGGTCCGGCTACCGTATCCTCATCCAGAGCGAAAGAGACTGCCGATACCTCGAAGGTCGCATTGAGAATTTCTTGAACACTTTTGAGGGCATGCTCAACGAGATGAGCGAGGAAGACTTTGAGAGCCATAAAAAGGCGATTATTAACAAACGTCTTGCCAAGCTAAAGAATTTGTCTTCGGAAGATGACAGATTCTGGAATCATATCTATAGTGACTCGTATGATTTCCGACAAGGTACGAGAGCACACTCGGCGGATCTCTATCTATTCTTGCTAATCCTAGAACAGCCGAGACGGACGCCGAGGTTATTGACGCGCTTACGAAGCAAGACATGGTCGATTTCTATGCTCGCTACATTTCCACATCATCCTCGCAGCGTGCAAAGCTTTCGGTACATTTGCAGGCGCAAGCCAAGGCCAAGGAGCCCTCGCTCGATGAGAAGAAGAGTGCAGCTGTGGAAGCACTCAAGATTATTCTTACAGAGCACAAGATGACACATGATGATGCCAAGCTGGACTCCCACATGACGGATGCTTCGTCGACGGATGCCATTGCGGATGCCGTTGCCAAACACCTGTTTGAAGATCTCAAGCTCGACAAGAACATTGCAGGCAAGGTACTCGACGAAGCGAAGGCTGCTATGGGCATGGCAGAATCAGGCCTGCCTGCGGAGCCCAAGGCTCTCGACGAGACGGCGGATGTGCAGCGCGTAGTGGACGCGTCGCATCCTGTGCTGATTAAAGATGTTCATGCCTGGAAGGCGAGTATGCAGCTGAGTACTGGCGTACGGCCTGTAAGGCCTCTGGAGGACTTTGTCGAGGTGGCGGAGAAGTTGTGAATGGTCATGTAGTCAGTCATGGAATAGAGACATGCTCTGTGCTCCAATAGGAACTTGATGAAAAGATAGGATGAATGTTTGTTTAGTGCTATATGCGTGTAGAATGGGTAGCGTGCGAGAATGGGTGAGCTCGATAAGATAGAATCTACGACCAAGTCTAGAGAAGCAGCCATGCAAGCTTGCTCTTGGTCTCTATCAAAGGCGCCGTGACTTGTTCTATCCAATGCAGTTGAGGACGCAGAGAGTTGAGGACGCAGAGGCGGAAGAGGGGAGACAGACAGACGATGGATTACCGGCACTGGCTAGCGCAACGGCAGTCATGCGTAAGCGAACCAGGATGGTCGGCCTTAGCGCGTACAACTACCGACGTCATCTTCAACACGACCAGACGACCACTTCAGATTCCCCATGGCATCCTGACACTGCAAAACCAACCCCAGGACGCTGCTCATCCCCAGATCGTAGACGGTCTATCTCCAATTCATCTCATCTGTCTATAAGAGAAGACAAAAAAGGCCACAACCATGCTGCGCCGCCTTCCTCCCCTTATCCGCTTCCCAGCACGCTCTTCCCTGCGCACGCAACACTACGCGACCTCGACGCCCACGCCCACCCCTCGTACAGCATCTTCGCGGCTAGCCCGGGTGAACCGCCGGCTTCCACGATTCCTCCACAAGTACACCTCTGCACTCTCGAATGCGCCTCTCACCCACATTACATCCTTCCTCATCCTGCACGAACTCACCGCCGTCATCCCGCTATTCAGTCTGGCAGCGTACTTTCACTATACGCACTGGCTTCCCCCGTGGGTTGCAGAGGGTGCTTGGGCGGCCAGGGGAGTGGAGAGGTTTGGGCGGTATTTTAGACGGAAGGGGTGGATCAGGAGCGAGGAAGCTGCCGAGGCCAAGGTGGAGGTTGAGAAGCACAACGAAGCTGTCCCGGGTGAGAATGAGGGCAAGGGTGGATGGAGAAGAGTAGACAGAGCGTGGAATATGGGCGAGGGGGGAGTGAGGCTGGTGGTTGAGTTTGCGACGGCCTATGCGATTACCAAGATGTTTCTGGTGCCGCGAATCATGTTCAGTGTATGGGCCACGCCGTGGTTTGCCAGGTGGACTGTTGTTCCTGTTTTTGGGAGACTGAGGGGGCTGTTTAGGCGGAAAGGCAAAGCATCTGGTAGCGGTGGGGCAGCAGGCACGGGGACTGTTGAGGGTGGCACAGTGCCAAAGGTGGGAACTGGGAAGAAGACATGAGAAAGGGAGCCAAGTATGGATCAGACCGTTTGCCTCTCAGTCGAGCCCCTGTTGGCCGGGGAAAAATGCCAGAGTGAGGGGCGTTTTAGACTGCCCAAAGGTGACGAGGGAGTTGGGTGTTCTTCACTTTGCTTTTGAGGTCGAAACCTGAAATGGCTGTCGAGTGGCTCTCTAGTCTTGGCACCTGCGTGGCTGGCTCAACCCGAGCACAACGATGGGCAAGGGTTGCGGCCCTGCACGGGTTCCCCAAACCACCACCTTGTTTCGCTCGAGGATCCGGAACTCAGCCCAAGGTCATCATGTGCTTCTTCGAGGACGACGAAGAGAGAAGCACGTACCGGACCAGCGTCGAGATTCGCAATGACCATGGCCATTACGAACAGCAGGTTCTTCCGCATCGTCGCACGTCATGGCGTCGGCGCCACGGCTTGGGAGGGTTGTACTACCCCGACAGATACTATCATCGCCCGCCCGCTGGCCACTTGGTCCCTGCTCTACGAAACACGATGCACAACCAGCAGACAGGAAGAAGAAGAGCAGGAGGAGGAGGAGGAGGAGGAGGAGGAGGAAGAGAATATCCCAGTGGCATCATGCCCGGAGGCTTTCAACGAGGCGTTCCCCCTGGAATCTCACTGCAGCCACTCTCACGGGCGATGGTCGTAGCTGGCCACCCCCGCCCCGCTCCTCAACGGTTGTCCCATCACTTGAGGCCCGGCCATGGCTACCAGGCCAGCAACAACAACGACAACAACAACAACAGCAACTACTACTACCAGCAGGTTCCAGCCGGTGGTCTTGCTATCATGCCAACTCAACCCGCCTTGGTAAGTCTCTTGTTTCTGCTCTTTGTTTCTTTGCTTCTGTTTCCATCTCTGTTTCCGTTTGTGTTTCCATTCCGCTCCTTCCTGCATGCCCCGCCGTCGCTGCCCTCGCAGTCCTCGCACCTGCCTCGCGCGCCTCTGCCCTGTCTCTCTCCTTCTCTCTCCTTCTCTCTCTCTCTCTCTCTCTCTCTCTCTCACTCACTCACTGTCATTGGCCCGCCCGACAGTTGGCCGATTGCTCGCCTTTCTCGTCTGCCTAGCCCAATTGATTGGCAACATGTGAGCCATCGAAGCCTTTCTAAACCTTCACCTCGCTTTCATCCTCCTCCCAACCCCTCTTCCCTCCAACCACCAACTTAACCCCCCCCCTTCTCTCCCACATTTTCGCTCGCACACATCTTGCGTCCATCTGTCTCCCCCCCCCTCCTCCTCCTCCTCCTCCTCCTCCTCCTCCTCCTCTTCCTTCATTGTGGCGCGTCAAACCAGTAAATCGCTTGCCGCCGCAATGGAGGCCTACCCCAAGCCCCGCCACAACTACATCTACACACCCCGCTATGGCCAGCGCGGTATCCTGAGCTACGCTGGCCAGCAGCAAAATGGCGCATACCCCGCCGGCATCATGCCTGGTGGCTTCAATGCCGGTGTTGGCCTTGTTGCTGGTGTAGGCGTCGGTCTAGGATATGCGGCTGGCGTCTACCAACCTGCGGTATACAACGCCCGTTCCTACTACCCTTACGCCTACAGTGCCGGCTACTACCCCGCCACACACTACCAATATCCCTCTTACGGCGGTTACTACAACGTCGGCCTCTACGGGCAGTCATATCCGCTTGCTAACTTCTACACTCCATATCAGAGGACCTACTACAACACGACGCCCACCTACGGCTATACAACCGCTCATGTCTATCCTCCTGGTCCGCACACTACCACCACCACCACATACCATGTCACCAACGCCCAAGCTCAACCCTTCCAAGCTGCCCCACAGGTGGTGAGGGAGACTCGGCCTGCCTTTGGACACAATGGCCACCCCACTCAGGGCTTCTCGCGCGAGGAGATTCAAATGGAGAATCGTCGTGTTGCAACCCTGCGTGGCGCATACGATCCGAGAAAGATACGCCCCGCCGATGCCCGTGATGACGATCCGTTCTGGTGTCGCGAGCTAAACGGCGAGTGGCACCTGAGAAGCTATTATCAGATCGAGATGGAGTGTCAGCCTGGTCGGTGGATGATGGACGCTGACATTGGCTTCTTGGTCTTCCACCGCGGCTGAAGAATCTATCCATGTCTATCTCCCATTTGGTTTGGCCAGGGCAAGACAAGGACAACGGTGAATCGTGTCAAGCGTGGTCGAGTGCGTTGTACATGACCTACGAAGATCAACAGCCTGCGACTCGATCTCGATCTACAACGAAAGATTGTGATTTCTTTTTCCATTTCCTCCCGGGCTTTTCTCTTGATGCCCGATTTGATGAAGGCGGCGTCGAGGAGTGGAATGCCAAGTTTGACAGTGCGTATACTTTCTATTGGATTTGCTGCATCATGTAAAACTGTTCTCAAGATAGCACATGCAGCCTCACAGATACAATCTTGAATTCAACTCTTCAAAAGACGGTCTTGCGTCCATGTACCCGAGGGTGTGGCAAGTGACATGTCTGTTTCAATCACCGTCAAGGTTTTGGCTGGTAGTGAGCATGCGCGAATTCACTCATCAACAGCCAGCATCCAATCCCAGAAACACGAACCGCATCTGTGAACTGGCAGCCAACGTACTAGACAAACGTGTCTCAAATCTCTCACAGATTGCAAACATGTCGAGCTGTGGACCAAGTACAAAAAGCCAGCGGCCCCGAGCTTCCAGTTTTAAACTCACCATCCTTCCTACTTCATTCCAGTAGCAAGAAAACCGTCATTGATAGTGATTTATACTATCTTACCAGCCCATACAATATGACACCGCCTTTCCCTTGTACTCCCACCCATATATCCGAAAATGACCTCGTCAGCCTTGACAGGTTGGAAATCACCATCGACTTGGGCCTGGCGAACCTTGTGGATCTCGTCAGATCGTCCGGTCGCCAAAGAATGTATGCTTTGCAGAGCGGATCAAGCGCTTCGCCAAAAGCGGGACTCAGAGGAGATGCATGCACACGAGAGTATAGAAGGCATGAGGACTTCAAGGCACATGAGGCTGAATGGGGGCGAATGGTCGAATGTTGTCACTGCAACCTTGCTCCTAATCAAGTGAACAGGACTAGGCCACCAAGAGTGGGTCCCTCTGTGAGAGAGCGGATGGAAGACTCACGGGCGAAAAGGCAAAGGGACAGAGAGGAGAGTGAAGTGCCCATGTGGTCGCCTCTTGACTTCCACGACACTCTTATGCCACAGCCCGTCTTCGATGAACCCTTTCTCTCGGACGAGCCAACCATGCCAGCTCATTTCCCGATTCCTTTCCCCCACACATCTGTCTTCGATCTCAACCTGTTAGAGTACGCAAAGCACCCCAGGCCCTCTGAGATCTGTGGCCTTTGCTTGGACACCCCCATTCAATTCGCCGGTATCCACTTTGCTCCCTTTGGCGACTTCCTCGATATCAGCATGCATTTCACAAACGATGAACTTGATCTTTTGAATGCAGATGTGTTGCAATTAGAACCAGTTAGGTCTGGACGCTGGAAAACTAGTTTGGGACCCTATGGCAAGACCCCGTGCGGACGGAGGATGTTGAGGGAGAAGGGGGTTGATTTTGATCTGAGGCGACGGAAACTTGTTGCTCCCGTTCCTCCGCAGTCATTTCCAGACATAAATATTCCGGGAGCTTCATCCCGAACTTCGAAGCCTCCATCTGCTTTGCACATCGATGTTCAGCCCCTTCCTTACGAGAGGGCTCCAGCGCAGAGTGAGCGACAAATATGCACCAAGCGTCGCGATGATCCGATCTCTCACCACAACGGGCTCGAGTTGTCCCATCAAAAGAAAAAGCAAGACGCACGTGTAGCCTCATGGAATCGTCCAGGAACCAATCACCATGGAGATTACTGCCCGATTGATTGTTACAACCAAGCAGGCGGCTATCCACCCTCACCCACCCGCTCCATCTCCCCTGTACCCCAACCTTCCGGATGCCGAACACCCTCACCTCTAACCTCCCTCGTCTCGCGATCTTCTCGCCCAGCCCCTCATCCCCGTCGCGTAACCATCTCCTCCCCGAGCTTCACCGCCAGCCATAGGGCAACGGTGGAGCCGGAGGTTCACCCCGAAGAATTCATATTCCCACTTTCGTACACTTCGACATCATTGGCCTCCCCAGGCACAAAGACGGCCAAACTCAGGCAGAGGCCCGATCATCCGACATTGAAGAAGACTTATAGCAGGGTTAAGAGTAGGAATACGGGGAAAGGCAATGGCAAGGAGAAGATGTATCAGGCGTATGCTATGGATGCGGATGATTTTGGGGAGAGTATCAGAGATGATTGGAGGGATGTATGAAATGGATGGAAGGAGGGCTGAGTACTTTTGGTTTATGGGATTGAACTCGATGGTGGTGGGGCGGGGCAGGGTTGTGTGGATTGATATTGATCTTGGTCGTGAGGTTTGACGATTTAGGGCTTCGAGGGATTCGGGATGGACTTCTTAATCCAAACTGGAGTGGCGATTGTTCACCATCATGTCTTGGTCCTGTGGCTGCAAATGCGGGGTTTTTCTGCTTATTAGGTAAAAGTCTCAATTGAACCCATAGATGCTGACATACATGGGAATGAAATCATGAAATCTGTGCATCAGACTGGGTTGAATGTACAAGACCCTTAGCTGTAGCTGCATTAATCTAGACGGGAGGGACTGATGACAACCTTGGTATGGCACACATGATGCTGGAGAGAACGAGTAGAATATGCATGATAACAATCCTCTGGATCTTGCACGTTCCGCTACGACTGTGTAGACTACTAGTACCGGCATCTACTCAAATTTCTGTCGCGTACACTAGCGATCATAGATCGTATACATAGCACTGGATGATGATCTTCGTATGGAATTACGCTAAAGCGGTACTACCAGAGAAATCTATAGGTAGACTAAAGTAGCTACCTACTACACAAGCACATACTTGTTACCAAATAACCACATGATGCGCATCGGTTTAGCAGCAATGTTAGTCATGCAGTCTTTGTCTAGCAATGAGCATGCTCACATCAGCAAACTCTCGCTTTATTGGTACAGATCCAGTCATATCGAAAATTAGCGGCAGGATGTGATGACCATTGAGAGCCAGATTGCCAAACGCACACCGAAATCTCCAAAACTTGGTACGGCATGTGATTTCGTTGCTATAAATAGGCATCGCATGCAATACAACAAGATCTCGAGAAGAGACTCCCCATAGTATCATATTAGTTATATATAGCACAGACCTAGATCAGACCACGTTCCACAAATAATAGAAAGGAATTCTAGATAGTTCTATCGGAAGAAGCATGTCGTTTCTGCTCCACGCATAATACTACCATCTGACTCACAAAAGGTCTCAACTTCGCCAGGGCTACTACCCGTTTTCCAACAAGCTACATAGAGTCCCATATCACGCGCTCCTTTGACTCACACCTAACCATTCCCCAACTGAAATATAAACTCCTCAAGTCACGCATGGATGCAGACGTGCAAGCGCCAGCCTCCCTCATACACTATTATAAGCCGGGCACCGGATCTAAACCAACATCCATGGGGATGAATCTTCTGCTGGTACAAGACTGTATATTGGAAATATATATATCCATAGATTTTAAGCTATACACAGGCCCATTCCGTACATTAAGGAGATTGATAGGGGCTTATGTCGCTCCAGCTTTAGTGCACAAGCAAAGTGAGTTTGGTAGTAGCGCGCATTACTATATAGTCTATCCACTCTATCTATTAGGCTTACTGAATTATAGCGACCGCCTGCTGCTGGACTTGAGGGAGTGAATGGGAGGTACTATGCCCAGTCATTGGTTTTAAAGAATTGGAAGAGATGGAACTCTGGAAGCGGAAGCGGTGCAGTACGGTTTGAGGAAGCCAGCGATCAGATCTGGAACTATATGCAGGGTGGAAGAAGGGTACAAAAGAGCCTGGGACATACTAGAAAAAAGTGATGGTGTAGAAGAAGAACGTCAAAGTTTGGTTCAAGAGGCTGGTACCGGAGAAGAGCCAAAGACTCAGTCCCATCATACGCAAGCAGCCCTAGTAGATTCAAAAATGTTGGGCTGAGAAGCAGCCGAGGAGGCTAGATTGCGAGATGAATACAACTTGGTCATTTGAGATAGTCTAGTGTCGTGAGTCAGAAGATTCAGCGAGCCAAAGTATGGTTGATTACAAAGAGTCACTTAGCCCTGCATATTCATTAATATCTAAATTCTTGTAAGTTTCTATTGAAATCCCTCTGTTCCTTCTTCCCTCTAACAAGAAGATATACACACAGACACAGACAAGTACACACCAACACTCACACTCTCACTCACATTCACACTCACATTCACATTTATACTCAAACTCACAATCACACCAAAACCAAAACCAAAACCAACACGGGTACAAACATTACACACACATGCACACAAAAAGCCTTAGATACATCATCACCAAGCTCCAAATGTCCAACATCACCACATCAGAGCTCGACGCTCTCTTCAACGACGATATCAACATGGTGGACGCAACACCAGTCGAGCCAGAAACCCCAACATATCCGCTCACGACATTCCACCCATTTTGCATGCTCCCACCCGAGCTCCGCAATCAAGTCTACAATGACTACATGGAAGACTATTACACATCAAATCCTCTCCGCATCAACGCTCATGGCCTCCTCCGCGCTCCGCCTCTCATCAACACCAGCCACAGCATCCGCCAAGAGACAAACGGCTACATGGCCTCGAAAATACTTCAAAACATTGAAAAGAAAGATCTACGCATCGAAGCGCAAGTTCTCTCTTACAACCCGACGCCCCTCCGCACCACCATCAGCGCCCTTGGCACAAAATTGTCCGTGCCAGAGGAAAAGTTCAACATGTCCACGACTGTGACCTTTGTCGGCCCATTCAACTATGAAAACATAATCAGCTGGATATCCAGTCCAAGATACGATTTCTTCAAAGAAAGACCACTCCAGTCAGCTGATTTACGAGCCTATGAGTCGTCAGAAGTCGGCATGTTCACAGGACCGCTGAGCTTGGCTTTCGCGGTAGACCAAATGCGCTACCTTGAGTCATTTGCGCCAGCCGCTTGGCGCTACATGGCCACCGAATTCCTGGTGACGGCTGGCCAAGTGGGATATACATGTGCACGTTCCTACGAGGGAAGACAGGAGCAGAAACAGGCCGTGTTTGAGGTGGTGGCACGTTGGCATTATGAGATGAGGTTGGATCTTGCGCAGTCGGGCAAGAAGAGGATGACAATGAGGCAGCTGAAAGAAGTGAGAAAGAGGCATGCGGATATGGCGAATGCGGTCTATGCGTTCTGGGTGCAATGTGTTCGTGTTCTGATGGAGTGAGAGCAAGTCCCTGGGCGGCGGGGTGCGCTTGGTGTTACCCTAGCAGTGCTGTGATGAGAATGTCATGTAAACATTAAAATATTCGACGTGCAAACTTCCCCCAAACAGAATGAAGCGCAAATACAACTGCTCGACCTTAAGTACAGGGCATAGGCAGTCCCTCGTTTACCCCAAGAAGCGAGAATGCATCCGTTGACCATGACCATACTTTCGCCTACTCAGCATGCGCCCGATCCCCTCTCGGACCACTCATCCCAATCTCAAAATCCTCTCTAATTCTAGACAATACACTCTGCTCCTCATCATCGCCAAATTCCTCCTCACTATTGTCACTAATAGCAGTACCACCTAGATGCTCCGTCTCATCTTCATCTCGCTCCTCCTCACCCTCCGAATCGTCCGAATCGTCATCGTCCTCTTTGTCGTCCCGCGGGTCGTGCCCAAGCTCTGGCTTCACCTTTCGTTCAAAGTCCTGGGCATGTGCATCGCGGAAAATATCGCCGACATGGGTGAAAGCGCGCTGTAATGGAGACGGTTTGAAGTCCTCTTGAAGGGCGAAACGTTGGCGTGTGGACGAGGTTTGGCGTTCGAGATCTGCACCGGTACTTGTGGCGGGATGGGGTAGGCCAGGAGGGAGGCCAGACGGTACGTCCGGTGTACGTGGACGATCTTCGTCAGGCTGCTCCCCGTTGATTCTCTGGCCTCGGAGGCTTCCGCCACTGTAGCCCGTTTGTTCGGGAGTGGTAGACATGTAGTATGGTAAGGGAGCATCTCTGCTTGCGCGGAACCGACCGACATTTGTGCAGTGTTCGTTCTCGACGCGAAATAGGGACCACACTCCTCGCCTAAAGATTTCAAGTAGAGAGACACAGAATGATGTCACGGCCGAATGCTGGAGCTGGAGCGGTATAATCGTGTAGAGTACCCAGTTGAAGCGAAGGATGGGATCCATAATCATGGCTCCATAGTACCACCAAACCTTCTTATAGGCCAACTCTTTCCGCAGAAAGCGGTGTTTTGCGTGTGGATCGCCCAGTGACCAGTCAAACATGATGTCCCAAATGGAAGTATAAATGCCATTGATCGTTGCAAAGGTGATGAAAGCGGCCTTTGTTGCTGGTTTCTGATCCTGACGATAGATGCTCAAGCTTACATAAAACATTATGGTGGCCATATACTTCCCGCAATTGAGCAGATGCGGGAATTTGTTGCCAGTGTCCCAGTAACGGCGCATACACTGTAGTGCACGCCATATACCTGGCAGTGTGGTCAAAAAGCCCAAGACCCGTAGGTGCGAGGAGTTGCACTGAGGCGGATCAGTCCATCCCTGGGCGTAGAGGCAGAAGAATAGCGCAATGTTCTTATACGAGGTTAGCTGCAGTTTCATGATCAAAAGTGCGACAGACTCACGCCCATGCTGTATGTCAAGGAACAAAACATGTCGCCAAGGTAAAAATCTCGCCATTCAACCGGATAAATACCAGCGAGTACTAATCGCCACTGCAACTTATTTAGCATTCAGCCTGCTGTTAGGGAAAGCAAAACTTACCAGAGAATACAGAAGCCACATGCGTGTTCGAAAGTAATAGATCTTCATCGGATTACACAAAATGGAGACAGCAATTCCAATCAAAATCACGGGATAGTACAGGTACATCCGCTCTCCTCCGACCCGATTAAAGTTAATTTGCATGAAAAGGCCCAACAAGAAGAAGCACCAGCAAGGTAACTGAAGCCTATTAGCATCTAGTATTCTCAGGAAGCCGGAGTACTGACCTCAGCAAGCTGTCTCCAGTCAAGATAATGACGAGTATCGTATTCGAAGATAAAGACGTAATTGATCTTGTTATCGTGCCAAATGCGGCACGCCAAGCAGAAGAGAAGGAGAAGGAAGTTGATGAGAAAGTATCCGGCATAGATCTGCATTGATTAGTACAGCCACAACTCATCTTCCGCGCAACTGACCTGCAATAGATAGCTAGTATTCATTGCCAATGTGCTGCTCTCTGGATGGTCCAGATCTGTAATACTGGTCGCTTGAATGAGGCCCTGAACTCCAAGGATAAGACCGGCAGTCAGCAAGATGCCGTTATGAAACGTATTGTCTGTATAGTCTCCTGCACGCGCGACCTTGATGCGCAGCTTTCCAATGGCGACTTTGTGGTTTCCACGCTCGAAGTACCTCGCATAGAGGTCCTCGGCCACTCGAATATGCCCTTCTATGATCTCGCTGTTGACGAACCACGCCTTATTGACCTTCTCATTCATGTAACGCGACGAAGGACGGGCGTTGACAGTCTTGTCGTACTTTTTGTTAATCTTGCGAAAAGCCGTCCGGTTTAACAAGGCGTACGATTTGAGTAGCTCCAGCCCACGATAATACTCTTGGAGAGCGACTTTGAGCTTTCGTTTTGCGGTTCGGTAAGGCACATCAGGTAGTTCTGGGCGACGAGAAAAATCACGTCGATCATCGAGATGATCTTTGGGTTGCAATGCGGCAGGTGTTGCAAGCTGTGTGATGTTCTTTGTGCTTTTACCATACTTGCCGGCGTTGATGGCATCCAGTGCAGCATCAATCGGGTTTAACCACGATTCTTTCATTGTACCATTGTCTGCTTTGGGGTTCTGAGCTGTTTCGTCGGCCGAGCTGGCTTGTCCATCCTTCAGCAATTGATGGCCCTCCTGTTTCTTGCCGCTCTTCTGTTTGATCTTGGCAGTCTGACGTTGGATGACCTCGTCGATACGCCGATCTCGCATAATGTGAAGCTGGTCTCTCAGTATGAAGAGACGTTGTGTAGCTTCATCTTCCTTTTGCTTGTAAAAAGTTTCTATCTTGTCCAACTCGGCGTCGAGAAAATTGAAGAACTCGGCCTGTCGAAAATCGAGATCGCGATACGCTTCCAGAGGAACATCGCCCGGGCTCCGAGGAGGTGATTTGTTACTCATGGAGAACAAGCGTCGGCGTGCAGGTCGTGACCTGGTCTGAGTAATGGGTCCTGGCAACGAATTGACGCGCTTCGGAGAGAACACAGTCTTGTATCTGTCAGGCAGAGAGATATGCTTCTTCTTATTAGGAGACTTTGTCCTGCCCACCTCAAAGGCATTATCCGTCTCTGTGTCTGCGGGGGGCAATGCAACTGTTGTATGCTTGGTTGGAGAGGCGGGAGCTGGTCCGACGCGTGGAGAGACATTCTCGGGATCAAGGGCTGCACCAGGGAGCTTCAACGATGGTGGTGCTTTGCTATTTCCATCCGAAGCCGCCCGATCACGGTTGCGCGGGCTCGCAAAGAAACTGCCATAGCTGGTGGCCTGTCTATGCGCCAGCGGCTGCTCTTCGGGTGAGCGCCCGGGTTGGCTGTCACTGGGCTGCTGCTGCTGCTGTTGTTGTTGTTCTTGTTGACTGTTGCGACTGTTGGTGATGGCGAGCGTCCTCAGATCCTCGGGGTTCCTCGTGCTGCCCGTCTCTCCCTGTCTAGCGTGGTCGCGGTTCAGATAGGAGTATTTGGGAGCGATGTCGAAGGGGGAAGGCAGGATGTTGGTGCCGCGGCGGCGAAGGCGCGGTGTCGAGTCTACATTGCGCAGCGCCCGGCCGATCGCTTTGACTTTCTTCTTGCCCGTCTTACGAGGCCGTCAGCAAATGCGTAACTATAGGTACATACTACTGAAGGGCTAGAGAGCAACCGGCGCACCTTGTAGTCTAGATACTTGAGCCGCCACTCGGGCACGAGATCGCGTTCTAGTTCTCTATTGCCAGTCAGTACATGTGCGAGACGGACGGCTGCGAACGAGTCTTTACTTGGCGAATTTCATATCGATACTGTAGACGCCCCGAGACGTCCATCCATGCAGGGAAAAGATGGACGGGTATTGGCTATCTTCACGGGACAGTCGCACACACGGATGCGAGAAGACACAGGATGCGGCCTCGCTCAGCGCGTTCAACGAAAAGCCGCGCCCAGATGCGCGCTCGGGAGAGGGCGCAAGACTGCGACTGTGTTTGTTCCAGCAATCTATTCGTTATGAGATGCGGGTTGTGATGGATGAGTTGTTCGCCGATCAGGGATTGGCCCACTTGGCGACGACCAATCCGACGTCATAAATTATAATTCTAGGCCCCTTGTTTCACGCACGTGATGTCGCGTCCACGTGCATTCACCAAGGCTGAGATGGACATTCATCATTCATGTAGGTACACGAGAGCACGGCGTCTTGATTACACTGTATTGGTCTACGAAACATCTGATGCATCTGGCATCGCCTTCAGCCAGCCCTACTGCACGGTGTTGGTATGCGTGCGGCCGGCTTCACTACCATCTGCGTCTTTCAAAGTGCTGGGGGGGACCGTACTGGTTGGGATCATACTGGTCGGCTGACTGGTTGTTGATGTAATGCTCGTCGTACATCTGCTCGGCGTTCTGCCTTGCCTGACGCTTTGTCCTCTCTCTGTCGAACCAGTCTTCACCCTTGGTTTCCTTGTAAAGGTCAGAACCTGGTTCGGACGAGGCCAAGGGCTTACCGTATCATACCGCAAGCTTATCGACTTCGGCGCCCGCAAATCCGGCGAGCAGCTCCTTGGCGAACTGGTGGGACACTGGCTTGCCTGTAGCCATTGTCAGTGAATGATACGGAGCCTTCGAATAGCACGACACAGCCTACCTTCAGCGCGCTGGTGGTCCTCGAAAGCCTTGAAGCCAGCAAAGGCGGCCCCTCCAGCAAGGATTTCGTGGCCTAGACTGCCCTTGTTTTCCTCGAACTGGTCATTCTCGTACACCTGCTGGTAGTTGTCCTCGTGTTTGTCTGTAATTATGAATTAGTCTGTCTCTCGAGGGGAAGCCGGAATCCGCACCCCAAAAACCCATGATGAAGATGTTCTATTCAAGAATGAGGACTGAGAGTCATGTAGTAGTACTCGAGGCTATCGGGACACATGGGAACTGGCGGACGTTAAGTATTCGTCGTTCCAACTTCCGCCTAAGTCAACCTGGATGCGTTATTGGCCATCCCAGCACCCAATCGCGCGTACCGTAGGTAGTCTGCCCTTTAGACAGATCACTCTACTGGCGCCTGTCATGTCGAGGTGTCTCCCTAAACCGCTCAGCTGCATAGTCAGCATTTGTGGCACACCATCCGGGGTAGTGTCGTGTTTTCTGGATTTGTGATTGCACCTCAATACGCATCGGGGAGCCTGGGTGACGGTATCATTGGGCACAGCTTACAGATCGAGACGCGTGAGAGCATAATCAAGGTTCTGATGCAGTTTAGAAGCTTGCGTCACGCGGGGGGCCGGATGGGGATCCGATGGAGCAAATGACAAAGCTAAACAAGCTTTGCTTGGTAAAGCTTAGTTACCCGCAGCCTTTTATCATCTTCCTGAAGACATCTTTAGTAATGTATTTACAACTAAAAGAACATCAACCCGGCCCCTTCTTCCACAGTTATATAACATTTACATCCAAATAAACCAAAACAAAAGGCTTTGGATCCTAGTAGCAGGAACACCTGTCATCTTTGAAGGAGCTTGTTTATCGAAGGGGACAAGTCGCGACACGTAAGCGACTGGCATGCCTACTATCATTAGGCTATCACGCGCGTGGCGGAATGCTGTTCCCCATGGTTTCACCACGACATCGCACATCACCAATGTGTAGTACCTACTCCTAGGATCTAATCCGTTAAACCCTACAACCACAACCATGCCTGGCCGACTGCCCTCAAGTGCCGATTTCCCATCCTCTGCGAAGTTGACCATCACGCCACGTGAGTCTCGTCTAAATTGCTTAGGATTCGCGTCACGAACCTGGCTAAATAACACCAACAGCGCCCACTCCACAACCGCCCACCAACGTTTTGATCCTGTTGCACGGCCTTGGCGACACGAATGCGTCCTTTACAAGACTGGGACAACAACTAAATCTGCCAGAGACAGTATGCATCGCTGTACAAGCACCCGCCCCACTGCCATTCGATCTCGGCGGTTTTCATTGGGGTGATGACATGATATTCGATCAGAAGACGGGTGAAATGGACATGGACACTGGGTTCAAGGCGTCTATGCGACTCGTCCTGGACAGTGTGATTCGCGAGGGGCTGATGAAGAAGTGTGGCTACAAAGCGCGTGAGATGATCCTCTTTGGCTTTGCGCAAGGCGGCATGGTTGGCCTACAAGCAGCGGCAGAGCTTGATGGCGAAGAGCTGGGCGGGGTCATAAGCATAGGAGGCACTCTGCCACTGTCCTTGTCCGTGAAAGCACAGGAAAAGAAGAGCAAGACTCCGGTTCTGGTATGCAAGGCATCCAGAAACTCGGCAGTCACCGACGGCTCCGTGTCGAGAATCAAGGGCGTCTTCGAATACGTAGAGATCAAGGAATGGGCTAAAAGGGGTGACGGCATGGCGAGTAACCGCGAGGAAATGATGCCAATCATGCAATTCTTCGCCCGCCGGTTGCGAAGCACTCGAGGCGTCCCCGCAGGCAGTGTTGAGTTGACATGAGGAACCGTTGGGTTTTCTAGAAAATGAGGACCATTTCAATGATGCACACTGGGGTCAGACTGCGGCCGACGAAGCCATGGACAGTCGGCCCCTAATTCGATACCTAATCGACGACGACGACGACAACAACAACATGAGGGAGGGTCAATCAGAGAAGAGGGAGGACTGGCCACCAGTCATGTTGGAGCTGACGGTAGGTACTGCCTACGGGTACTGTCTATTCGAGAAGAAAGAAACGAAGCTTGTCGCCGTGCGTGAATTTGTCTCCCCTCATTTGTCCCGAGTCCTTTGATGGACAGCTGGGCATCCCCAAATGCTGGCGGGGCATCCGAGGGGATGTGCACGTGCATACCATACTGTATGTAGGTTAGGCAGGCATGCCACATGGCCCATGGCCTGTGCGCCCCCCTTGCGTCACCACCTTTGGTTTTCCGTTTTGATGCATACGTACTGTGACTGTATACTATGTACTCCACTTCCACTTCGACTTTCCACCATTGTGTTTCTCACCGCTACATCGGAGCAGGATGGCGGGACCGAGAAAGTCCCTCTGTGGATTTCTTACCCAGGCCAGAGCCGCTTTGCGAGGTGCTATCGACTCTAGCCAGAACGTGACGCTTGTCATTGGCAATGAGTCGGCCGGTGAGGGCAGCGGTGACTCTGGATTCGTCCGAGGCTGATAAGTGGCAGACCTTGATTCGATGTCCTGTTCCCTACTTTATGCCTACCTACGGTCCATGTCACCGCCCAAGAATGCCTTTAGTCCCCTCTATATACCGATCACCAATATTCCCGCGTCCGACGTCCAGTTGCGACCCGAGTATCTAGCGGTGTTGAGACATGCCAACGTGGAAGCTAAGCAGCTCATCACGCTGGATGACCTGCCGGCTCCGGAGGACATGCAATCTCGTCTCAGGCCTGAGAAGACGAAATGGATTCTTGTGGATCACAACCAATTACAAGGCCAGCTGGGCAAAATCTATTCACATCGCGTAGCGGGAGTCATCGATCACCATGATGACGAAGGCAGCGTGCCGAGGGATACCGGTGATGAGCCGCGGATCCTTGAGAAATCGGGTAGCTGCACCAGTCTGATTGCCAACTATTGTCGGCCTGCATGGGACCAGCTCTCCGGGTCTGCAATGTCTTCAGGTGCAGAACCGGGTCCAGAAGAGAGTAGTCGCTCTAGTGATGCAGATGCGGCCTCTGTGAAGCAGTGGGATGCGGATGTGGCCAAACTAGGCCTCGCAAGCATACTCATTGACACGGCCAAGCTTGAGGACAAGAGCAAGACGACGAAACATGACGTTGCAGCCGTCGAGTATCTCGAGGCCAAGGTGATGCTTTGTCCGCAGCTTGCGGCAACCTATGATCGTAGAAGCTTTTACGAGGAGATCGACGCTGCAAAGAAGGACATGGGCGCAATGGCACTGCAAGACATACTTCGGAAGGATTACAAGCAGTGGGATCAGCAGGGGTTGAAGTTGGGAGTGAGCTCGGTGGTCAAGCCGATTGCATTCCTGCAGCAAAAGGCTGGTGAGGAAGAAGGGCAAGGAGGAGGAGGAGGCGTTGGGGCGGAGAAGGCGTTGCTGGGTGGGGTGGAGAAGTTTTGCAGAGAACGTGGGCTGGACGTGTACAGCGTGATGACGACGTCGACATCGTCCGAGGGCAAGTTCCAGAGGGAGCTGCTGGTGTGGGGGTTTGGGGAAAGTGGTGTCAGGGCGGCTAAGGGGTTTGCGAGGCAGGCCGAAGAGGAGTTGGGGCTGTCCACATGGGATGGACCCAGCGACGTGGCCGAGGGGAGTCTAGGCAAGGAGCAGTGGAGAAAGGTGTGGTGGCAAGGAGAGGTGCAGCACAGTCGGAAACGTGTCGCGCCTTTGCTCCGGGCAGCCATGGGCAATGGGCAGCAAGTTGTAGAGTAGGGTAGGGTAGGATAGGATAGAGCAGAGTAAGAGCCTGTGGGCCTGTCGAGGAGATGGGCGATGTGGAGTCGTAGATGGGGGATGATTGGGATGGATTGTACATTTGATAGTCTATAGACAGATACCCGGTTGAGCGTAGATGGGTAGGTGCAAGTAGACTATGTAGTGCCAGCTAGGTTTAGGTAGAATCTAGATGGGTAGATGGGACATGGTATGTACTCTGGGTATGTAGGACTGGTTGGTAGAGTTGTAGTAGTGCACTGGCAGAGCAGAGCAAGCACCGTACTGTACCATGGAGGACGGCGGGGAGACAGGAGAAGGTGCCAAGGCCGGCACATGGATCACCTGGGCACTTGCACTGGACCCGACCCAGCTCTGGAGGTGCCGCCCAGCGAGCTCAGCACCCGAGCAGTCGAGCTTGAGAACAGCTAGACGTGGGCTATGGCCATGAGCATTCCCCAACCGTGTGCAGACTGGGATGGGTCGAGAGGACGAGGAGAGGTGCAGGAATATGGGTGGAGTTACTGGAGTGTGTGCAAGCAGGAGAGAGGGTGGGTAGGCATTGTACATGGTCTAGTTGGTCGTGCGAGGTGCAGGGGTTGAGGGTGCAGACATGGCATACATGGGAGGGTGGCAGGGAGCCAGTCTAGTACTGTGTACATACATGAGTAGGTAGTAAGTAGGTAGGGTAAGTAGGTAGTGGATGCAAGGCAAAGCCGTGGGAAAACAGCGGTTCACCGAGCGAGAGGTGGGGAGGGGTGGAGTGACAGAGAGTGGAGGAAGTAGAGAGGGAAGAGGGGTTATCCATGTCGTCTTGTGTTGGACAGCAAGATTGGGGCTGGCTGGCTGGCTGGAGTAGGAGTAAAGTAGGGTAGACTGTAACTGTCACTGCGAGTGGATTGAGAGATGAATGGGTGAATGAATGAAAGAAAGAATGAATGAATGAATGAATGAATGAATGAATGAATGGATGGGATGGGATGGGCGGCCATTTTCTTGGCGGCGGGCTGCCAACACATCAAGCGCAGGTGCAGGTGCAGGGAAGGGGCATGCAGGCGACAGGCGACCCAGACAAGTCGACCACTGGACAAGAGTCACGTAGGTGTACTCCTAGGCTACCGAGGGCGGGTATCGGTAGTAGCTACGGATGATGGGACACGACGAGCATGAGATTTGTGCAGATCAACGGCTATGTATGGCTGTGGTTGATGTTCGAGTTTGGTGATACAACATTCAAACAGCAGGGGGAGAGAGAGAGAGAGAGAGACGATGAGGATGAGGATGGAAACAAATGAAAATGAGAGAGAGAGAGAGACAGGCATGACCGTGGCAACGACAAAAAAACAACGGCGGTGGCGACGCGATGCGATGCGATGCGATCAAGAAGGATGATGCGCTGTCCAGTCGTCCGTCTAGAGTATGTATGGGCCCCCAGTCTTGTCTTTACTTAGCGTAGTAGTGTAGTGTAGTGCAGTGCTATGTATACATGAATGCAAGTAAGAGTACCTAACATGAAGGTAGAGTCTAAGTCGGTAGTGCTAGGAACCTCTCTGTGCATACTCCAACAAAATCCGATGGTGCTATGTGTACATGTCCAGGTGATAGTGACTGTAGGTACTATGTAGGCACTCTTTTGGGGTACAAGCCGTATGATGATGATGATGATGATGATGTACGACGACGACGACGATGAGGATGAGGATGATCTTGAAGGCCTAGAACAAGTCATCTCAAGTGACATGGTAGCTACTTACTGGCTACCTCTGGTCGTGGCACTCGTAGGTACACACACTGTACAGGAGGTACACCTGCAGTAGGTACCGCGTAGGTAGAGGTACAGGTACGTGTACATGCTGTACATGGTACATGGTACATGGTACATACGCACACAAGTACGTACATATACAGTACAGTACAGCAGCATCTCTGCCCATGGTCCTATGGCTGGCCTTGTTCGCGGCCCGTTCGCCCATCACCGCTCGCTCCTGTTCGCAGCCCAGTCCACAGTCCACAGTCGGACCCCCGTTGAGATGCAGCACCCCGTCGTGACTTGCTGACTTTGCTTGCCCACCAACCCCTCCACACATGCACACACGCACCGCACACACAGACACACTCACACCCACTCGCTCACAGCCAACCACCCATACACACACCCACTTGGCCACCGTCTCGTTGCTGTCACTTTGTTATTCTAGTCCTTGTTGTTGTTGTTGTTGTTGTTGTTGTGGTTCTTCTTCTTCTTCTTCTTCTTCTTCTTCTTCTTGTTGCTGTTCCAGCCGTTGCAGGGACCGACTCGAGAGGAGGTGACCCAATCACGCCTCCCCACCCCCACCGCCTCGCCTACCGCGACGATACTGCCCAAACAAGTCAAAGACGCGCCAACGCACACCTTCGACTCCCCCCCCCCCCCTCCCCCCGCCTCTCACCCCAACCCCAGCACACGCCACGCCCTGGAGCCGACAAGGAAAAAGCGCCCAAACCAAAACCAAACCAGCCTTGTCGTCTCCCAACTCGCTCGACTGCCTCATCTGGCCATGCCGTAGTCGACCGTTGGGCCCTCCTCCTCCTCATTCTCCTCCTCCTCTTGCCCTGCTCTCCCTCTCTCTTTGCCAAATTGCACCCCTCCTAGCCTGCCTATTGACTGCCTGACTACGCTTCTCCTCCACCTCTCGTCCTTTCACCGAGAGAATCAAAAGAGAAGAAAAGAAGCGTTGCGTTGTACCGTAGGGCTGCAAAAGGCCTCCTCCATGGCGACATGATCAGAAGAACCCAACTCTCGGCCTCGCCCTCGGCGTTGTCGTCTTCCAATACTACCTCTCCTCCACCGCCGCTGCTGCCCCGTAGGTGCCCTTTTTTTTCGCCTTTCTCACTCTTCGCTCTTCTCTTTGGCTTCTGGTTCCCACACCTCTAGGAGGGTCGTGTTCCTTCGCCGTGCCCAGGCCCAATCGACAATGGGGCCGCGCATCAATGCGCTCTGTACGATGAGCTGGCAGCCGAACCGACGCTGACCCTACTTTGCAGCCCTCTCGCCCACCCTCACCCATCGGTCTTCTCGAAGCCACACGCCCTCGCACAGTACAACTGTCGTCGACGACCCGCCTGCTGAGGCTCCGCCCCGGTCCTCTTCGCCCCCGCCGCCCAGGTCCTCCTCGCCTGGTCCACACCAACCCCCCTCTGCCCATCCTCCCTCCTTCGCCTCGTCCTCGAACAACTCGACCATGGGCAGTCGATCTGGCTTCACACAGGACAGCAATCATCCTCCTCCTCATCACCACCATGACCGCCCCTCGACCACGGCCCACCGACCTCAAATGTCTGCCTCCATGTCTGCGCCTGCTGGCCGCCTGCCGCGCCTGCTCCCGGCTGATCTCTCCTCCTACTCGGACCCATACCTGCCTACAGGAGCCATACCCACCTCGGCCACTTCCCTCGCAGAACTCGCCCACCTGATCCGCCTCCAGGGCTACCAGGAGCAGCGCAAGGCCTACTCGCGCGTCCGTCTGCACCGATGGCTCGTCTCCAGTGCCCTCTCTGCCCGTCTGGTCCATTGCGGTGAGCTGGCCTACCGCACCCTCGTCGACAATTTCAGGTCCGATGACAAGAAGGGGTTTGCCTCGTTGTACAATGCCCTCACCGATGTCCGCAATTCCTGCGACGTCACACGCCAGTATGCTTTGCTCGAACCCGACTTGGAATTCGCAAAGTCCAAATGCATCCAGGGCGAAAAACTGTCTTCCTCCACTTTCCTCAACCAAGTACCGTCCAAGATTTTGGACGATCTCTTGGACTTTATTTCTGAGATTCGTACCAATCCTGATTTCCTTGCTGCTCGTATTTCTACTCTTTCGCAGCAAGAACTCGCTTCCTTGACCTCTTTCCGTCAGGCTCTCGATCCCATTGATTCCGTCATGGCCATGCAGGCCCGCGGCAAGCATATCGGTGCCCACAAGGCCGCCCACCAGCAAGGCTCCAATCCAGTCGAGCGCTTGCTGTCCTTTCAGCGTCATGACCCCCTGGCTGCCCTCATGTACTCCATCTTTGCCAACTCGTCGGGCCCGGACTCAGCCGAGGACCTTCGCCGGACCGAAGTATGGGCCACTACCTGCGCGAAGCTGATCAAGGACCTCAAGAGCAACGCCGCCTCCAATTTCATCCGCACCGTCCTCGATGTATATGCTGGCATGCGCGAATGGCCCGGCAAGTCCAATCTCGAGCTCTATCTCATGCGCGTCCTCCAGGATGGCCAGTTCCTTTTGGAAAAGGTAGACGAGTCCACGGCACGCACGAGCACCCAGCCGGTACAACGAAGCTCCAAGGACACCATTGCCGCTGATGAGTTTTTTGACAAGGCCGTGAAGCATCTTTTCGAGGTCATAGACGATGAGCCTAGCGCTGGCGGCATCCCCGAGGGTATCCTAGAAATCGGAAATGCCATACTCCGGAAATTGGAAGAAGAAAAGAATCTCCGCAAGGCTACCCAGAATTTCTTTGTCTCTCGTTGGCTATTTTCTACATTCCTGTTGAATGCCATCATACACCCTGAAGTACGTTTTTTTAAAGCTGAATATTTCCCCCCTTCCCCCTACAACACTCTTCTTTTTTTTTTGTGTCTGACATGTCACAGACACATGGCATCATGATTGGCCATCATATTAGCGAACTCGCCCGCCAGAGGATCCTCAAGGAGATAGCTATCCGAGCGCAAAAAATGGTCCTGGACATGACCTACAATTGGTACGACTTTCCATTTGGCTCACCTTCTTCCTACCACCGCGTAACTAATCTTGATTGTAGGCGGCAGCAAGTTCCAGTTCTCCCGGAGATACGTGTCCATATTGAGAACATCTTGGCCAGGTTCAAGCATACAAAAAGTCCGGCAAAACCCATTCTGCTTCCTGCAAAGGCCATTACCTCCCCCAGGGAGACCGTCGAGGTGCAACCTTTTATTGTCCTCTCCCCAGCTGATATCATCACCATGGTAAATGCCTTGTTTCCCGAGCGACGGCCAACGTCGAGCCATCTCGACAAGGAGCGTCAACCGAGGACGGGCCCCACATCCTCTGCTTCGTCACTTTCTGGTGTTTCTATTCCCTTTCGAAATGCCGCGGCCTCGACGGGTGATGCAAGCTCCATTTTGAGTGCCAGCGCTTCATCTGTGACGAGCGACCAGACTTCTCGCGAGCCTCTGTTGGACAGCAGTTCGTCGACGACAACAACTGAGCACCAAGTAGAAGCGAAAATCGCCCCCACGGACCAATATGGAAAGCGCTTGAGGATGGCATGTGCTGAGATGACGCGGATCCTAGGCCCCGAAGCTACTTCTGGGTCGTGCCACCCTTGCGCCGAGCGATGGGCTGTGCTCTACGTCTCTGCTGATGGCAAACAGTTGAAACCGCGGATGCGCAAAGACTTTGACGACGAGGACGAGCACGATGACGACTCACCTGATAGCGATAGTAGTGACGACGAAGGCGCCGGAGACAGATTTGATCTTGGAAACGACTACCATCAGCTCAAGGAAGCGATCGCCAAGCTAGTGGAGGAGTGGGAGATTCCAAAGGAGCTAGCGCCTGACAGCGAATCCAAGAACTTCAGTAACCGAATGACGACTCGAAAGAGTACGCGAGGCAGACCAGTACGACACGTGAGTGAGAATCTGGGCTCACGCAACCCATACAATGCGACACAAAGTCAAAGTCAACTCAGCAACATGATTGCAAGCCAGCGCAACGTTTCCTCGCGCCGCTCTCCACAACACCCGAGAGGAGGTAGCAGCAGCAGCAGCCCACAGGTTACTGAAAAACAGAGCAACGCCTCTGTCCTGGTCACCATGCTCGAAACGGCCATGCAACAATGCCAAGCACGTTCCGACTTTGTCAATGCACACATGTACTTCAAGACGCTCCAAAGTCTGCGAAGGCTCACCTCGCCTACCCTGGTCAAGAATGGCTATGCTGCACTTCTCAATTACTTTTCTCGTGGGCCTCGCGATCTGCTTAGCAAGGCTGCCAATGCCATTGAAGAGTTCGAGGCCTGGTTTGTTTGGCTGAAGCAGTCGCAGGAGCGTTCCGACGCAATGATTGAGGAAATGATGCAGACATTCAAAAATATGCGCGACAAGATGTGGTACATTTCTGACGTGCGAGGGTCCAAGCCCTACGCAGAAGCCCGAGATGTTGCCATTGCGCTGAAGATTATGGGACAGCAGTCGAAGACGCTGGACGGCAAACCCCCCGGTCCCCGATCACGCAACTATTCCAAGTCGTCGGCCAACAACTTTTTGCTGAAGAATGAAGCCCAGCTCGTTGACATCATGTCAGCTTCCCAAGACTTTGGGGGGCCCAACAAGCTATCTGATGAGCAGTCACAAATTACGCTCAAGTGGCTCACAGACTATGGCGTCGAAAATTTTTGCAAAGGAGAAGAACGTATTCATCGCTTCTGCCTCGAAGTCGACAAGTGTGTCAACACAATCATTGGCGAGGGTCTGCTGGATGGTCCCGTACTCTGGGCTAGTGACTTGTACAAGCGAGACCAGCAGGTCCTGGAAAGTGGACGGCAAAAGGGTGACCTCTTCCTCACTGGTGTCGGCACACTGTCGATTGCAGGCGATGAAGAGTACGAAACTCACGGACAATCGGGCCCGCGCAACCTCGACTTTGCCAATCGCCCAAGCCATGGCAGCCTACGATCGGTTGCCAATCGCAATGATAATCAACATGGCTTTGACCAGAGCCCCTGGGGCGGCCGAAGTCCTGTTGAATCCTCTCATGACTACTTTAGCGGATCATCATCTCTTCCTTCGATGGACTCTGTAGCCACCTTCTGGTCTCCCTTTCAGACACAGGCCCAATCTCCCACCAACACTACCAGTATTCGCCCGCGGACTGCATCCTCGTCCAAAGGCACAGTTATGCTGAAGCAATCCGCCAGTGTCAACGAAGACAAGCGCCGCTTCATGCTCGACTTGAAGCAGACGCTCACAGGCTTGTTGCTGAGCGACTTAGGGACCATGGTGTTTGCGTCTGGAAGTGAGACGGACTCTTGGTTCGGCGGCGACTTGCTGGAGGATTGCATACAACGCAGAGAGGAGGAGGAGCGCCAGCGCAAGAAGCAACTGGCCAAGAAGAAGAGCACGAAGAATATGCGCAAGCAAAATCTTCCCGATCATAGGAATGCTGCCCCCCTGGAGGCGCTTGGTCGACCTGAGCGGGGTCTAGCTGCGCCACCTGTTGCGACGTACCAGAATGCTGCCGCCTCGGACGTGCACCACTCGGCTGGTGAACACTCTTCCACTTCAAGCGATGCCACGTCGCGCTCGTCTGGCCATTCGGCGGCCAAGAAGGCAGGCTTGCTAGAGTTTCCCTACAACGTCGCCTTCCGACGATTGCTCAACAGGTTCGAGACGCACCCCAATCCCTTCGCGAAGCTGCATGCTCTGTATGAGCTAGAGCAGCTCATCATCGCCTCGCTTTCCTCCCGTTCAGGTCGTTCGTACAACAGCCGCCGTGAGACGCTACCGCCTGTCCCTCAATCACCAACACTCGGTGCCATGCCCGAGCTTAGCTCCCGTGAGCCGGCCACGCACACCTCTCGCGCACAAAATCTAGAGCAGGCTATTGCCAACTGTGAGGAGCGTCGATCACACAGCATGACGGTGGAAAGGGCAAGCAATGCCTCACCCTTGCCCAGTCGCAGCGGAGCCCGCTCTCCTGTTGGAATGCCGAGCACTGACATGATCGTTGACGTAATTCAAGGTCTGTTCCGGGACGCCAACATTCGTCCAAAGACGCTCTTTAGAGATCTTCAGTACATTGCTTCCTTCGTTCCAGCTCAGATGCTGGACAAGACCGCAAGAGGGAAAGCTTTTTGGGACGTTGGTCTCGCTGCTCTGGGCCTCAAGCAGGATGTCTGTCGCATAATGGTTGAGCTCGTCGACGAGGTCATAACGCAGAATTCCAAGCGTGACGCCGAAGTCAAGCAAAGCAATGGCGGCGCAGCCGAAAAGGCGGGGGGCATCACAGCTTCCTTGCCTCCGTCGATCGACGAGCCAATGTCGAGGTACACCATGGAAGATGCTGCACGAATGCTCCTCATCACGGCCAAGGAAGGAGATGCTGTGGCTGAGCGAGAACTCGCCATTTTCTATCTCACCTCCCCCGAGCTTGTACACAGGACCGTGCTGCCCCTGACCAAGCCAAGTGATGTCTTCAAGACAGAGTTGCTCAATCGTGAGAGGAAAGCGTCGCAGGACCCAACTCGAAGCGATCCAATGACCATGTGTGTTGCCCAACACTGGATGGAGCAGTCTATGCGCGGCGGCGACCACCTCGCTGCAAAATACTTGCGCCAGCGCAGCGAGCTCGAGAACATAAATCCTCCAAGAGCACAGTGAGATTGCGTTCTCTTGTTGCATCTCTTTCCTCCTTGCTCGACATATTTCCAACGATACCCCGACCTCAGTATGCATGATTGCCCCTTTTATTTCTTGAACTTTTTTTTCAAGCCCATCGCATCCGAGCACTGCGCGACTTTTCACACATGGACCAATATGCATGCATAGCGAGGGTGTTCCATGTTTCTATTGCTCGCACACTTTTACTTTCGGCATCGATTCTTTCCGTTAGCATGATTCCCCCTTGTTTCTTGGCTTTCTTCTTACTCTGACTTACTCTTACTCGTCATCTCATGAACTACCTAAACCGGATTTGCATGGATGAGTGCCAGTGGATCCATGGCCATACATTGTGGTGTACAGGACTAATTGATTGAGGATCTTACGAGGCGTTACACTGGTTTATGAAGTACTAGAGATATCCTATAGGGCGACGAATGCATTAACGAAGAGGATAGGTACATTGGGGAGATGTAAGCAACGAATCTCCTTTGGCGTGCATGGGGTTTGGGTTGGTATACTCTGCTTTTTTTGTACACGGATTCGCACGCCACATCAGTAGACCTCCCTGGCACGTGAGTTGAAATGAAGAATGATTGAAAACTTTGCTTTGCTCTCTCCATGTTTCCTAATCATGTGACTGTCCCCGTTTGATGATAGGCTTGCTGAAACCGTTTGCTTGTGTACCTATACCAAGGGTGGGCCACCTACATGTTGACTGATAACAATAGGCTTGTTGACACTTCAAGTCACACCTACTCTAATCCAACTCTAAACGTCATTTTGGACTCGAACCATAGCTCTTACCGAAAAAGCACACACTTTCTTCTTCTACCAGCCATCTCGCCAACTATGGACCCAACAGCACCTCGGATTCGAGCAGTATTCACTGGGGCACACTCCAAGAGACCTGTAGCAAGCAATGGAGCATATCTGTGGGAAACTGTAAGAATGTTTGCTAGCTATGCGTCGCCGGACGCAGAATTTCCTATTGCCAGGTCCTCCCAACTTGACATGGGTAGAAAGAACATCGCCCACAAACACCCATCAACGCCATACTATATGCACTCAAGCAAGCCAATACATACAAGGATCCATCTGAGCAACAAAAATACAACTCATCGTAACATGTATGCCAAGTTTGGTAGTCTACTCAAAATGTCTCTAATCGTTTGTTCTTCCTCGTCTTTTCTTCGTTGCGCGGCATTCGTCGCACCAGTCAACGACTGGATCGGCAATGGTGAGGCTCGTGGCGGAGAGCGAGCATTACTTTTTGACGAGGCTCCACTTGATGACCGTGCTGATCTTGCGGGAGTCTCGAATATAGAGAACGCATCCGAATCACCCAGCTTTGGTTGGGCGGGTACCGGTACGGGCTGAGCGGACTCGAAGAAGGAGAAGTCTACATTTGCCCACGCATCAGCTATGGGTTGCTGTGATGCAGTGTTCGTTTGCAGAGTGTCTGTACCCGCTGGAGGCGGAGACGATGTGACAGAAGCAAAGGTAGAGCTTCCGTCATCTTCCGTTGGTGCGAATGCTGGCTCAAGGTGCGGAATGTCGATAATTGTCTCGTCACATGGTGCACCAACTGGGTCTGCACAATCATTCTCTGACTTGTGTAACACAGCAAAGTCGGCAGGTAGTACAGACGATGGCTTCTTCGGATCATGGTCGAATATGACCATTTCAGGTCGTTTGACCGGCTTCAAGATTCCTGGACCAACAGGACCCTGTTCTACACCCAATGAAACGAAAGACCTGGGTCCAAAGATGGCCGAAGTTGGAGAAATGGTGCCTTTCAGGCGCGTAATGTGCGAGGTCTGCATGGTATCTGCAGGCTGCTTTTGCACGAAGAATGATCGGTTCGACGGTGGTGTCGCAGGCAGTGCGGGAAGGGTGTCGCTAGCAAGTGCAGCTTGCAAAATCGTTTTTGAAGTTTCAAGTTGTGTTGGGATTGGACTGCCTACCATCTCTCCCCATTCATCGTCATCCTCTACTGGAGCAACAGCAGCACCATCATCATCAGTTTGCTTTATTTTCGTATCGATACTGCCGGAGGTGTTAAGTGGTTCTGTGAGCGCTGGGAGCGAAGAAGTTATAGGAGGTGGTGCAATTGGATCTGCTGCGCCCATGGTTTCAAAAGGTTGGATTGAAACTATTTCGCACATCCCTAAATCTGGGGATGTAGTTGTCACCGAAACAGCCCGACTCTCTCGATTTAGCTGACATGCCTGGACTGGGTTTGCTGTTAGAGGTGAAGATGCAGAGCGTGGTGCAGGACTGTCAAGCTTCCAATAGTCGGCGGTCTCAGCAGAGCTCCAATCGAAAGCTGCCGATGCACTTGTGTTCACTGGTGGAAGACTTTGCCTTGCAGGAATGACGGCGCGTGGAGTTGGGACATGAGACTTCGTGCGTGAGTGAACCAACGGTCTCTTGGGCTCCAATGGTGCAGACGTGTCCCAATAGAAAGACGCTCTTGCGCCAGGGCCAGTGCCAGAGAGGCGATCCTCGCGCGCCCACCTTCCTACAACTTTGTTCACTTCTTTTCTAATCTCTGAATTCGCCCACGTAACTCGGATATAATTGTCATCTGCATTGCCGTTGTTGTACTCTCGGAGTGTTTGTTTGCGTGTAAGCCTGTACCAAGCTTTTCGTGCTGCTGTCGAATAGATTGGATCATCTGGTGCCTCTTCGTCTTGTTTGCCTAATTTCTGGAGAGGACGAAAGAGCTCATCCAAGAGTGTTGTGTCAACTCGGAAGATATTGTCTTTGAATATCTGTTGGGCAGGCGCAGGTTCATTTTGGAATGATTGCGAGTCTGGCGATGTATCTTCTTCAATGTCACCAACGTTCGAACCAAGAACATTGTCTTTCTGGGGGACTCTTTTGGTGTTATTTTTCGTCAAAAAGCTGGCCGCTTCGTCGGGCACACCTTCTTGGACGGATTCGGATCTTCCTTTGCCCTCTTGCCGCGACTCCACGGCAGATTCCTCGGGGACATCTAGCCCATGACCCGAGGACTTGTTTGCTCCACGATCTTCTTCAATGGATGTCCGTGGCGATTCTGCTGGTGGCTCATTGTGACTTCTCTCAGAGAGCGACGTAGATGGACGAGCAGAAGAATCATCGTCGGGCTGTATTTGGCCCAAAGATTCAATTGTCGTGTCATGCGGCGAACTGCCTTGTTGGACAGTGGTCGTTGAATCGGATGCTTCTGAAGGTACGCTGTCTGTTCCAGCTCCGGTGCGGTGTTCCTGATGCCAACCGTGACCGTCTACCGGTGGTGTAGACTCGCCATGTCCCTCCACATCCCACTCTCTGCCAACCTGAAATGGATCATGGCCATCAGGGGTTTTTGCATCACCCGTGAGCGCATGTGGTGTCGTTGCGGTCGGTACCGTAGGCTGCGGAGCGATTGCCCAATCGCCGAAGCTGTGATCTTCATTCCCCCATCCTGCGTCATCCAGAAATCCGTTCAGAAGCACCGGCGCCGAGGTGTGCGCCGATGGCAGCGGCGATGTCACCTCGGCCTTCGAGGCAGACGCGTCGTTGGCATTGTCGCTCCAAGGGTCGCCCCAGTGATCCATGTTCCAATGTCCGTGCCAGATTCATAGTGAGGAGCTTCTACGGGAGAAGCATCTCATGGAGAGGCAAGCGCTGTAGTGAGAGCATTGCAGATAGAGGCAGTCGCCAAATGGTGAAAGCCAGGTTGCGTGGAGAGAGCGGAGGTGCCTGCCAAGCCGGACCCTGGTAGACCCGCCCCGTTCGCCTCAAATAGCCGCAGCACTCCGAGACATCCATGGACGGCTGTGGCATGTCATCTTTCACGACTCTGATGTTTTACATGTGACAATTGCAATCACCAGGCGCAACAAGGAATTCTCTCCGCATGAAAAAGAACATCTTCCGCTAGATGGAGATGTCGTCTACAGTATTAGCTTTTTGTTGAGATAATCGCTATGCAAAATAGGCTGAAGACAGAGATTCGGCCTCGACAATATGAACCAATCCCCCAAACGCCGAACGACCATGCGAGAACTGAGCGTCAAGCCGTTGGATGCGTATCCTCATACTCTTCACTGCCGTTTCCGTGGTGTATTCCCTGCCAAACCAATCGCTAAAAAAGAGAGGACGACCATGGGGTTCTGCTATCGGACGGACTCAATCACTGAGATGTCATCAATAGCATCCTCATCCGCGTCGTGAAGGACCTTCTTGAGCCCATTGTCAACCTGTACGGCACCTATCTCCTCCTTGGGAACCCAGATCAACTGTATGACACCAATGAACGCCACAAGACCCAGACCAAAGAAAGCGACTCCAGAACCACCGAGAGAGTAGAAGAGTCCGACAAGCGGGGAGGAAACCGTCCTAGCTAGACAGCAGGCGGACATGGCGATGCCATTTACGCGGCCGAGTACAAGTGGTGAAGGTATGGCCTTCTTCATGAGAATCAACGCACATGGGAACACGAGGATGCCATAGAATGCCTGTAGGACGAGCGAAAAGTAGACACCAGGCGACCAAAACTCATGTGGAAGAGCGGTGATGAATGGGACGATGATGTAAGTCGTCGGGTAGAGGATGATCATCCAGATGAACGTCCTCCAGACACCAGCCCATTCTACAAAGATGGGGAAAATAAAGCCTTGGACGAACAGTGTAATGACGCCATTGACTGCCAGAAACGTACCCACATGTGGCAAGTCCATCCCGAGGCCACCCTTAAAGTCCAAGCCAGTATGGATTGGCTTATCCTGGATGTAAACTGGGAGAATGGAGACGAAAGCCATTTGATGGAAAGCGAAAATAGACATGGCAAGTATGACCATGGCCACAGTCTGATTGAAAGTTTTGCGGGGCTTGGGGGCGGGCTGTCTGCGCATAGGCAATACATCGTGTGGTGCAATCCGAATCGAATGCATGGTACCGAACGAGGAGCGGCGGATATCGAAGCGCTGGTCAAAAGGCATCGGCATGCCCTCCTCCATGAACGACGCGCGCTTACGGATTTGTCGCATGCTGCCTTGAACAGAGATGGAAGCCAAGCGTTCACGAGTAAAGCTCGCAATAGATCCCCTGGGCCGTAACGATCCGGCCATGGAACCACGGACTTCACGGTCCCGAGTATGGGTCTGTGGAGGGAGGAGACGGCTTCTTTCGTTGGACTCGTTGATCGTGTCGAGGTGGTCATGGTAGTCGTGATAATCCGTGGTGCTGTTTTCTTCCTTTTCCTCACGTACCAAGGTTTCCTCTAGGAAGAAGCAACCTTGAATGATGGCTAAGACGATTCCTATGGCCGCTGCGAGATTGGGCAAAAGATACGGGTAACGTCCAAAGAGGCCATCTTGGGCAAACGTATTGGGGAAGAACTCTGCTGGACGGGCCAGGAAGCCGCCCATGGCCGAACCGATGATGCCTCCCAGCGTCCAGACAAAAGGCTGCGTGGCATATGCTTTGGCTAGTCTGATTTAGCATTCCGCTGCCAGATGCGGGAGTGCGCGATTTACATACGTTCATGTGCTGGGTTCTTGACCATTTCAGCAACCATGGTCTGCATGATAGCCACATTTCCATTTAGAGCCCCGCCAATAAAGCGGGCAAGCAGTGCAACCCAGTACGTGGGCGCCATACCGAAGACAATGCTCGACATGGCGACGCCAGCCAAACCAATGAGCGCGACCGGTTTTCGGCCATAGACATCAGAGATCATACCCCACCCTGGAGCCGTCATGGCCTCTGCAATGGCATAAGCCGAGACCAACAGGCCGGCGTAGAAGGAAGCATCGTCTTTGGGAATGCCCAAGTCCTGGACCATCAGCCATGAGTAGGCGAGAATGGAGTTGAAGGCAAGAGGCTCGGAGAATCGGCATATTCCTGTCCGAAGTCAACAGCCGTGCAAGCAGCCCTTTTAGGAGAGCAAGACCATTCGGGGCGGGCATACCAATGATGATGAGCTGTTTGGTGGGAAAGGGAGCATCCTTTGGGTCGGGCGGCATTGTAGCGATATGTGTTGGGAGGACAAGGAGGTTGGGGAGATTTGCATGCGTGCGTATCAAGAGAGACCACCAACCCAGGAGGCTTTGAGGGTTGCCCAGGTGGTGAGTGAGTGAGTATTCAAGTAAGTAGATAGACAGTCGGAAAGGAACAAGTGCCCGCTTATCACAACGGGCCGATGTTTCCCCTCCATCGGATTGACGACCGTGCGCGCGACTACTGTAGGAAGGTAACGAGTGGGCCAAGGGCAACAGTGCCATTTGACGACACAAAATGCGTCCGGCCTACTACAAAGACGACATTTGGAAACCCTCCCAGCCCTAGAGTACCGTACCGTGTCGATTGCTTGCAGGATGCAGCCATGTATCCACATCCATCTGAAAACACCCCAGGCTCTCCTTCTCGCCTCATGGCCGTCGCTTGGGGCTACCGTATTGTGTACGGAGGCTGGACGAGGAAATCCCGGCACGAAAGCCTTTCCTTCAGCCTCTGCAGTCCGGCCGTGCATCAAGAAGTTGGACAGAGGACAATAAGCCTTGCCGGTGGCACAAGGCTGCTTGAGCTCGCCGTTCATGGCTACGTCACGACAAATACCAGATTGCCAACCTGGGCTGGACAAAAGACGCAGAGGCAGGGCGCAGACGGGAGCAACCCTGTTCGGAGCATCAGCTTGCTCACCGCACTTTGGCCGCACCATCCACCCCTATGATGGCGTAGAGACAAGGCAAACCCAGCTTTACTCAATCTCCCTCTTGCTGATCAGCAGCAGCCATTCAGAGCACATTCCTGCAGTCCAGCCATGGCCACTGTCCGCGGAGCATTTGACAACCCTTGCATTCCTAGCCATGCTGGAGGTTGGCGTTGAAGCTCGAGTAGGTAGGCCAATAGCATGTCAACCCAAGTCCACAAGATACTACCTACCGCACATTACTTAGTACTTACCTGGTGGCGCCACCAAGCGTCACGCGCTGTCGAGCCTTCAAGCACATCAACGTTGCGCGCCTACCGGCCTAGTAGGTACCGTCTGCTGCTCCCAATATCACTGCACAACCTCAAACACCAATGGCCTAGGCTGGCACTGGCAGCTTTACCACGCGCCTTATCTGCGGGGTGACACGAGGCCCAGTTTCCATCAAGAGAGATTGCATGTATGAATTGCACCCCATCTCCGCCTTACCAGGACCCCGCAGCAGTGAACGGTGTGATGCAGCTGCGGATCATCGCGGTACCGGTACTTGGCAAGCCTACATACTTGGTACTCCACTACTTGCTCACACCTTTCCTCGTGACTGATCTTTTTGCCCAGCACATCGGAAGAAAGATTGACCCCGTCAAAAGCAACCTCAAAAGAATATTGTGGTATACATGGGTGTAGTAGAGAGGTACCGAGTTCCATCCAGTCGAAGCCCACCCTAACGATCATTGCGGCCGCTGTTGTGCCGTGTCTGGGGTCAGCCAATACAATGTGACCCGAGGCGATCTAGCCGCCAGCTTCGCTTATCGATTCCGACACATTGTGTAACTCGCTTGTTATTTATCTGCGAAACGATCAAGTTTCCTTCCAATCTGCCTTCCTTGCCCACTGCCATCAAATTTTGAGTGGAGCGATGCAAGTTCGCTTTCAACCCTACAGGACCGCGAAGAAATCGTTCGTTTCCAGAAACGAACATAGTCATGCAGAGTTCAACGTTTCTGCTATCGCATGCTCCAAGCCACAAGTAAAGACAAGGAAATGGACAAAGACTACAAAAGGGACAGTCCACACAAGCAACCCCTGATCAATTCCATCAGAACAAGGGTAGAGTAGCTAGCTAGCTAGCTATCCCCTCAAGTCTCAAACTTTGTTCTTCAGAGCCATGATGAGAAGCACTAGCCAGGCATGTGTAATGTATGTAAGCAGACACACGTGGTTGACCACATGCACACCATTCAACCTATGCTCAAAAAGGTATAGACTATCCGACACCCAATCCGACTTCAATTTCAACAAGATGGATAATACTTGCCCACAGATCCTTTGATACCCGGGCTTGGAGCTTCGGCTGTAACACATCAGTATTACTCACTTCCTCTGGTTTGCCCACTCACTCGACTTCTTCCATGCTTCATACTCAAACTCGAACACGGCGCCCACTTCGCCACAAGCCCTTATGCGCCCTTCATCGCAAAGAATACCCTTCGCTTGGTTGATCTCGCACATCCTCTTGGCTGCACGTTTCTGCTCATCTGCACGCTTTCCTACCTGCTTGGCTGGATGATGGAACCTGGCTAACCTGGTGAAAGCGCTACGACGTCTTGCGGGGCTTGGATAAGAAGTTGTTGCTGCGCTCGCTCGATGAACCTAAGGCGGTGACTTGGTAGACCAAAGAAAGTCAGGCCTCCGGTACGACTTCTGATTATCATTACGATACGATCCAGAGTGACCAGCGTATCTTATAACATCATGTTTTCGAAAACAGATGCAAAGTCCCTGGTGTCGTCCACAAAATCAATGATTGAGGAACACGGTCTCCTCAGGTAGTAACAAGACAATCGCGAGAGGTCTATAACACTAAGTGGATGCTGTTCTGGTCGCATGAACCACCTGTCGTACACATTGCCCCTGAGAATCGACATGATGGTTAGTGTTTCGGTATGAAATGCTCGATCGATGAGAGCAGGGATCCTAAAATTCAGGGCGTCATTTTCGTGAAATATCAAGCCCCGCCATTCTTGCTCTCTCTCTCTCTCTTACACACACACATATATATATATATACGACTATTTTATAACAACTGTATATTCCAGACTACGCTTGATGCTACTTCCCATTTGCCCGCCCCCACTCCTCAAACTCCCTCTTGTCCTTCTCCTCTGCTGTCTCGGGCGCCACAGCTCCAGCAGAAGCGGCCGGAAGCCCATAAGACCTGGCAACAATACGAACCAGATGATCCATGGTTTCATACAACACCACCGGGGGCGCAGCAGTCATCTGTACAATAGCTGGTGCCAGTGCAGACGGTTGCGGAGCTTGGAGAGAAAGGCCCGAGGCATAGCTTCTGCCAATCAATGGGTCTCGTGGAAAGAGGTGAGATGGCCGATAGCTCAAGTGGGCCTGTTTATCGTTTCCGTCACGTCTTCATCCAGGGAGAGCAAAGGGAATCTCTTAACGTTGTCGACAAAGGCCTCGAGTTCGTAGAAGCTCTGTGCTTCTATCAAGGAATGACCCCTCATCGGAATCATCGAAAGACCAGCTCGGTAACCGAACATTTGTTTATTTTAGGACGCCGAAGAGTTAGGAGACTAGGCTTGGGTAGAATTGAAAAGGGCGTTTACACGACTCTGTAAGGGTGTTTTTTTACCGCTTCTTTGAATCAGGTGTAAGAGATTGCGTAGTTATTGAGAAGGGCAACCAAGAGAGTAAAGAGATTTAGAGCCAGTTCAACAGTGAAGCGAATGAAATCGGCCATGATTGCCAGGTGATGAAAAAGACTTCACGCCGACCGGGTTTTCAAGTGATGACCACCGGTCAGATACCTCTTGATGATAATGATTTCAACATGAGGCTCAAAAAAAGATCATCTGCTATTGTGGAGTCCAGTAATGCACATCATCTTGGTGAAGGGTTCCACATTCACTCTCGGTACCGTACATGTACATGAGCCACCATGTGGATGACGAGTATATCAAAAGAGAAGCAGCAATGGAATGCCTTGATAGGTCGGTCATCACAAAACCGATTGAAGCTGCAGAGCCAATGCATGCTTACTCTAGCAAGCGCCCTATGCACGCTCATGATATCAGTGAATAGGGGTGGGTGTGGGTGTCAAGAACAAAGGATGGAACATAAACGACACAGGGAACCTGTGCTTGGGACGCCCAAGAGAGTTCGAGGGCGGATTTCGGATTGTGAATCGTGCATTCTTTTCCATGTTGTGTCTAATGTATCCAAAGGGTATCACTTCCTAGTGCGCCCGAAAATGCTCATGAAACCTTCCTTGTCTGCTGCATAGCCTGTTGAAAGCTCAACATCAGACATGGCTATCCCCTCTGCCTCCCTCCATCCTCGCCCTAATATCCCGAACAAGGGCTTTTGCATCCTCAACCTCGACCCCATCCTGACAAAGCTCATTGGCCAACTCCATGGCCCTCGCATACATGCCGCGCATATACTCCCATCGCGAAAGCCACAGCCTCGCCTTACTTGTCGTCGCTGTAACGCCGACCCCGCTCGCATCCGCGCCCTCCTCACCCTCGGGTCCCTCCTCCTGGGCCAGCACCAATTCCATGTAAGCCGCGGCCTCGTTCATATTGTGTATCCGCTCGTATAGCAAGGCAATCTGATAGAGGACCTCTGGATCCAGGACGCCACCGCCGAGACCAGACACCTCGCCACTACCAAAGGAGCTCCCGACACCGGCATCATAGTAAGATCCTGCGACGAGTGCACGCTTGTATGCGCGGATGCCATTCATAATCTTGCCGACTTTGCCAAAACATTGGCCGACTGCCATCCAGAGCTTTGGATCGTAGGGGCGCAGCGCGGCGGCGCGTTGATGGTAGAAGAGGGCATACGAATGCATCTCCAAGACCTCATACGTCTGGCCTAGACCGTACCAGGCGCGGTAGTCTTTGCGATTTACATCGACGGCGCGGCGGTAAGACTCAATGGCAGCATGCGTATTCTTCATCTCTACAAACTCGTGGCCCATGAGCGTCCAGGCAGACAGAAAGGTGCGATCGAGGGTGAGGGCGCGGCGGAAGTACATGACAGCCTTTTCGTGCTCCGACTTGAGCGAGTAGAAGTTTCCGACGACACAACATGTCTCTGGGCGGAACTTGTCGGTTGCGGTGGCGAGTTGGGCGAGGAAGGCGAGCTTGGGGCGCATGCCCATGACATAGAGAATGTTGGAGTAGTTGTCGAGGTGGTCGACACGATGTGGATCGGAGATGAGGAGGTCGGAGAAGATTTGCTCGGCGTCGTCAAAGTCTTTGTTATGGTAGTGTAAGAGGGCGCGTTGGGTTTTCAGAAACGCCGAGGTGGGGAAGATGTCGAGTATCTGGGACAAGGAGTGATGAATCTGCTCGTTGACCGCATACAGTTCCTGGGATGCCGAGACGTGGAAGATGAAGGTCATGAGATTTTGGGGGAGGCGCGTGACGAGCTTACCAAGCTCCTCGACCGTATTCAGTAGGCCCTGCAGTTCCTGCCAGGCTGCCCAATTGAAGGTGTAGTGGTGCACGCTCTTGACCAGGTAGTCGACGGCCAGCGCTTCGTTTTTGCCCTTGGCCAGCACCATGCCGTAGAGGTACTCGAGCCAGCCCTGCGGTCGGCGGCCGCTGGTAGGCAACTTCTTGAACCATTCTTCCAGCACGGCGGAGACGGCGGGGAGCTCCTTGTTCAGCGTGACGCCACCATCCTGGGGCCCCAAAATCATCTCGCTGTCTTCGTTCATGCGCTTCTCGCCTGCCAAAAACTTGGCATACAGGGCGAGGAAGAGGGATTTTTGGCTGAGGGTCGTGGGCAAGGCGGCTGTTGGCTGTGGTTGTGCTTTGCCTTGTGAAGGAAGGCGCGGGAGGGGCCCGGGGAGGAAGACGGCGGCGCATCGATCGAACTCGCGGCAGTCAAAGTACGTCTTGGCGAGGAGGAAGCGGTGGGCTTCGCGAGCCTCGAGCCGGGCCTCGATGGGGTCTTTGGTGATGCTCATGGCGGGCGTGGGTGTGGCGGGGGCCGGTGTGCCAGACATGGGCGAGCCGACATCTGTGTCCGAGTCGGCGTGGTCGTCGGCGGCGGGGAGGGAGTTGAGCAGTTCTGCAGCCCTTGGTCAAATGAATATCAGTTCAGACAAGCGACGGGCGTTGCTTTTGCTGTCATGCATGTGGGAATCGTTCGAACACACCACTTGGCTGAATGATATAGACAACGTTCCGTCGACGAGACGACAGCATCCTGCAGCTGGGCCTTGAGCTGGGCCTCATCAGCTGGGGACAATGCGCCCATGGCCAATTCTCTCTACCTAGCAGGATGTGGGCCGGTCACTGGTACTAACAAGGTGTGTGTGTGTGTGTGTGTGTGTGTGTACCATGGACATGGACAATGGAGAGAGATTCCGAGAGATGGAGGGACGCGTCTGTTGATGCTTGGGGCTTGGCCGCAACAATGAACAGTGTGGGGGGTAAACACCAAACAAAATACACGTAACAAGGGTCCCAACGGCCAAATGTACCGCCGACCGCCGCCCCTCATCCTCCGAGCGAGGCTCCGAAGCTCCGCGAGCCTCGTGCCCGCCCACTCTGCGGCCTGCACCTGCCACCTGCAACAAATGCACCTGCCACCTGCCACAATGCACCTGCCCCGAGGAGCTGGTGGCGACTTCTACATGTTCAAGATTTGGAAGTCACGTTAGTTGGACATGGGTACCTGACAGCACGTGATGCACGATGCACGGATGCACGTGATGGCTGTTGTATGCCATGTACCTCGAGTACAGTATGTGCTAGACAACAGTCGACGTGGACTGTAACGTTACTACCCAGGCCCATCGTGGCTACCCTCTCCCATCTACTCTACCAGGTCTTCCAAACTCCATGTTGTGGCCCGGTGTAGACTTGTAGACTTGGATATACTTGATGTCGGCGAGCTCTGTGTACATCATGCCGGCACTCGTAGTATGCGCAGACCTAGCACTGATGTAGATAGAGGAGTGAGTACTCTAGATGTGTTGTTGTCACTAGTACCGGCACCAGCCAGCCTACCTCCGTACACTAGAGTACAATTGGCATCGGAAGCCAGCCCCCACCCAACTGGCCCATCGGAAATTACCAGCTGCATGCACAACAAATCCTCCCCCCCCCACCAACCCTTTTTCATCACCCCTCCCCCTTCTGATTTCAGGACTGGACATCAAAATCAGAAATCCTTGGGAGGGCATAGGAAACAAACAAACATCCAGACCTCCAGACCTCCAAACCTCCAAACCTCCAAACCTACAACAATTACACAACCAGACAACCAGAAGAAGAAAAAAAAACAAAAAGAAAATGCCCCCGCGAACCACATTAGCCGAGTTTGAGAGCGTCTGGCCGCGCATCGTGCAAGACCTGCAGCATCACTGCAAACAATACAATCTGCCTCAGCAGTCGCTTGATTGGTTCACAAAGGTACAGCTGCCCTCCTCCTCCAACAATCAGACCATGCAGTGCCCTTGGTGGCTTGATAGCCAGATGCTCACCACCATCTCCTCCAGTCGCTCAACTACAACACCGTGGGTGGGAAATGCAATCGTGGCATGTCCGTCGTCGACACAACCGCCATCCTCACCGACAAGGCACTGGACCCGGCTTCGGACGACTACTTTGGCCCTGCCCTGCTGGGATGGCTGATTGAACTCCTCCAGGCCTTCTTTCTCGTCTCGGACGACATCATGGACTCGTCAAAGACCCGCCGTGGCAGCCCCTGCTGGTATCTTGTGCCCCAGGTCGGCATGATTGCCATCAACGATGCCTTTATGCTCGAGGCCTCCATCTACGTTCTCCTCAAAAAGCACTTTCGCCGACACAAGAGCTACCTGGACCTGCTAGAACTCTTCCACGAAGTCACCTTCCAGACCGAGTGTGGTCAGCTATGTGACCTCATCACCGCCCCCGAAGACAACGTCAACCTGGACAACTTCAGCCTGGAAAAGTTCACCTTCATCGTCATCTACAAGACTGCCTTCTACTCCTTCTACCTCCCGGTTGCCATTGCCCTCCACTATGTCGGCGCCGCTACCCCGAAGAACCTCCAAACCGCACAGGAGATCCTGATCCCCATGGGCGAGTACTTCCAGGCCCAGGATGATTACCTGGACGCCTTTGCCGACCCAGACGTGCTCGGCAAGATCGGCACCGATATCCAGGACAACAAGTGTTCCTGGCTGATCAACCAGGCCCTACGCAAAGTCAACCCCGAGCAAAGGCAGCTCCTCAACGAAAATTACGGCCAGAAAGACTCGCAAAAAGAGGCCAAGGTCAAGCAGCTGTACCACGAACTGAGGCTCAAGGAATTCTACGAGCAGTGGGAGGATGAGCGTGTTGCAGATCTGAGGGCAAAGATTGACAAAATCGATGAGAAGGAAGGATTGAAGAAGGAAGTCTTCGACGCCTTCTTGAACAAGATTTACAAGAGGAACAAGTAGCGAATGACCGTTTGGGCTGTGCATAACAGGTACTGTACTTGGTCAATCAACCTATCCATGTCTACTCTTTTCTGCAACTGCGTTTGAGTCCCACGGTCTTCCTAGGACTGCTGCCAACCATGTCGACCTTTCCCTCCCAGATGCCGTGTAAGACGGACGTCATGCATCGTAGCATCGCTACTCTGACCGGTAATGGGTAAAATCTACGACTAGATTGCATGGCACGACAAGTGCAATTTATTCACACACACACACACACACACACACACACAAAACAAAGCTGACGCAATACATGCGGTCCTGTTTAGATTGAAATCTTGAAAGCTTGTTGGTGAGTGGTAGGCCCCGCAATCTTGGGAGCCATTCGGGTAAGATGCAGGTGCTTCCGCGCCTACAAGGTGTATTATAGTGCCTACAAGGTGTATTATAGCGCCTACAAGGTGTATTATAGCGCCCGCAACGGCAGTTCAGCCACGACATCATCGCCTACCACCACCCTGTGTAAGTGATGCGTATTTCAAACCACCCCGGGCCCGCTTCAAACCTGGCCTATACACACTTTCCATCTCGATCAACCCTGACCACTACACCCAAAAAGACAAGCCCAGTGTGGACAATTGGGTGCCCACGTATCTCCACTTTGCAAGATGCGCCTTTTCTCGATTTCAATACTTGCCATCTCCCTTTCTGCCATCTCCCCCTCTCGCGCAACTCCCTGTGAACGCGAATTTCTTGCCTCCTTCACATCTCTATACCTCTCTGCACAAGCTCTCGGCACGCCCTCCCTCCTCACAAACACCAGCTCTCAAATCGCCTCTAATTTTTCATATACTGAAAACTTTCTTCCCCGCAACCTCTCGGCTCCTACCTCTATTCTCTCGACGCCTTTGAATATTACAACCTCACGCTCGATTCTAGACCCAGACCTCTGCAGCGCATTCACAGAAATCATTGTAACGAACGCCAGCCATCCGTACGTCATTGGTGTGCGGGCAGAAGGGGATGGCAAGGCTATATGGAAAGTGGAGACGTTGGTGAGTGATGCAGGGGATTGGCTGTTCAATGCGACAGGAACTGCCTATTGGAATTCGTTGGAGAATTGGCAGGTGATTCCAGCGGATCAGCGCGATACAAGGGAGGTCATCAAAGCGGCTGGCGATGCGTATTTTGATCGCTTTGGAAATGCCAGTGTAGTCGTGCCGTTCGGTGAGTTCTCGTTTAGCACTTGATTGCAGCCTTAGTTCCCTCCCCACCCACCTTCAATACTGTATTAACAAGACCGCAAGGAACACCTTGCGCCCGCCTCGAAGGCGGTGCATACACCGACACACAACGCACCAACACGTCCACTTGCGCCCTGGGTCTGCCGTCGACAGTGCACGTCGTTGACCGGCGGTATGTGGTTGATGTCGAGATGGGAACAGTGAACATCTACGTGGGCTTCCCAGGTTTGGATAGAGCAAGTGAGGAGCCAGCACCCGACAGTCATACTTTCCGGGTAGAAAAGGGTATGTTGAGGTATATTCATACAATCTCGACATGCGATGGACACCCGGGATGTGGATTGAATGGGACCTATGTGCCGCTCAGGACATAGCCATGTATATTCTGTTTACTGCCATCCTATCTTACAATTTTTATTTTCTCTTATCTCGTTGCGCGTCCATCATCACGCCCGTACTTTAAATTTCCATCCCGTAACGCTATATCGCCCAACCACCAGCACACAACTTCCCAGAAATACACTGGCACCCGCGAACAACTGCGCAGCCATGTACTTCCCGCCGTAGCTCTGAATCAGAGCTCCAGCAATCGGAGGTCCAATAAAAGTTCCCAATCCTACCACTGCAAAGCCCTGTCCGTTTCTCGTGCCCACTTTACTCATATCCTTGGTCAGCGTCGTTAGTGCCGCTGGGAATATGCCCTGGAATCCTGCAACAAAGAAGCCGAAAGTGATGGCCCAACCGTAGAGTGCCGCTTCGCTGTTGACCAGTGGCCAGAAGAACAAGATGATAGCAGAAATGAAACAAAAGGGTATGAGGATATTGTAAGGCCCAGTGTACTTGTCGGAGAAGTAGGAGGGGATGATACGGCCAAGAACGCCGACACCGTTGAGAACGAGAAGGACGTTGATGGAGTTACCGTAAGGCAGATGCAGGATATCGACTGCAAAGGTAGAAATGTAGTAGAAGGCGAAATACTGGCCCAAGCAGATGAGGAAAATCCCAATCAGAAACAGACTATACGGTCTCTCCTTGAAAGCACGAAGTTCAAGCAACGGCCCTGACTTCCGCGGCGGCAAGAACGGACGCAGTAACAAACAATAACACGAACCCACAGCCAGCATCATAAATCCCATCACACGCACCGTCCATGCAAACCCAATCTTGGGAAGAAGCTGCCTTGCGATGGTGGGATAAACCAAACCGCCCGTCGCACTCCCCGACGCCATGATGGCCAACGCAACCGCCCTGTTCTTCGCAAAATACGTCGAAACCAGCGACAGGGCCGGGGAAAACTGCATCCCATTGCCGAGCCCATTCATGAGCCCTTGTGTAATCATAAGCTGCCAGTATTCCGTCGCCAAGCTTGTCATGAACATGCCCAGCGCAGCGAAGAGCATGCCTGGCACCATGGAATGGTAAAAGTAACCCGCGTCGAAAAGACGGCCTGTTAGTATACCCAGACTGAAGTGACCGAGCATCTGCAGACTCCCGATCCAGGATACGGCGCTGGGTTCAAGCGAGAGGGAAGAGGTGTAGTAGGATTGGAAGACACCAAAGGTGGCAATCATGCCCCATGTATTGAATACGACGAGGTGGCCCATACAGGCCTGTGTCCATGCTTTCGCACCGCCGTCTGGTGGAGGACCCGGGTCGAGCACTGTGGCGTTGGAGCGAGCGGTCAGCGATTTAGCGAGGCCAAGAATGGTAGTTTTGGGATGGAGAGGATGGCTCGTATGGGTTGGGATCTGTGTTATTCTTTCTTCCTCTTCTTGCGGATTCGAGCCCACGTTTGACGGTGCGATTGGGGGTGTGACCGTAGCTTCATGGTGAACTCGGCCAACTTGATGTCTTTCGTGGGCACTCTCGAGATCACGACTGTCCGACATGGTGAATGACCCAAAGGTTGACTTTCAGTTGAACAGCGACGCGAATATGCAACAGTGCAGATTCCTTCAGCTAGGATGAAGAATTCGGATTCGACAAGGCTTTCGGTTTTTAATCCGACGGGCAGCTGCAGCCACCAAGTCGGAGAAGTCTTCAGAGAAACCCGACGGCAAATTCCAAGTTGAAAACAGCAATCTCTTCTGTCGGTAATGGTAAACGGACTGCAAATGTTGATCCTGATAGCCAATAGCACTGAGAGTGGGTACTGGTGAAGGAATACAAAAGCTGCGGGTTTATCGTTGGCCGGCTTTTATTGCTCGATTCGAAATGGATTTGGCGGGTGCCACAATTTATAGTGGGGGGGGGGGTGGTCGTTAGGTACTGTCCAAGACTTGCCCACAACGAATCCCTTCACACCGCCTGCAGGAACTGTCTGCTTTGTGTTAATGGCATGAGTTTTGTGTCGTCTGTATTGACTCCTAGCCTAAACATCCTTGTGTTGGTACTATTCGAGACATCTTCCCTCAGTAGCCGCGACACGCGTCATTTCTCTTCACTGCACCAATCATGAACTGCTTGTCAAAGTATCATCGCATTCTCCAAGGTTTTTTAATCCAAGAAATTCTCCGAGCTGTGCAACTTGAACTAGCTATGGTACCATAGCACGTAGTGGGTGAATATGGATCGTTTCACGAGCTGGCCTTTGTAGGTCGAAACCATGCTGTGAAACAGAACCCAAGTCCAAGGTTTGTCAAAGATCCATTGCACTATACCGTAGACTTAAGATCATGATATTCTTTAGTATATCAATAGACTACACCCTCAGAGCTGCCCCAATTTCAAGCGCAACGGTGCGTAAGCAAGTGGTCAATACACACGAGCGGCGCTCCGACAAAATCTGTACGTCTGCCTAAGACTTTCTGGACACCTTAGCCTACCGTAATTAGCGATGTGACTACATATTGATGCTTCCAGAGAAACAAGTTAGGGAAATACCCATGTCTTCCCGCATGCTACTGTAAAGGGAAGCGGAAATTGAATATTGCAAGAATTAGCTTGCGACTAAATCGAAAGGACCCTACAAACCGAACGCGACATCAAAACGTGGTTTCCGACACAGCCATCAGAGCAAATAGGCACTCTGAACGCTGCCAAAAAAAACTGGGCATGAAATGTCTGTCTTATAGCCGCTACAAGGGCAGAACGCTGTGCGGACAGGAGCCTATGCCACGCCTAGCAGGTAGGCGGGGTACACACATGCTCGCCTCTTCATCCCAAAGTAGTTGACCAATGACTTTAAATGTAATTCGCCTCGTTTCTTCTTGGTAGCCCTGATGGGATCTTCACTACGCATGCTCATGGTCAAGTTAAAAGCATACTAAAGGCCAAGTCAATTGAGTGAGACATTTGTTCTTTGCCCATTACCAAATCTTCTATATTCTGGTCCTGTTCTCGATCATCGGCCGTTCTGAGCCGATTTATTTCTGGAACTTCGACGGGAATGTGAATGAGCTGCTTACCAGACTTGAAAGGTGGCCCAGCACGTGAAACCAAAAAGAACATGTCAGAAGGTGAGATAGAATCAACAATACTTAGACCCCACATGAAGACTGTAGCACGTATATTGGGGCATGGATAAGTGCCTGCACTTTTACTTTAGTCTTATTGGAGCCGTAGCAGATGCTGGATAAACTGGCGGTTCAGCCAGCGCGTGGATCAGTGTCCCAATCACTAACCAAGTACTGCTGTTACTCGTGGACCTAACCGACACTGTTTTCATACAGTATCTTCATTTTTCTTCTTGGTTTCAATGGCTCTTCTTGCTTATAAACTTTCGCAAGCATGTTCTCCACTTGCTTTCTAGGCTGCTATCCAAATTGATGCTTCAACTGATTGTCGGCCCTCTTAATAATCTTCTTAACCGCGTTCTGAGCGTCTGTTATAAATAGTGTGGATATAGAAGCTGCTACTACAACGCATTACAATAGCTGTGTTACCGCTTACGTCTAGAAGATGTAAAATTTATAATAAAGGCCTTAAAAGCATTAGTGTCACTGTAGTCTAAAATGGTTTACAGTAAAATAGTAGTATAGGGGTTAGTATTCTACTATAAGGGTAGTAATAGAGGTAGTAGTAGAGGTAGCAGAAAGATTAAGCAAAGGAAGGGTAAAAATACTTAAATAGTTAGCAAGAAGCTACGCACTATTACCTAGCGCTAGAAAAATAATATAAATAAAATTATTTTGCTATAGTAGACTCTAGCGTACCTTCTACCAGGAACTCTAATTATATTTACTTCCTCTTACTATAGTACAAAATTACGTATAGTAGAATAGTAGACTAGCGTTTATACTATAGGCGTAAATAACCTAGAAATATATCCCTATATATATCTAAAGTAGTTATATACTGTATTATTAGGGGTTTAAATTAAGTATAAAAAGCAGTTTTAATTCTATTATACGCTATAATACCTAACTAATATATAACGTTACATTAAATAATAGAGGTTTGCTAGGTAGATAAGGATAATAAATATTAATTAATTGTTAAACAAATTAACACTATCTGTATTAAGTCTTATAGGTATTTGTTGCAGGAGGGATATTAACTAGATTATAGAGCATCTTGATCCAATTAATCCTAATTAATACCCCTGCATGACCCACTATCTAATTAACTGCTAGCTTACTGCTAAGTGCCTAATAAAAAGCAGGAGCTCTAGTAAGGAAGGTTTACTAATTATTTACCTTCTAGTAAGGGTAGCTAAAGCTCTATATATATAAGTCTAATTACAGTAGATATAATCTAATAATCTATCTCCTAAATTATTCCTAACCTTAGTAATCTAGATTTCTATAGTTATAAGCCTAGTTTATACTTTACCTTATTAAAGATTATCCTATCTATTTAAGTATATTATTTAACTTAGATACTAAGCTAGCAAGCTTTATCTTTTTTTATACTATTTCTTAAGTAGAAGCTTACTTATTACTCTTCTACTATAAGTAACTAAATTCTAAAGGGGGATATCCTACTTACTAGATTAACTAACTAGCCTACCTAGTATATTTAATTTAGATACTATACCCTAACTAAAAGGATCTAGGTAGAGGTAGACCCTAATACTTAGGATACTAAAAACTACTTTAAGAATAAACTAATTAAGCCTAGTATACTAATAGGTATTATACTATTTAATATAATAAGCGAGTAGTATAAACTCTAAATAGCCTAGTACTAAGCTTGCTTATTAGATTAGGTATTAAAGTTATTAGTAATCTAGAACCTTTTTATATAGGTTAATAATATAGTAAACTAAGGGATCCTTACCCTAGCCTATATAGAGCTTATTAATTAAGGAAGAGTAACCCTCTAAGCACTTATCTAAGTGCTCTATAATAACCTAGCACTAAATAATTTAAGCGCTATAATACTAGTAAGATTATAGTATAAAGCTTATCTTACTAAGGTAAAGATAAGTAGCTAAAACGCTAATTACTAGTAGAAGGAGTAGATAATCCTATATACGCAAGCTAAGGTATATAACGTTCCTAATATTAAAAGATAGCTTATAGTATAGGACTATTTTGAAGCTTTATCTACTAGGATCTTACTAGATTAGGGTTAAACTATATTTTAAAGGATTATTAAAAAGTTAGTAATAGGAGAGCTAACTTATAACCTCCTATAGGTTACTAAGATCTATTTATTACTTCTCTAAGAGAATAATATAAGATTAAGCTCTAAGGGTCCTAGAGTGTTTATAATAATAGGAGCTCTACCTTCTAATTAACCTAAGAAGGAGTCTTTATACCTATATAGTAGATCCTATATATAGAAACCTCCTAAATATAAAAATATTATTAAAGCTTAGACTAATATAGGTAATAAGCTTACTACTACTTAATAATTAGAGATTAAGAAAAAGATTAATAGCAATTAAAAATCTAAAGAGATAAGAAAAGCTCTAATTAAGTCCTATCCTATTAATTAAGATTATAGTAGTAAGGTAAAAGAAAACGCAATTACCTATCTAGGTAGTATCTAGGTGGCACTAATTAACCCTATATTAATAGTAGAGAAAACAAATAGAATCTATTTAACTATAGACTTTAAAGCTTACGCTCTATTAAAGAGCACTATCCTTAACAACAGGGGTGTAGTACACCTAGTTAATAATATAAGCTACCTAGAAGAAAGCTTGTTTAGATTAGTTAAATATAAAACAGTTAAAGCAGGAACTTAAGCTTTTCTAATCTTAGGCAGAGGGACTAGAGTGATCCCTAATGCTCTTAATGGACCAAGAGGTCCAAAAATAGAAGATTTGGTGCTTACTAACGTGGTGTTAGTAGAAGGTTTTTATATAAATATTATATTAGAAGCTTAATTACTTAAAGCAGGAGTTTAGTTCCTTAGGCTAGATACTACCTTATAGTTTAGATTATTAGAAAAGAGCGTTATATTAGCTAAGTTACTGCGTAAGTTTAACTTAACTTTTCTAGAATATAAGCCCTCTACTCCTTATCTAATAATCTAAAGTATAGTGCCTAAATAACCCTAATAATCCTAGATAACTTACCTAAGATATAATAGTAAGGAGCTTTAGCACTAATAATTAGGCTATTTAGGACCTAAGGCGCCTAAAGCTCTAGTTAAGTTAGTAATAAATATTAGGATTAAAGGAACTCCTAGGAGTAAATATAAGCACTACACTATTATATATACCTAATAGGTTATATTAAGATAACTAAGGGAAAGATTACTATATCTATACTACTAGGTATTATAGGATCTATTTAATATACTAATAGGTATAGCTTAAGAGTAATAGATCTTAGTATTAAAGTGCAACTACTTAGGAAAGCTTAATACCTATCTACTATAAGCTAAAAACCTTAATAAGATTATATAGGTGTTTTAAAATTTTAAGAGCTTAATACTTAACTTTTAAGCTTAGTATAGTTAAAATTATATAAGATAATAATATTATAACACTCCCTTAGCGTAGCAAATCTTGCTTTTAGATCTAGGTAGCTAATAATAGTATTAAGATTAAGAGCTTACCTATATATACCTATAAACCTAATAGAGGAGCAGAAAGAGTAGGGTAGGAGATTATAACAAAATTAATAAAAATAAGGATTAGAGCTAACCTACTAATAAAGCTCTAGCCTAAAATTATTAAAGTAGTAACTTAGCTCTATAATATAAGCCTGTCCTATACTTATAATATAATATTACCTAATAAAGTGCTAGATTGTTAGTTTACTAGATACTTTAGGTAGTAGCAACTAGAGTAGATAAGGGAGGCAACTACTAATCTCTGCCTGTAACAATGAGGCAGAATTGCCTGCCTATTGTTCCATGCCAAGTCAGGCCTGATAAAGGCCCGACTTACTGATATATATAGAGAACAGCTCGCCTATAGTTAAGATAGGCATGTTCTTCTTATCCTTTTATACAAGACCTATAGGTGTAGGAATCTTATCCTTTTCTGTATAGACGCGCACTCCTATATGCCTTTAAGTTATATAGGATACCTTTTAGATACCCTACCTACCTAAGTTATTATATTATAAGAAGAATATTATCCTAGCTAGTAATAGTATTTAAGAATATCGCACTTATTATTATTTTAAGCTACTAATTTAGTTCTAGTAGCTATCTAACCCTGCAACCCTATAGTTAGAATAGCTATTAGAACTTCTAACGACTAAAGCCTATAGGCTTAGACTTCTAGACCTATAGGTAGTGCTAGATTACCTTTAGAAAAATCGCGTTAGATTACGTTAAGGTAGAGACCTAGAGACTACTAAAAGCCTAGAGGAATTAGAGGCAAAGCTAATATCCTCCTATAACTAACCCCCCTAAAAAGAAAAGATTTATTATTCTTATTAACTACAAAATATTAGACAAAGGTAAAGGAAAGGTATCTAGTTTAGCTACTTTTAAAAGCCTATTTACTAATAGAAAGAAATTAGATAAGGAAGACTTAAATAACAACGCCCTCCTTAAAGGACCCGCTTCCTATCTATCTCTTAAGGTACCTTGTGCTCCTAGGAAATCTTAAAGCAATACCTCCCTTAAAGATAAATATATATTAACCCTATCTAAAAAGGAGAGGTTAGAGGAATAAGTTAAGTAACTTACTAATTAGTTATATAATACCTCCCTCTAGGAGGAGATATAGGGTACTACCTAACCTAGCTAGTCTTTAGCTTCTATATTAAACCCTATAGTATATACTATAAAAGCTAAGAGATAATCTAAAAAGATGCTAAATATCTCTATACTTAGTAATAGTGCTAATCCTACTTTTAGATAATAGCAAGTATCTATCTAGGATAGGCTAGAAATTAACGCTAATTACTACCCCTCTTCTAGAGCTTAGATAGCGTTAGTCTAGGGACACTGCTTAGGACTAGCAAGAGAATACTTAGAGCTACGTTACCTATCTAATTCCCTAAGTCTTTAATTCTAAAAAGCTAAGGAAATAATTACCCTCCTTTAAACTTACTTTATTACTAGAAATAAGATAGCTAAGAGTTAGACTATATTTAACTGCCTATATATAACTAATATAGAGATATTCCCTGCTTTTAAGTTATAATTCTAGAGTCTTGCTATTAGAGGAGAAGTACCTTAATTAGAGTAGTATTACTACCTCTAGATAAAGATTACACCTTCCCTAAGGATACTAAATCTTGCTTTCTAATAGAATTAGTATAATAATTTTAAGACTATAGTAGATTATCTTACTGCTTTTAATATAAAACGCTGCCTATACCCTACCTTGTCTACTCCTACCTAGACTAATCTATTATCTAGAAAAGGACTAACCCCCTTCTAATACTCTAGAAACTAGTCCTATTTAGACGCTAATTAGAAACCCTATAATAGACCTTTAATAGCTAAACCTTATATACCCTACTTATAATAATAAGGCACTACCCCTTAAAATAATTAACCCCTATCTACTACGCTAGCTACTCCTAGCGCTACTATAATAGGAACCCTAGTAACTTGCTATAATTATAGAAAGCCTAGGCACTTCTCTAGTAACTACCCTAAACCCCCTAGGATTTAGGCTATAGATATAGAATAGGTTATTAAGAATTTTAAGGAAGAAGAAGCTACTAAATTAACTAATTTAGATAGCTATTAGATAGGAAATAATAACGCCTAGGAGGATCCTCCTTCCTAGGCCTAACTTAATATAACCTATTAAACCTTTCCTTAACTAAATTATTTATTAGTTCCTATTTACTTACACGTATAACCCTATACCTTAATAGATCTAGTATTTGCCTAAACACTTTAGTAGATACTAGGGCCTAAGGTTACTTATTTCTTAATTTAAAAATTGCTTATAATATCTCTTCTACGCTTAGGGTACCTATCTAAAAGCTACTATACAAGCTTACTATTAAAGGGTTCTAGGATTAGATTACCTCCCTAGTTACCTACTATATTTAGCTTTATATAATAGTTAGTAGCTAAAAGGTTTATAACTACCCCTTTATAATAGTAGACTTAGGTTCTTAGGATTATATTATTAGATAATACTAGCTAAAATAGTTCTAAATCCTAATTAATATAGATAAATCTTAACTAATCTAGCTAGAGAAATATCCTCTAACCTACAACCCCGCACCTCCTATTCTAGTACAACTCTACTAGCAAGTGCTATCTACTCTAGTTACCTATAATATCTTGTAAAGAGACGCCCTTTAGAATTAAGAGGAGAACTAGAACTAAAACAGTCCTAGTTTAATTAATAGGATATGTAGTATACTTAAAATTCTAGCCACTTATAGGGCTGCTACTAAACCTATTACACTACCTACCCTAGTCTAATTGCTAACTATTACCCTACCTGCAAAATTCTAAATTGCTACTATTTCTACTAATACTTTCTATTTTAATATAAAAAAATCTTCTAATAAATTCTTTACTACTAGCCTATATAAGATTAAGCTTAGGATCTAAACCCTATCTAAATAGGATACTCTTAACTAACGCTTATTAGATTAGAAGCTCCTATCTAACTATAACTCCTATTAGGACGTCTTTAACAAGGCTAAGGCTAATAAACTTCTAATCTACTAGCCTTATAACTATAAGATAGTCCTAGAGGAACCCCTTCTAAACTACTAGAGTCCCCTCTATTATTAAAATACTAAGGAACTCTAGGCTACTAAGGAATATATACAAGAGCACCTATAGAAAGGTTTTATTAAGACTAGTTAGAGCCTATTCGCCTCTCCTATCCTATGTGTTAAGAAGCTAAATAGAGGCCTTAGGATCTGTGTAGATTACTATAAGCTTAATAGCTTAACGCGAAAAGACACGTATCTAATACCCTATATAAATAATCTATTATTATAGCTAGCTAAAGCAAAACTCTTTACTAAGCTAGATATTTATGCCACCTTTAATAAGATCTAAATAGACCCTAAATTAGAGGAGTACACTACTTTCTGCACTAGGTATAGTGCCTATAAATACAAAGTCCTACTATTTAGGCTATGTAACAGACTTATAACCTATTAGCGCTATATAAATAATATACTAATAGACTATTTAGATAACTTCTGCATTACCTATCTAGATAATATCCTTATCTACTCTAAGAACCTTGCTACTTACAAGGACTATATTTAAAAAGTCCTTAAGCGTCTTTATTCTACTAGATTATAGGCTAATATTAAGAAAAGCAAATTTTATATAACTTATACCTGTTACCTTAGATATATCCTTACTAATAAAGGCTTAGAGGTAGACCCTAATAAAGTTAAAGTACTCTAAAACTAGTCCACTCCTAAGATAATAACTAGAGTAAAGTCCTTCCTAGGATTTACTAGATTCTACTAGCAATTTGTAGAAAACTTCTCTAAGATAGCTAAGCCCTTAACTACTCTCTAGAGTCCTGCTACCCTATTTATATAGACTTTAGAATGCTAACAAGCCTTTAACTAGCTTAGGAATGCCCTACTAGCAATCCTAAGCTTAGCTTACTTCTATCCTAAGTACCCTCTAAAACTAGAGACAGACGCCTCTAATAGAGTTATTGCAGCTATCCTCTTATAGGAGCATCCTAATAGGAAATAGTACCCTATATCCTTCTTTAGTTAGACCTTTACTAGTTCTAAACTTAACTAGGAAATCTATAATAAAGAATTATTTATAATAATCCACGCCTTTAAGAAATAGCGTGCTAACCTAATAAGTACTTAGCACCTTATTAGAGTATACACAGACTATAGAGTACTAGAGTACTTTATATCTACTAAAGTCCTTAGTGCTAGGCAAGCTAGATAGCTAGAGGTTATAAGTCCTTTTAACTTCTAAATTAAGTATACTCCTAGATCTTATAACGCCTAAGCTAATATCCTAAGTAGAAGGGAATAGGATATAATTAGCCTTAAGACTACTTAGAGGGATAATTGTTTATAAGTAATAATTGCCCTAGATAGGTTACACCCCTAAATTAACTCTAACTTAGCGCAAGACTACCTAGCTAAGCGTTCCTTACTAATCCTTGCTTTAATTATAGTAGTTTAGAACCCTATATCTCTTAGATCCCTAGAACTTATTAAAACTCTTCTCTAAGAAAATAGGTCCTTATTCCTAATAGAAAGATTAGAGTTGCCTAAGCACTATTAGATAGAAAATAGACTCCTTCTCTACTAGGATTAGCTTTACGTGCCTGCTAGATTAGTCCTATATACTAGACTAATTTGTAAGGCTTATAATTAAGTATCTACTACCTACCTATCTACTACTAAAACCTATTAGATTCTAGCCTAATATTACTACTAGAAAGGTATAGAGACTACCTATAAACGCTACGTTTAGAACTGTATCCTATATAGGAGAGGGCACCTAAGATAGCACTAACTCCCTAGTATACTCTACCCCCTTCCTATCCCTAGTCTACTAATACAGCACCTGTGCATTAATTTTAAGGATTTTCCCTAGGATTAACGTGGTTATAATTAGATTATAGTTATTATTAATTACCTATTAAAGCAAGCTATTACTATCCCTTGCTATAAAACTATAGACGCCTAAGGTATAGCTACCTTATTTGTTTAGTAGGTGTACTAATTTAGATATACTCTAGATACTATTATTTCTAATTAAGGCCCTTAGTTTATATCTAGTTTCTAGTCTAAGTTCTATTAGATTATAGGCACTAAAGTTAAGCTCTCTACTACCTACTATAAATAAACTAATAGACAAACTAAGATTATAAATAAGTATATTAATTAGAGACTAAGGCCTTTTATATCCTATTACTAAGACAACTAGAGTAACCTACTACCTATAATAGACTGTGCCTAAAGTACTCTTCTATATTTATCTATTAGTATAGCTTTATATTAGCTCCTCTTTAGTTCCTTACTAAAGTAAAGTTAGTATTAGAAACTAGAAAAGACCCTATCTACTATACTAGAGAAACTAAACTATAAGGACGCCTTATCCCTTGCTACTTAGATACACAACGCCTAGAAGATTACTAAAGAAAATATAGAAAGAGCTTAAGACTAAATGCACTCTACTACTAATTACTATTACTATCTAGTTAACTAGAAGGTTAGTAACTATATTTATCTATCTACTACTAATCTTGCTATTTTATAACCTAGCTAAAAACTATCTAAAGAATAGGAAGGCCCCTTTAAGGTATTAGAATAAGTAGGAAACGCGTATTGCCTCTAATTGCTACCTAGTTCTAAGATCTATAACGTTTTCTCTCCTAATATACTATATAAAGATCCCTAAGACCTATTACCTAGATAAGAGGCTTTAAAACCCCCTAGTACCCCTATACAAGGTGTAGAGGAATAGGAGGTGGAAGAAATCCTAGCTAGCAAATTATATTAATCTAAGCTGAAATATAAGGTTAAGTAGGTTAGATATAATCCTAATCCTATTTAGTATCCTACCTCTAACTTTATAGGTGCTCCCTATAAATTATAGGCATTCTACTAACAGTATCTGAATTAGCTAGGTCCCCTACGCAGCTTACTAAAATAGATTTAAGTATAGGAAAAAGGTAGAGAGGATCTAATATTACTTTATAATAATTATACCTAATATTAGAACTAATTTATATCCTATTTAGCTATATATTATCTATTAACTACTATCTATTACTATTATTCTTGTCGCTATTTATTATTATATCCTATTTAGAACCTTTAAGGTTCCTTAGACACTACCCCTAGGAAACCTCTTTATTCTATATCTATCTCTCTATTAGAACCTAGTTTAGACTCTGTATTAGCTAAGATAGCGCCTAGACTATCCTTCTTTACTAGCTTCTAGATAACTAGTGCAGCAGGGATTAGAGCAGGTACAGGAGTAGGGATAGGAGCTAGGACTAATTTAGACTCCTTCTTGTAGAATACTTTTATCTTAGCCTATACTAAGAAAGTTGCCTCCTAATTTAGTACTAATTCCTCCTTAAGTTTATTTATAGCCTTTATTAAGCCCCTAACTACTAAGACTATCTTATAGATACTATTCTAAAGCTAACGTAAATTAGATATAGTAGTATAATAGGTAGCTATAAGGATTTTAGTAGCCTCTATACCCTTAGTCTAAGTATTAGTAATAGTAATACACTTAGCTAGGTTTTAGGTAGTTTCTTAAATAGTAGCCTTAAACTACTTAACATCCTTCTAATAGGTAACTATAGCTTCCTTATCCTTATCCCCTTTAGTAGGGTTTCTAATTAGGCTATAGTATTCTTCTAGAGCACCCCTAAGGGCAGAGTACTCTTAGCTAATAAAAGAAGGAATCTACTAGGATTAGTAAAGAAACCCTATTAGACTTAGATACTTACTAGATTGCAATACTTATTCTAGGAGATATAGTACTAGCACTTCTTAGAATTCTTTAACTTAAAATTAAAATTATTAAACCTGCCCCTAGCTAGAGCCCTAACTGCTCTTATATAGAGAGCGCGATAAGCAATAGGGAGGACTCCTAGTAGTACTAGTACTAGCATAGCTAAAGGTTCTAATTTAGATTAGTAACTATTTAATTATATAGATTAAATACTTACTAGATTTTAGATAGATTAGGTTAAATAATTAAAAAATAGGGGATATAGGAATAAGAAAGTTAGTAGGTAGAGGGCTAGTTATAGGCAGGCTGAGGATAGGGGTCCGTGCCCTAGGAAGAAGAAGTGAAGGTAAAGGTAGAGGTAAAGGTAGAATTATTTGCAAAAAGCTCTTCTTTAATAAGGGATCTAAACCTAATCCTAAGGATAGGGACTATCCTTTTTCTATAGGAGGGGGTAGTGTAATAATAAGGTAGAATTACTTACCTATTATTCTATACTAAGTTAGGCCTAATAAAGGCCTGACTTACTTATATATATAGAGAACAGCTTGCCTATAGTTAGGATAGGCATGTTCTTCTTGTCCTTTTGTACAAGACCTATAGGTGTAGGAATCTTATCCTTTTCTGTACAGACGCGCACTCCTATATGCCTTTAAGTTGTATAGGATACCTTTTAGATGCCCTACCTACCTAAGTTGTTACACTGCCCTAATTAGAGTAGAATATACGCCTATAGCTATTAAGCTTACCCCCTTAATAGAGATTAAGTAGCTAGGTGTTATAAGAGGGTTTTTAAGGTAAACCCTTAGGGTTATATTAGATATCTAGTAGGATATAGAGTATCTAATATATATAGGATATAGATCCCCTTACTTAATTAGATTATTATAACATAGAATATTACCTTTAATAAGGATCTTTTCTATAAAGAGAAAGATCTAGAGTAGCTTTAATAGTTAGAAGCTTAAAAGATAGTTAATATTATTAGTAAAGATAAGATCTATAATATAGGAGAAGTATATAAAGAGCTTAATATCTTTAATTAGCTTTGTATTATAGCAGAGTAATATAAGGAGTCTAGTAAGCAAGAAGGACTAAACCTAGCGTAGGAGCTAGGGGGTAGGGTAGAGCTAGAGGAGGTAGATAATTAGGCTAGCTAGCCTAGTAATTTATAACCCCCTAAGTAGACACCTCTAGCGTAGGTACTAAGTATAGCTAGCTTAGCACAAAGGATCTATATAAAGTCCCCTAAGCTAATAGGGCTCTAAACTCCTAAACTAATACTAGAACTAAACTTTAGTATAAGAGATAAAGGATCTATATAGGTTATAGATTATAGTTATACTACCTAAGATAGTAGTAATCTAACTTACTTTAACGCTATAATAGGTAGCTACTAGGAAAGACCTAAAGGGGAGAGTGCTATTAGTAGGTTACTCTATAAGAGCATAGAGATAGGTAAGGGCACCCTATCTAGCTCTTATAGGGGTAGTAAGTAAAGCTCCTACCTACCTACTTTAGGACTAGATTCTATATCTCCTGTTGATCCCTTATAAGTAGCACCCAGAGCTCCTAGAAGAAGTAAAAAACTATAAGTTAAAGGACTACTACTAATATATATTAGTAAGCAAGCTTAGGGATAGGACCCTAATAAACTACTAGGAGGCTTTATAAGTATAGGGATATATATAGTAATAGATCTATTAGATATAGATCTAATTAGAAATCCCTTATATAATCTTTTAGTATATCCTAAACTAAACACTATAATCTACGCTGTAATTATAGTAGTAATAGGGAGCAAATCTCCTAAAAACCCTAAAAGAAATACGCACTAGGACGCTCTACAAAAAGAGCTAAAATAATAGAAGGATCTCTATAACTACTAAATAGGATAGTAATTTAGAGACGCAGTATATAAAGAAATTAATACTCTACTAAAAGCTAGTACCTAGGAGGAGATTAATAGGCTAGCTAAGGGAGAGCGTCTACTCCTACTTAAATAGGTGTTTATATACAAGCTTAATTAGGATAGTTACCTAATTAAGTGCAAAGCAAGGATAGTAGTAAGAGGAGATCTATAGCTTACTAACTTAATTTATTTAACCTATGCAGCTACCCTAGTAGCTTAAACCTTTAGGACTATAATAGCTATTAGAGCTAAGTTTAACCTTAAGATATATTAATATAATATTATTAGAGCTTTCCTTAACGCCTTAAGGGATTAACACCCTATAGTTATCTATAAGCTACCTAAAGGATATTAAATACCTAGAAAGTGCGTTAAGCTTAAACAAGCTCTATATAGATTAAAAGACTTACTATTATTATAGTATAACAAGCTCTTAACTACACTCTAAGAAAATAAGCTTATTACTTCTAAAGAGGAGCTATACCTATTCTTTAACAAAGATTATAGTATCTTGTTAATATTCTATATAGACGATATCCTATCGCTCTATTACTAAAACTACGCAAGCTAAGCTTACAAAGTTATCTAAGCTCTAAAGCAAAGATATACTATATGTAATAATAAGGCAGAATTGCCTGCCTATTGTTCTATGCCAAGTTAGGCCTGATAAAGGCCTAACTTACTAATATATATAGAGAACAGCTCGCCTATAGTTAAGATAGGCATGTTCTTCTTGTCCTTTTATACAAGACCTATAGGTGTAGGAATCTTATCCTTTTCTGTATAGACGCGCACTCCTATATACCTTTAAGTTATATAGGATACCTTTTAGATACCCTACCTACCTAAGTTGTTATATTATAAGAAGAATATCCTCCTAGCTAGTAATAGTATTTAAGAATATTACACTTATTATTATTTTAAGCTACTAATTTAGTTCTAGTAGCTATCTAACCCTATAACTCTATAGTTAGAATAGCTATTAGAACTTCTAATAACTAAAGCCTATAGGCTTAGACTTCTAGACCTATAGGTAGTGCTAGATTACCTTTAGAAAAATCGCGTTAGATTGCGTTAAGGTAGAGACCTAGAGACTACTAAAAGCCTAGAGGAATTAGAGGCAAAGCTAATATCCTCCTATAACTAAACCCCCCTAAAGAAAAGATTTATTATTCTTATTAACTATAAAATATTAGATAAAGGTAAAGGAAGGGTATCTAGTTTAGCTGCGTTTAAAAGCCTATTTACTAATAGAAAGAAATTAGATAAGGAAGACTTAATTAATAACGCCCTCCTTAAAGGACCTACTTCCTATCTATCTCTTAAGGTACCTTATACTCCTAGGAAATCTTAAAGCAACACCTCCCTTAAAGATAAATATATATTAACCCTATCTAAAAAGGAGAGGTTAGAGGAATAAGTTAAGTAACTTACTAATTAGTTATATAATACCTCCCTCTAGGAGGAGATATAGGGTACTACCTAACTAGGCTAGTCTTTAGCTTCTATATTAAACCCTATAGTATATACTATAAAAGCTAAGAGATAATCTAAAAAGATGCTAAATATCTCTATACTTAGTAATAGTGCTAATCCTACTTTTAGATAATAGCAAGCATCTATTTAGGATAAGCTAGAGATTAACGCTAATTACTACCCCTCTTCTAGAGCTTAGATAGCGTTAGTCTAGGGATACTACTTAGGACTAGTAAGAGAATACTTAGAGCTATATTACCTATTTAATTCCCTAAGTCTTTAATTCTAAAAAGCTAAGGAAATAATTACCCTCCTTTAAACTTACTTTATTACTAGAAATAAGATAGCTAAGAGTTAGACTATATTTAACTACCTATATATAACTAATATAGAGATATTCCCTACTTTTAAGTTATAATTCTAGAGTCTTGCTATTAAAGGAGAAGTACCCTAATTAGAGTAGTATTACTACCTCTAGATAAAGATTAAACCTTCCCTAAGGATACTAAATCTTGCTTTCTAATAGAATTAGTATAATAATTTTAAGACTATAGTAGATTATCTTACTGCTTTTAATATAAAACGCTGCCTATACCCTACCTTGTCTACTCCTACCTAGACTAATCTATTATCTAGAAAAGGACTAACCCCCTTCTAATACTCTAGAAACTAGTCCTATTTAGACGCTAATTAGAAACCCTATAATAGACCTTTAATAGCTAAACCTTATATACCCTACTTATAATAATAAGGTACTACCCCTTAAAATAATTAACCCCTATCTGCTATACTAGCTACTCCTAGCGCTACTATAATAGGAACCTTAGTAACTTGCTATAATTATAGAAAGCCTAGGCACTTCTCTAGTAACTACCTTAAACCCTCTAGGATTTAGGCTATAGATATAGAATAGGTTATTAAGAATTCTAAGGAAGAAGAAACTACTAAATTAACTAATTTAGATAGCTATTAGATAGGAAATAATAACGCCTAGGAGGATCCTCCTTCCTAGGCCTAACTTAATATAACCTATTAAATCTTTCCTTAACTAAATTATTTATTAGTTCCTATTTACTTATATATATAACCTTATACCTTAATAGATCTAGTATTTACCTAAATACTTTAGTAGATACTAGGGCCTAAGGTTATTTATTTCTTAATTTAAAAATTGCTTATAATATCTCTTCTATACTTAGGGTACCTATCTAAAAGCTACTATATAAGCTTACTATTAAAGGGTTCTAGGATTAGATTACTTCCCTATTTGCCTACTATATTTAGCTTTATATAATAGTTAGTAGCTAAAAGGTTTATAACTACCCCTTTATAATAGTAGACTTAGGTTCTTAGGATTATATTATTAGATAATACTAGCTAAAATAGTTCTAAATCCTAATTAATAGAGATAAATCTTAACTAATCTAGCTAGAGAAATATCCTCTAACCTATAACCCCGCACCTCCTATTCTAGTACAACTCTACTAGCAAGTGCTATCTACTCTAGTTACCTATAATATCTTGTAAAGAGACGCCCTTTAGAATTAAGAGGAGAACTAGAACTAAAATAGTCCTAGTTTAATTAATAGGATACGTAGTATACTTAAAATTCTAGCTACTTATAGGGCTGCTACCAAACCTATTACACTACCTACCCTAGTCTAATTGCTAACTATTACCCCCCCTGCAAAATTTTAAATTGCTACTATTTCTACTAATACTTTCTATTTAAATATAAAAAATCTTCTAATAAATTCTTTACTACTAGCCTATATAAGATTAAGTGTTAGCTATAAACCCTATCTAAATAGGATACTCTTAACCACACCTTATTAGATTAGAAGCTCCTATATAACTATAACTCCTATTAGGACGTCTTTAACAAGGCTAAGGCTAATAAACCTCTAATCTACTAGCCTTATAACTACAAGATAGTCCTAGAGGAACCCTATCTAAACTACTAGAGTCCCCTCTATTATTAAAATACTAAGGAACTCTAGGCTACTAAGGAATATATACAAGAGCACCTATAGAAAGGTTTTATTAAGACTAGTTAGAGCCTATTCGCCTCTCCTATCCTATGTGTTAAGAAGCTAAATAGAGGCCTTAGGATCTATGTAGATTACTATAAGCTTAATAGCTTAACGTGAAAAGACACGTATCTAATACCCTATATAAATAATCTATTATTATAGCTAGCTAAAGCAAAAATCTTTACTAAGCTAGATATTTGTGCCACCTTTAATAAGATCTAAATAGACCCTAAATTAGAGGAGTACACTACTTTCTACACTAGGTATAGTGCCTATAAATACAAAGTCCTACTATTTAGGCTATATAATAGACTTATAACCTATTAGCGCTATATAAATAATATACTAATAGACTATTTAGATAACTTCTGCATTACCTATCTAGATAATATCCTTATCTACTCTAAGAACCTTGCTACTTACAAGGACTATATTTAAAAAGTCCTTAAGCGTCTTTATTCTGCTAGATTATAGGCTAATATTAAGAAAAGCAAATTTTATATAACTTATACCTGTTACCTTAGATATATCCTTACTAATAAAGGCTTAGAGGTAGACCCTAATAAAGTTAAAGTACTCTAAAACTAGTCTACTCCTAAGATAATAACTAGAGTAAAGTCCTTCCTAGGATTTACTAGATTCTACTAGTAATTTGTAGAAAACTTCTCTAAGATAGCTAAGCCCTTAACTACTCTCTAGAGTCCTGCTACCCTATTTATATAGACTTTAGAATGCTAACAAGCCTTTAACTAGCTTAGGAATGCCCTACTAGCAATCCTAAGCTTAGCTCACTTCTATCTTAAGTACCCTCTAAAACTAGAGATAGACGCCTCTAATAGAGTTATTGCAGCTATCCTCTTATAGGAGCATCCTAATAGGAAATAGTACCCTATATCCTTCTTTAGTTAGACCCTTACTAGTTCTAAACTTAACTAGGAAATCTATAATAAAGAATTATTTGCAATAATCCACGCCTTTAAGAAATAGCGTGCTAACCTAATAAGTACTTAGCACCTTATTAGAGTATACACAGACTATAGAGCACTAGAGTACTTTATATCTACTAAAGTCCTTAGTGCTAGGCAAGCTAGATAGCTAGAGGTTATAAGTCCCTTTAACTTCTAAATTAAGTATACTCCTAGATCTTATAATACCTAAGCTAATATCCTAAGTAGAAGGGAATAGGATATAATTAACCTTAAGACTACTTAGAGGGATAATTATTTACAAGTAATAATTACCCTAGATAGGTTACACCCTTAAATTAACTCTAACTTAGCGCAAGACTATCTAGCTAAGCATTCCTTACTAATCCTTACTTTAATTATAGTAGTTTAGAACCCTATAACTCTTAGATCCCTAGAACTTATTAAAACTCTTCTCTAAGAAAATAGGTCCTTATTCCTAATAGAAAGATTAGAGTTACCTAAGCACTATTAGATAGAAAATAGACTCCTTCTCTACTAGGATTAACTTTGCGTGCCTGCTAGATTAGTCCTATATACTAGACTAATTTGTAAGGCTTATAATTAAGTGTCTACTACCTACCTATCTACTACTAAAACCTATTAGATTCTAGCCTAATATTACTACTAGAAAGGTATAGAGACTACTTATAAACGCTATATTTAAAACTGTATCCTATGCAGGAGAGGGCACCTAAGATAGTACTAACTCCCTAGTATACTCTACCCCCTTCCTATCCCTAGTCTACTAATGCAACACCTGTGTATTAATTTTAAGGATTTTCCCTAGGATTAATATAGTTATAATTAGATTATAGTTATTATTAATCGCCTATTAAAGCAAGCTATTACTATCCCTTGCTATAAAACTATAGACGCCTAAGGTATAGCTACCTTATTTATTTAGTAGGTGTACTAATTTAGACACACTCTAGATACTATTATTTCTAATTAAGGCCCTTAGTTTGTATCTAGTTTCTAGTCTAAGTTCTATTAGATTATAGGCACTAAAGTTAAGCTCTCTACTACCTACTATAAATAAACTAATAGATAAACTAAGATTATAAATAAGTATATTAATTAGAGACTAAGGCCTTTTATATCCTATTACTAAGATAACTAGAGTAACCTACTACCTATAATAGACTGTGCCTAAAGTACTCTTCTATATTTATCTATTAGTATAGCTCTATATTAGCTCCTCTTTAGTTCCTTACTAAAGCAAAGTTAGAATTAGAAACTAGAAAAGACCCTATCTACTATACTAGAGAAACTAAACTATAAGGACGCCTTATCCCTTACTACTTAGATACACAACGCCTAGAAGACTACTAAAGAAAATATAGAAAGAGCTTAAGACTAAATACGCTCTGCTACTAATTACTATTACTATCTAGTTAACTAGAAGGTTAGTAACTATATTTATCTATCTACTACTAATCTTGCTATTTTATAACCTAGCTAAAAACTATCTAAATAATAAGAAGGTCCCTTTAAGGTATTAGAATAAGTAGGAAACGCGTATCGCCTCTAATTACTACCTAGTTCTAAGATCTATAACGTTTTCTCTCCTAATATACTATACAAAGATCCCTAAGACCTGTTACCTAGATAAGAGGCTCTAAAACCCCCTAGTACCCCTATATAAGGTGTAGAGGAATAGGAGGTGGAAGAAATCCTAGCTAGCAAATTATATTAATCTAAGCTAAAATATAAGGTTAAGTAGGTTAGACACAATCCTAATCCTATTTAGTATCCTACCTCTAACTTTATAGGTGCTCCCTATAAATTATAGGTATTCTACTAACAGTATCTAAATTAGCTAGGTCCCCTACGCAGCTTACTAAAATAGATTTAAGTATAGGAAAAAGGTAGAGAGGATCTAATATTACTTTATAATAATTATACCTAATATTAGAACTAATTTATATCCTATTTAGCTATATATTATCTATTAACTACTATCTATTACTATTATTCTTGTTGCTATTTATTATTATATCCTATTTAGAACCTTTAAGGTTCCTTAGACACTACCCCTAGGAAACCTCTTTATTCTATATCTATCTCTCTATTAGAACCTAGTTTAGACTCTGTATTAGCTAAGATAGCGCCTAGACTATCCTTCTTTACTAGCTTCTAGATAACTAGTGCAGCAGGGATTAGAGCAGGTGCAGGAGTAGGGATAGGAGCTAGGACTAATTTAGACTCCTTCTTGTAGAATACTTTTATCTTAGCCTATACTAAGAAAGTTGCCTCCTAATTTAGTACTAATTCCTCCTTAAGTTTGTTTATAGCCTTTATTAAGCCCCTAACTACTAAGACTATCTTATAGATACTATTCTAAAGCTAATATAAATTAGATATAGTAGTATAATAAGTAGCTATAAGGATTTTAGTAGCCTCTATACCCTTAGTCTAAGTATTAGTAATAGTAACGCACTTAGCTAGGTTTTAGGTAGTTTCTTAAATAGTAGCCTTAAACTGCTTAATATCCTTCTAATAGGCAACTATAGCTTCCTTATCCTTATCCCCTTTAGTAGGGTTTCTAATTAGGCTATAGTATTCTTCTAGAGCACCCCTAAGGGCAGAGTACTCTTAGCTAATAAAAGAAGGAATCTACTAGGATTAGTAAAGAAACCCTATTAGACTTAGATACTTACTAGATTGCAATACTTATTCTAGGAGATATAGTACTAGCACTTCTTAGAATTCTTTAACTTAAAATTAAAATTATTAAACCTGCCCCTAGCTAGAGCCCTAACTGCTCTTATATAGAGAGCGCGATAAGCAATAAGGAGGACTCCTAGTAGTACTAGTACTAGTATAGCTAAAGGTTCTAATTTAGATTAGCAACTATTTAATTATATAGATTAAATACTTACTAGATTTTAGATAGATTAGGTTAAATAATTAAAAAATAGGGGATATAGGAATAAGAAAGTTAGTAGGTAGAGGGCTAGTTATAGGCAGGCTAAGGATAGGGGTCCGTGCCCTAGGAAGAAGAAGTGAAGGTAAAGGTAGAGGTAAAGGTAGAATTATTTGCAAAAAGCTCTTCTTTAATAAGGGATCTAAACCTAATCCTAAGGATAGGGACTATCCTTTTTCTATAGGAGGGGGTAGTGTAATAATAAGGTAGAATTACTTACCTATTATTCTATACCAAGTTAGGCCTAATAAAGGCCTGACTTACTTATATATATAGAGAATAGCTTACCTATAGTTAGGATAGGCATATTCTTCTTGTCCTTTTGTACAAGACCTATAGGTGTAGGAATCTTATCCTTTTCTGTACAGACGCGCACTCCTATATGCCTTTAAGTCGTATAGGATACCTTTTAGATGCCCTACCTACCTAAGTTGTTACACTGCCCTAATTAGAGTGGAATATACGCCTATAGCTATTAAGCTTACCCCCTTAATAGAGATTAAGTAGCTAGGTGTTATAAGAGGGTTTTTAAGGTAAACCCTTAGGGTTATATTAGATATCTAGTAGGATATAGAGTATCTAATATATATAGGATATAGATCCCCTTACTTAATTAGATTATTATAACATAGAATATTACCTTTAATAAGGATCTTTTCTATAAAGAGAAAGATCTAGAGTAGCTTTAATAGTTAGAAGCTTAAAAGATAGTTAATATTATTAGTAAAGATAAGATCTATAATATAGGAGAAGTATATAAAGAGCTTAATATCTTTAATTAGCTTTGTATTATAGCAGAGTAATATAAGGAGTCTAGTAAGTAAGGAGGACTAAACCTAGCGTAGGAGCTAGGGGGTAGGGTAGAGCTAGAGGAGGTAGATAATTAGGCTAGCTAGCCTAGTAATTTATAACCCCCTAAGTAGACACCTCTAGCGTAGGTACTAAGTATAGCTAGCTTAGCACAAAGGATCTATATAAAGTCCCCTAAGCTAATAGGGCTCTAAACTCCTAAACTAATACTAGAACTAAACTTTAGTATAGGAGATAAAGGATCTATATAGGTTATAGATTAGGGTCTTACTACCTAAGATAGTAGTAATCTAACTTACTTTAACGCTATAATAGGTAGCTCCTAGGAAAGACCTAGAGGGGAGAGTGCTATTAGTAGGTTACTCTATAAGAGCATAGAGATAGGTAAGGGCACCCTATCTAGCTCTTATAGGGGTAGTAAGTAGAGCTCCTACCTACCTACTTTAGGACTAGATTCTGTATCTCCTGCAGATCCCTTATAAGCGGCACCTAGAGCTCCTAGAAGAAGTAGAAAACTATAAGTTAAAGGACTACTACTAACGCGTGTTAGTAAGCAAGCTTAGGGACAGGACCCTAATAAACTACTAGGAGGCTCTATAAGTATAGGGATATATATAGTAATAGATCTATTAGATATAGATCTAATTAGAAATCCCTTATATAATCTTTTAGTATATCCTAAACTAAACACTATAATCTACGCTATAATTATAGTAGTAATAGGGAGCAAATCTCCTAAAAACCCTAAAAGAAATACGCACTAGGACGCTCTACAAAAAGAGCTAAAATAATAGAAGGATCTCTATAACTACTAAATAGGATAGTAATTTAGAGACGCAGTATATAAAGAAATTAATACTCTACTAAAAGCTAGTACCTAGGAGGAGATTAATAGGCTAGCTAAGGGAGAGCGTCTACTCCTACTTAAATAGGTGTTTATATACAAGCTTAATTAGGATAGTTACCTAATTAAGTGCAAAGCAAGGATAGTAGTAAGAGGAGATCTATAGCTTACTAACTTAATTTATTTAACCTACGCAGCTACCCTAGTAGCTTAAACCTTTAGGACTACAATAGCTATTAGAGCTAAGTTTAACCTTAAGATATATTAATATAATATTATTAGAGCTTTCCTTAACGCCTTAAGGGATTAACACCCTATAGTTATCTATAAGCTACCTAAAGGATATTAAATACCTAGGAAGTGCGTTAAGCTTAAACAAGCTCTATATAGATTAAAAGACTTACTATTATTATAGTATAATAAGCTCTTAACTACACTCTAAGAAAATAAGCTTATTACTTCTAAAGAGGAGCTATACCTATTCTTTAACAAAGATTATAGTATCTTGTTAATATTCTATATAGACGATATCCTATCGCTCTATTACTAAAACTACGCAAGCTAAGCTTACAAAGTTATCTAAGCTCTAAAGCAAAGATATACTATATGTAATAATAAAGGCAGAATTGCCTGCCTATTGTTCTATGCTAAGTTAGGCCTAATAAAGGCCCGACTTACTAATATATATAGAGAACAGCTCGCCTATAGTTAAGATAGGCATGTTCTTCTTGTCCTTTTATACAAGACCTATAGGTGTAGGAATCTTATCCTTTTCTATATAGACGCGCACTCCTATATGCCTTTAAGTTATATAGGATACCTTTTAGATGCCCTACCTACCTAAGTTATTATATTACAAGAAGAATATCCTCCTAGCTAGTAATAGCATTTAAGAATATCGCACTTATTGTTATTTTAAGCTACTAATTTAGTTCTAGTAGCTATCTAACCCTGTAACTCCACAGTTAGAACAGCTATTAGAACTTCTAATAACCAAAGCCTATAGGCTTAGACTTCTAGACCTATAGGTGGTGCTAGATTACCTTTAGAAAAATCGCGTTAGATTGCGTTAAGGTAGAGACCTAGAGACTACTAAAAGCCTAGAGGAATTAGAGGCAAAGCTAATATCCTCCTATAACTAAACCCCCTAAAAAGAAAAGATTTATTATTCTTATTAACTATAAAATGTTAGATAAAGGTAAAGGAAGGGTATCTAGTTTAGCTGCGTTTAAAAGCCTATTTACTAATAGAAAGAAATTAGATAAGGAAGACTTAATTAATAACGCCCTCCTTAAAGGACCTACTTCCTATCTATCTCTTAAGGTACCTTATACTCCTAGGAAATCTTAAAGCAACACCTCCCTTAAAGATAAATATATATTAACCCTATCTAAAAAGGAGAGGTTAGAGGAATAAGTTAAGTAACTTACTAATTAGTTATATAATACCTCCCTCTAGGAGGAGATATAGGGTACTACCTAACTAGGCTAGTCTTTAGCTTCTATATTAAACCCTATAGTATATACTATAAAAGCTAAGAGATAATCTAAAAAGATGCTAAATATCTCTATACTTAGTAATAGTGCTAATCCTACTTTTAGATAATAGCAAGCATCTATTTAGGATAAGCTAGAGATTAACGCTAATTACTACCCCTCTTCTAGAGCTTAGATAGCGTTAGTCTAGGGATACTACTTAGGACTAGTAAGAGAATACTTAGAGCTATATTACCTATTTAATTCCCTAAGTCTTTAATTCTAAAAAGCTAAGGAAATAATTACCCTCCTTTAAACTTACTTTATTACTAGAAATAAGATAGCTAAGAGTTAGACTATATTTAACTACCTATATATAACTAATATAGAGATATTCCCTACTTTTAAGTTATAATTCTAGAGTCTTGCTATTAAAGGAGAAGTACCCTAATTAGAGTAGTATTACTACCTCTAGATAAAGATTAAACCTTCCCTAAGGATACTAAATCTTGCTTTCTAATAGAATTAGTATAATAATTTTAAGACTATAGTAGATTATCTTACTGCTTTTAATATAAAACGCTGCCTATACCCTACCTTGTCTACTCCTACCTAGACTAATCTATTATCTAGAAAAGGACTAACCCCCTTCTAATACTCTAGAAACTAGTCCTATTTAGACGCTAATTAGAAACCCTATAATAGACCTTTAATAGCTAAACCTTATATACCCTACTTATAATAATAAGGCACTATCCCTTAAAATAATTAACCCCTATCTGCTACGCTAGCTACTCCTAGCGCTACTATAATAGGAACCCTAGTAACTTGCTATAATTATAGAAAGCCTAGGCACTTCTCTAGTAACTACCCTAAACCCCCTAGGATTTAGGCTATAGATATAGAATAGGTTATTAAGAATTTTAAGGAAGAAGAAGCTACTAAATTAACTAATTTAGATAGCTATTAGATAGGAAATAATAACGCCTAGGAGGATCCTCCTTCCTAGGCCTAACTTAATATAACCTATTAAACCTTTCCTTAACTAAATTATTTATTAGTTCCTATTTACTTACACGTATAACCCTATACCTTAATAGATCTAGTATTTGCCTAAACACTTTAGTAGATACTAGGGCCTAAGGTTACTTATTTCTTAATTTAAAAATTGCTTATAATATCTCTTCTATACTTAGGGTACCTATCTAAAAGCTACTATATAAGCTTACTATTAAAGGGTTCTAGGATTAGATTACCTCCCTAGTTACCTACTATATTTAGCTTTATATAATAGTTAGTAGCTAAAAGGTTTATAACTACCCCTTTATAATAGTAGACTTAGGTTCTTAGGATTATATTATTAGATAATACTAGCTAAAATAGTTCTAAATCCTAATTAATATAGATAAATCTTAACTAATCTAGCTAGAGAAATATCCTCTAACCTACAACCCCGCACCTCCTATTCTAGTATAACTCTACTAGCAAGTGCTATCTACTCTAGTTACCTATAATATCTTGTAAAGAGACGCCCTTTAGAATTAAGAGGAGAACTAGAACTAAAACAGTCCTAGTTTAATTAATAGGATATGTAGTATACTTAAAATTCTAGCCACTTATAGGGCTGCTACTAAACCTATTACACTACCTACCCTAGTCTAATTGCTAACTATTACCCTACCTGCAAAATTCTAAATTGCTACTATTTCTACTAATACTTTCTATTTTAATATAAAAAAATCTTCTAATAAATTCTTTACTACTAGCCTATATAAGATTAAGCTTAGGATCTAAACCCTATCTAAATAGGATACTCTTAACTAACGCTTATTAGATTAGAAGCTCCTATCTAACTATAACTCCTATTAGGACGTCTTTAACAAGGCTAAGGCTAATAAACTTCTAATCTACTAGCCTTATAACTATAAGATAGTCCTAGAGGAACCCCTTCTAAACTACTAGAGTCCCCTCTATTATTAAAATACTAAGGAACTCTAGGCTACTAAGGAATATATACAAGAGCACCTATAGAAAGGTTTTATTAAGACTAGTTAGAGCCTATTTGCCTCTCCTATCCTATGTGTTAAGAAGCTAAATAGAGGCCTTAGGATCTGTGTAGATTACTATAAGCTTAATAGCTTAACGTGAAAAGACACGTATCTAATACCCTATATAAATAATCTATTATTATAGCTAGCTAAAGTAAAAATCTTTACTAAGCTAGATATTTGTGCCACCTTTAATAAGATCTAAATAGACCCTAAATTAGAGGAGTACACTACTTTCTGCACTAGGTATAGTGCCTATAAATACAAAGTCCTACTATTTAGGCTATGTAATAGACTTATAACCTATTAGCGCTATATAAATAATATACTAATAGACTATTTAGATAACTTCTGTATTACCTATCTAGATAATATCCTTATCTACTCTAAGAACCTTGCTACTTACAAGGACTATATTTAAAAAGTCCTTAAGCGTCTTTATTCTACTAGATTATAGGCTAATATTAAGAAAAGCAAATTTTATATAACTTATACCTGTTACCTTAGATATATCCTTACTAATAAAGGCTTAGAGGTAGACCCTAATAAAGTTAAAGTACTCTAAAACTAGTCCACTCCTAAGACAATAACTAGAGTAAAGTCCTTCCTAGGATTTACTAGATTCTACTAGCAATTTGTAGAAAACTTCTCTAAGATAGCTAAGCCCTTAACTACTCTCTAGAGTCCTGCTACCCTATTTATATAGACTTTAGAATGCTAATAAGCCTTTAACTAGCTTAGGAATGCCCTACTAGCAATCCTAAGCTTAGCTCACTTCTATCCTAAGTACCCTCTAAAACTAGAGACAGACGCCTCTAATAGAGTTATTGCAGCTATCCTCTTATAGGAGCATCCTAATAGGAAATAGTACCCTATATCCTTCTTTAGTTAGACCCTTACTAGTTCTAAACTTAACTAGGAAATCTATAATAAAGAATTATTTGCAATAATCCACGCCTTTAAGAAATAGCGTGCTAACCTAATAAGTACTTAGCACCTTATTAGAGTATACACAGACTATAGAGCACTAGAGTACTTTATATCTACTAAAGTCCTTAGTGCTAGGCAAGCTAGATAGCTAGAGGTTATAAGTCCTTTTAACTTCTAAATTAAGTATACTCCTAGATCTTATAACGCCTAAGCTAATATCCTAAGTAGAAGGGAATAGGATATAATTAACCTTAAGACTACTTAGAGGGATAATTGTTTATAAGTAATAATTGCCCTAGATAGGTTATACCCCTAAATTAACTCTAACTTAGCGCAAGACTACCTAGCTAAGCGTTCCTTACTAATCCTTGCTTTAATTATAGTAGTTTAGAACCCTATAACTCTTAGATCCCTAGAACTTATTAAAACTCTTCTCTAAGAAAATAGGTCCTTATTCCTAATAGAAAGATTAGAGTTGCCTAAGCACTATTAGATAGAAAATAGACTCCTTCTCTACTAGGATTAGCTTTACGTGCCTGCTAGATTAGTCCTATATACTAGACTAATTTATAAGGCTTATAATCAAGTATCTACTACCTACCTATCTACTACTAAAACCTATTAGATTCTAGCCTAATATTACTACTAGAAAGGTATAGAGACTACCTATAAACGCTACGTTTAGAACTGTATCCTATATAGGAGAGGGCACCTAAGATAGCACTAACTCCCTAGTATACTCTACCCCCTTCCTATCCCTAGTCTACTAATACAGCACCTGTGCATTAATTTTAAGGATTTTCCCTAGGATTAACGTGGTTATAATTAGATTATAGTTATTATTAATTACCTATTAAAGTAAGTTATTACTATCCCTTGCTATAAAACTATAGACGCCTAAGGTATAGCTACCTTATTTTTTTAGTAGGTGTACTAATTTAGACACACTCTAGATACTATTATTTCTAATTAAGGCCCTTAATTTATATCTAGTTTCTAGTCTAAGTTCTATTAGATTATAGGCACTAAAGTTAAGCTCTCTACTACCTACTATAAATAAACTAATAGACAAACTAAGATTATAAATAAGTATATTAATTAGAGACTAAGGCCTTTTATATCCTATTACTAAGATAACTAGAGTAACCTACTACCTATAATAGACTGTGCCTAAAGTACTCTTCTATATTTATCTATTAGTATAGCTTTATATTAGCTCCTCTTTAGTTCCTTACTAAAGTAAAGTTAGTATTAGAAACTAGAAAAGACCCTATCTACTATACTAGAGAAACTAAACTATAAGGACGCCTTATCCCTTGCTACTTAGATACACAACGCCTAGAAGATTACTAAAGAAAATATAGAAAGAGCTTAAGACTAAATGCACTCTACTACTAATTACTATTACTATCTAGTTAACTAGAAGGTTAGTAACTATATTTATCTATCTACTACTAATCTTGCTATTTTATAACCTAGCTAAAAACTATCTAAAGAATAGGAAGGCCCCTTTAAGGTATTAGAATAAGTAGGAAACGCGTATCACCTCTAATTGCTACCTAGTTCTAAGATCTATAACGTTTTCTCTCCTAATATACTATATAAAGATCCCTAAGACCTATTACCTAGATAAGAGGCTTTAAAACCCCCTAGTACCCCTATACAAGGTGTAGAGGAATAGGAGGTGGAAGAAATCCTAGCTAGCAAATTATATTAATCTAAGCTGAAATATAAGGTTAAGTAGGTTAGACATAATCCTAATCCTATTTAGTATCCTACCTCTAACTTTATAGGTGCTCCCTATAAATTACAGGCATTCTACTAATAGTATCTAAATTAGCTAGGTCCCCTACGCAGCTTACTAAAATAGATTTAAGTATAGGAAAAAGGTAGAGAGGATCTAATATTACTTTATAATAATTATACCTAATATTAGAACTAATTTATATCCTATTTAGCTATATATTATCTATTAACTACTATCTATTACTATTATTCTTGTCGCTATTTATTATTATATCCTATTTAGAACCTTTAAGGTTCCTTAGACACTACCCCTAGGAAACCTCTTTATTCTATATCTATCTCTCTATTAGAACCTAGTTTAGACTCTGTATTAGCTAAGATAGCGCCTAGACTATCCTTCTTCGCTAGCTTTTAGACAACTAGTGCAGCAGGGATTAGAGCAGGTGCAGGAGCAGGGATAGGAGCTAGGACTAATTTAGACTCCTTCTTGTAGAATACTTTTATCTTAGCCTATACTAAGAAAGTTGCCTCCTAATTTAGTACTAATTCCTCCTTAAGTTTGTTTATAGCCTTTATTAAGCCCCTAACTACTAAGACTATCTTATAGATACTATTCTAAAGCTAACGTAAATTAGATATAGTAGTATAATAGGTAGCTATAAGGATTTTAGTAGCCTCTATACCCTTAGTCTAAGTATTAGTAATAGTAATACACTTAGCTAGGTTTTAGGTAGTTTCTTAAATAGTGGCCTTAAACTACTTAACATCCTTCTAATAGGCAACTATAGCTTCCTTATCCTTATCCCCTTTAGCAGGGTTTCTAATTAGGCTATAGTATTCTTCTAGAGCACCCCTAAGGGCAGAGTACTCTTAGCTAATAAAAGAAGGAATCTACTAGGATTAGTAAAGAAACCCTATTAGACTTAGATACTTACTAGATTGCAATACTTATTCTAGGAGATATAGTACTAGCACTTCTTAGAATTCTTTAACTTAAAATTAAAATTATTAAACCTGCCCCTAGCTAGAGCCCTAACTGCTCTTATATAGAGAGCGCGATAAGCAATAGGGAGGACTCCTAGTAGTACTAGTACTAGTATAGCTAAAGGTTCTAATTTAGATTAGCAACTATTTAATTATATAGATTAAATACTTACTAGATTTTAGATAGATTAGGTTAAATAATTAAAAAATAGGGGATATAGGAATAAGAAAGTTAGTAGGTAGAGGGCTAGTTATAGGCAGGCTAAGGATAGGGGTCCGTGCCCTAGGAAGAAGAAGTGAAGGTAAAGGTAGAGGTAAAGGTAGAATTATTTGCAAAAAGCTCTTCTTTAATAAGGGATCTAAACCTAATCCTAAGGATAGGGACTATCCTTTTTCTATAGGAGGGGGTAGTGTAATAATAAGGCAGAATTACTTACCTATTATTCTATACCAAGTTAGGCCTAATAAAGGCCTGACTTACTTATATATATAGAGAATAGCTTGCCTATAGTTAGGATAGGCATGTTCTTCTTGTCCTTTTGTACAAGACCTATAGGTGTAGGAATCTTATCCTTTTCTATACAGACGCGCACTCCTATATGCCTTTAAGTTATATAGGATACCTTTTAGATGCCCTACCTACCTAAGTTGTTACACTGCCCTAATTAGAGCGGAATATACGCCTATAGCTATTAAGCTTACCCCCTTAATAGAGATTAAGTAGCTAGGTGTTATAAGAGGGTTTTTAAGGTAAACCCTTAGGGTTATATTAGATATCTAGTAGGATATAGAGTATCTAATATATATAGGATATAGATCCCCTTACTTAATTAGATTATTATAACATAGAATATTACCTTTAATAAGGATCTTTTCTATAAAGAGAAAGATCTAGAGTAGCTTTAATAGTTAGAAGCTTAAAAGATAGTTAATATTATTAGTAAAGATAAGATCTATAATATAGGAGAAGTATATAAAGAGCTTAATATCTTTAATTAGCTTTGTATTACAGTAGAGCAATATAAGGAGTCTAGTAAGCAAGGAGGACTAAACCTAGCGCAGGAGCTAGGGGGTAGGGTAGAGCTAGAGGAGGTAGATAATTAGGCTAGCTAGCCTAGTAATTTATAACCCCCTAAGTAGACACCTCTAGCGTAGGTACTAAGTATAGCTAGCTTAGCACAAAGGATCTATATAAAGTCCCCTAAGCTAATAGGGCTCTAAACTCCTAAACTAATACTAGAACTAAACTTTAGTATAAGAGATAAAGGATCTATATAGGTTATAGATTATAGTTATACTACCTAAGATAGTAGTAATCTAACTTACTTTAACGCTATAATAGGTAGCTACTAGGAAAGACCTAAAGGGGAGAGTGCTATTAGTAGGTTACTCTATAAGAGCATAGAGATAGGTAAGGGCACCCTATCTAGCTCTTATAGGGGTAGTAAGTAAAGCTCCTACCTACCTACTTTAGGACTAGATTCTATATCTCCTGTTGATCCCTTATAAGTAGCACCTAGAGCTCCTAGAAGAAGTAAAAAACTATAAGTTAAAGGACTACTACTAATATATATTAGTAAGCAAGCTTAGGGATAGGACCCTAATAAACTACTAGGAGGCTTTATAAGTATAGGGATATATATAGTAATAGATCTATTAGATATAGATCTAATTAGAAATCCCTTATATAATCTTTTAGTATATCCTAAACTAAACACTATAATCTACGCTGTAATTATAGTAGTAATAGGGAGCAAATCTCCTAAAAACCCTAAAAGAAATACGCACTAGGACGCTCTATAAAAAGAGCTAAAATAATAGAAGGATCTCTATAACTACTAAATAGGATAGTAATTTAGAGACGTAGTATATAAAGAAATTAATACTCTACTAAAAGCTAGTACCTAGGAGGAGATTAATAGGCTAGCTAAGGGAGAGCGTCTACTCCTACTTAAATAGGTGTTTATATATAAGCTTAATTAGGATAGTTACCTAATTAAGTGCAAAGCAAGGATAGTAGTAAGAGGAGATCTATAGCTTACTAACTTAATTTATTTAACCTATGCAGCTACCCTAGTAGCTTAAACCTTTAGGACTATAATAGCTATTAGAGCTAAGTTTAACCTTAAGATATATTAATATAATATTATTAGAGCTTTCCTTAACGCCTTAAGGGATTAACACCCTATAGTTATCTATAAGCTACCTAAAGGATATTAAATACCTAGAAAGTGCGTTAAGCTTAAACAAGCTCTATATAGATTAAAAGACTTACTATTATTATAGTATAACAAGCTCTTAACTACACTCTAAGAAAATAAGCTTATTACTTCTAAAGAGGAGCTATACCTATTCTTTAACAAAGATTATAGTATCTTGTTAATATTCTATATAGACGATATCCTATCGCTCTATTACTAAAACTACGCAAGCTAAGCTTACAAAGTTATCTAAGCTCTAAAGCAAAGATATACTATATGTAATAATAAGGCAGAATTGCCTGCCTATTGTTCTATGCCAAGTTAGGCCTAATAAAGGCCTAACTTACTAATATATATAGAGAACAGCTCGCCTATAGTTAAGATAGGCATGTTCTTCTTGTCCTTTTATACAAGACCTATAGGTGTAGGAATCTTATCCTTTTCTGTATAGACGCGCACTCCTATATACCTTTAAGTTATATAGGATACCTTTTAGATACCCTACCTACCTAAGTTGTTATATTATAAGAAGAATATTATCCTAGCTAGTAATAGTATTTAAGAATATCGCACTTATTATTATTTTAAGCTACTAATTTAGTTCTAGTAGCTATCTAACCCTATAACTCTATAGTTAGAATAGCTATTAGAACTTCTAATAACTAAAGCCTATAGGCTTAGACTTCTAGACCTATAGGTAGTGCTAGATTACCTTTAGAAAAATCGCGTTAGATTGCGTTAAGGTAGAGACCTAGAGACTACTAAAAGCCTAGAGGAATTAGAGGCAAAGCTAATATCCTCCTATAACTAAACCCCCTAAAGAAAAGATTTATTATTCTTATTAACTATAAAATATTAGATAAAGGCAAAGGAAGGGTATCTAGTTTAGCTACTTTTAAAAGCCTATTTACTAATAGAAAGAAATTAGATAAGGAAGACTTAATTAACAACGCCCTCCTTAAAGGACCTACTTCCTATCTATCTCTTAAGGTACCTTATGCTCCTAGGAAATCTTAAAGCAACACCTCCCTTAAAGATAAATATATATTAACCCTATCTAAAAAGGAGAGGTTAGAGGAATAAGTTAAGTAACTTACTAATTAGTTATATAATACCTCCCTCTAGGAGGAGATATAGGGTACTACCTAACTAGGCTAGTCTTTAGCTTCTATATTAAACCCTATAGTATATACTATAAAAGCTAAGAGATAATCTAAAAAGATGCTAAATATCTCTATACTTAGTAATAGTGCTAATCCTACTTTTAGATAATAGCAAGCATCTATTTAGGATAAGCTAGAGATTAATGCTAATTACTACCCCTCTTCTAGAGCTTAGATAGCGTTAGTCTAGGGATACTACTTAGGACTAGCAAGAGAATACTTAGAGCTATATTACCTATTTAATTCCCTAAGTCTTTAATTCTAAAAAGCTAAGGAAATAATTACCCTCCTTTAAACTTACTTTATTACTAGAAATAAGATAGCTAAGAGTTAGACTATATTTAACTGCCTATATATAACTAATATAGAGATATTCCCTACTTTTAAGTTATAATTCTATAGTCTTGCTATTAGAGAAGAAGTACCCTAATTAGAGTAGTATTACTACCTCTAGATAAAGATTATACCTTCCCTAAGGATGCTAAACCTTACTTTCTAATAGAATTAGCACAATAATTTTAAGACTATAGTAGATTATCTTACTACTTTTAATATAGAATGCTACCTATACCCTACCTTATCTACTTCTACCTAGACTACTCTATTATCTAGAAAAGGACTAACCCCCTTCTAATACTTTAGAAACTAGTCCTATTTAGACGCTAATTAGAAACCCTATAATAGACCTTTAATAGCTAAACCTTATATACCCTACTTATAATAATAAGGCACTATCCCTTAAAATAATTAACCCCTATCTGCTACGCTAGCTACTCCTAGCGCTACTATAATAGGAACCCTAGTAACTTGCTATAATTATAGAAAGCCTAGGCACTTCTCTAGTAACTGCCCTAAACCCCCTAGGATTTAGGCTATAGATATAGAATAGGTTATTAAGAATTCTAAGGAAGAAGAAACTGCTAAATTAACTAATTTAGATAGCTATTAGATAGGAAATAACAACGCCTAGGAGGATCCTCCTTCCTAGGCCTAACTTAATATAACCTATTAAACCTTTCCTTAACTAAATTATTTATTAGTTCCTATTTACTTACACGTATAACCCTGTGCCTTAACAGATCTAGTATTTACCTAAACACTTTAGTAGATACTAGGGCCTAAGGTTACCTATTTCTTAATTTAAAAATTACTTATAATATCTCTTCTATACTTAGGGTACCTATCTAAAAGTTACTATACAAGCTTACTATTAAAGGGTTCTAGGATTAGATTACCTCCCTAGTTGCCTACTATATTTAGCTTTATATAATAGTTAGTAGCTAAAAGGTTTATAACTACCCCTTTATAATAGTAGACTTAGGTTCTTAGGATTATATTATTAGATAATACTAGCTAAAATAGTTCTAAATCCTAATTAATATAGATAAATATTAACTAATCTAGCTAGAGAAATATCCTCTAACCTACAACCCCGCACCTCCTATTCTAGTATAACTCTACTAGCAAGTGCTATCTACTCTAGTTACCTATAATATCTTATAAAGAGACGCCCTTTAGGATTAAGAGGAGAACTAGAACTAAAACAGTCCTAGTTTAATTAATAGGATACGTAGTATACTTAAAATTCTAGCTACTTATAGGGCTACTACTAAACCTATTACGCTACCTACCCTAGTCTAATTACTAACTGTTACCCTACCTGTAAAATTCTAAATTACTACTATTTCTGCTAATACTTTCTATTTTAATATAAAAAAATCTTCTAATAAATTCTTTACTACTAGCCTATATAAGATTAAGCGTAGGATCTAAACCCTATCTAAATAGGATACTCTTAACACCTGCTTGTTAGATTAGAAGCTCCTATCTAACTATAACTCCTATTAGGATATCTTTAATAAGGCTAAGGCTAATAAACTTCTAATCTACTAGCCTTATAACTATAAGATAGTCCTAGAGGAACCCCTTCTAAACTACTAGAGTCCCCTCTATTATTAAAATACTAAGGAACTCTAGGCTACTAAGGAATATGTACAAGAGCACCTATAGAAAGGTTTTATTAAGACTAGTTAGAGCCTATTTACATCTCCTATCCTATATATTAAGAAGCTAAATAGAGGCCTTAGGATCTGTGTGGATTACTATAAGCTTAATAGCTTAACGTAAAAGGACGTGTATCTAATACCCTATATAGATAATCTATTATCCTAGCTAGCTAAAGCAAAAATCTTTACTAAGCTAGATATTCGTGCTGCCTTTAATAAGATCTAAATAGACCCTAACTTAGAGGAGTACACTACTTTCTACACTAGGTATAGTGCCTATAAATATAAAGTCCTACTATTTAGGCTATATAATAGACCTATAACCTATTAGCGTTATATAAATAATATACTAATAGATTATTTAGATAACTTCTATATTACCTATCTAGATAATATCCTTATCTACTCTAAAAACCTTACTACTTATAAGGACTATGTTTAAAAAGTCCTTAAGCGTCTTTATTCTACTAGATTATAGGCTAATATTAAGAAAAGCGAATTCTATATAACCTATACCTATTACCTTAGATATATCCTTACTAACAAAGGCTTAGAGGTAGATCCTAATAAAGTTAAAGTACTTAGAAACTAGTCTGCTCCTAAAATAATAACTAGAGTAAAGTCCTTCCTAGGATTTACTAGATTCTACTAGTAATTTGTAGAAAACTTCTCTAAGACTACTAAGCCCTTAACTACTCTCTAGAGCCCTGCTACCCTATTTGTATAGACTTTAGAATACTAATAAGCCTTTAACTAGCTTAGGAATGCCCTGCTAGTAATCCTAAGCTTAGCTTACTTCTATCCTAAGTACCCTCTAAAACTAGAGATAGACGCCTCTAATAGAGTTATTACAGCTATCCTCTTATAGGAGCATCCTAATAGGAAATAGTACCCTATATCCTTCTTTAGTTAGACCCTTACTAGTTCTAAACTTAACTAGGAAATCTATAATAAAGAATTATTTACAATAATCTGCGCCTTTAAGAAATAGCGTGCTAACCTAATAAGTACTTAGCACCTTATTAGAGTATACACAGACTATAGAGCACTAGAGTACTTTATATCTACTAAAGTCCTTAGTGCTAGGTAAGCTAGATAGCTAGAGGTTATAAGTCCCTTTAACTTCTAAATTATGTATACTCCTAGATCTTACAACGCCTAAGCTAATATCCTAAGTAGAAGGGAACAGGATATAATTAACCTAAAGACTACTTAAAGGGATAATTACTTATAAGTAATAATTACCCTAGATAGGTTATACCCCTAAATTAACTCTAACTTAGCGCAAGACTACCTAGCTAAGTGTTCCTTACTAATCCTTAGTTTAATTATAATAGTTTAGAACCCTATAATTCTTAGATCCCTAGAACTTATTAAGACTCTTCTTTAACAAAATAGGTCCTTATTCCTAATAAAAAGATTACAGTTGCCTAAGCACTATTAGATAGAAAATAGACTCCTTCTCTACTAGGATTAACTTTGCGTGCCTGCTAGATTAGTCCTATATACTAGACTAATTTATAAGGCTTATAATTAAGTGTCTACTACCTACCTATTAGCTACTAAAACCTATTAGATTCTAGCCTAATATTACTACTAGAAAGGTATAGAGACTACCTATAAATGCTATATTTAGAACTGTATCCTATACAGGAGAGGGCACCTAAGATAGCACTAACTCCCTAGCATGCTCTACCCCCTTCCTATCCCTAGTCTACCTATGCAACACCTGTGCATTAATTTTAAGGATTTTCCCTAGGATTAATATAGTTATAATTAGATTATAGTTATTATTAATTACCTATTAAAGCAAGCTATTACTATCCCTTGCTATAAAACTATAGACGCCTAAGGTATAGCTACCTTATTTGTTTAGTAGGTGTACTAATTTAGATATACTCTAGATACTATTATTTCTAATTAAGGCCCTTAGTTTATATCTAGTTTCTAGTCTAAGTTCTATTAGATTATAGGCACTAAAGTTAAGCTCTCTACTACCTACTATAAATAAACTAATAGACAAACTAAAATTATAAATAAGTATATTAATTAGAGACTAAGGCCTTTTATATCCTATTACTAAGACAACTAGAGTAACCTACTACCTATAATAGACTGTGCCTAAAGTACTCTTCTATATTTATCTATTAGTATAGCTCTATATTAGCTCCTCTTTAGTTTCTTATTAAAGTAAAGTTAGTATTAGAAACTAGAAAAGACCCTATCTACTATACTAGAGAAACTAAACTATAAGGACGCCTTATCCCTTACTACTTAGATACACAACGCCTAGAAGATTACTAAAGAAAATATAGAAAGAGCTTAAGACTAAATACGCTCTACTACTAATTACTATTACTATCTAGTTAACTAGAAGGTTAGTAACTATATTTATCTATCTACTACTAATCTTGCTATTTTATAACCTAGCTAAAAACTATCTAAATAATAGGAAGGTCCCTTTAAGGTATTAGAATAAGTAGGAAACGCGTATTACCTCTAATTACTACCTAGTTCTAAGATCTATAATATTTTCTCTCCTAATATACTATACAAAGATCCCTAAGACCTATTGCCTAGATAAGAGGCTCTAAAACCCCCTAGTACGCCTATATAAGGTGTAGAGGAATAGGAGGTAGAAGAAATCCTAGCTAGTAAACTATATTAATCTAAGCTAAAATATAAGGTTAAGTAGGTTAGACATAATCCTAATCCTATTTAGTATCCTGCCTCTAACTTTATAGGTGCTCCCTATAAATTATAGGTATTCTACTAACAGTATCTAAATTAGCTAGGTCCCCTACGTAGCTTACTAAAATAGATTTAAGCCTAGGAAAAAGGCAAAGAGGATCTAATATTACTTTATAATAATTATGCCTAATATTAGAACTAATTTATATCCTATTTAGCTACGTATTATCTATTAACTACTATCTATTACTATTATTCTTATTACTATTTATTATTATATCCTATTTAGAACTAACCTAGAATCCTTAAGGTTCCTAGGATACTACTACTAGGAAAGCCCTTTAATCTATATCTATCTCTCTATTAGAACCTAGTTTAGACTCTGTATTAGCTAAGATAGTACCTAGACTAGGCTTCTTTACTAGCTTCTAGATAACTAGTGCAGTAGGGTTTAGAGCAGGTATAGGAGTAGGGGTAGGAGCTAGGACTAATTTAGACTTCTTCTTGTAGAACGCCTTTATCTTAGCCTATACTAGGAAGGTTGCCTCTTAATTTAGTGCTAATTCCTCCTTAAGTTTATTAATAGCCCTTATTAAGCCCCTAACTACTAAGACTATCTTATAGATACTATTCTAAAGCTAATATAAATTAGATATAGTAGTATAATATATAGCTATAAGGATCTTAGTAGCTTTTATACCCTTAGTCTAAGTATTAGTAATAGTAACGCACTTAGCTAGGTTTTAGGTAGTTTCTTAAATAGTAGCCTTAAACTACTTAATATCCTTCTAATAAGTAACCACAGCCTCTTTATCCTTATCCCCTTTAGCAGGGTTTCCTATTAGGCTATAGTACTCTTCTAGGGCACCCCTAAGGGTAGAGTACTCTTAGCTAATAAAAGAAGGAATCTACTAGAATTAGTAAAGGAACCCTATTAGACTTAGATACTTACTAGATTACAATACTTATTCTAGGAGATATAGTACTAGCACTTCTTAGAATTCTTTAACTTAAAATTAAAATTATTAAACCTGCCCCTAGCTAGAGCCCTAACTGCTCTTATATAGAGAGCGCGATAAGTAATAGGGAGAACTCCTAGTAGTACTAGTACTAGCATAGCTAAAGGTTCTAATTTAGATTAGTAACTATTTAATTATATAGATTAAATACTTACTAGATTTTAGATAGATTAGGTTAAATATTTAAAAAATTAGGGATATAGGAATAAGAAAGTTAGTAGGTAGAGGGCTAGTTATATACAGGCTAGGGATAGGGGTCTGTGCCCTAGGAAGAAGAAGTAAAGGTAAAGGTAGAGGTAAAGGTAGAATTATTTTGCAAAAAGCTCTTCTTTAGTAAGGGATCTAAACCTAATCCTAAGGATAGGGACTATCCTTTCTCTATAGGAGGGGGTAGTATAATAATAATGTAGAATTGCCTACCTATTATTCTATACTAAGTTAGGCCTAATAAAGGCCTGACTTACTAATATATATAGAGAACAGCTTACCTATAGTTAGGATAGGCATATCCTTCTTGTCCTTTTGTACAAGACCTATAGGTGTAGGAATCTTATCCTTTTCTATACAGACGCGCACTCCTATATGCCTTTAAGTCGTATAGGATACCTTTTAGATGCCCTACCTACTAAGTTATTATAGAAATACGCAATCAGATTCTATCCTAACCCTCCTCTAAGCCTGCTAGGTTTAATAATCTGCTACCTCTGCCCCCTTCTACCTTACAACGCAAACCCTTCCTAGTTAGCTTGCTATATAATAGCACTAAGGCAAACTTTTCCTCCTAGTAAATAACTATAGAATTTAAACTGCCTGTAGACAAGGTCTTTATTAGGGATAAGGAGGCAAGGTTTATATATATTTAGTCCTAGCTATTACCTATAGTCTAGTGCGCTATAGCACTATACTTTAAAGATAGTGCACGCAAGTGTTAGGATATAAGTAGGTTTCTTAACTACCTAGCGTTCTATTATAGTAACTATTATAGGCAGGAGCGCGCCTAAGTTATATTAGAACACTTATATTAGGGCTAAAATTAACCTTTTATAGAGTTCTTTATAAATTTTATATAGCTCCTTATATAGTTAGGAGGTTTATACTAGGATAATAAATAGAAGCTTTTATAACTTTAGCAATCTCTTAATAGTTATATGCGCTTAGTTTCCCTTAATAGGGGAGTCTCTAGGACAAACTATAATATAGCTATAGAGGAATATAAGATAATTGTAGTAGATATTAAAATAGCCTCTTTAGAACTAGGTTTTCTTTAGGCTAGTAAGTCTAAGGAACCCTAGTAGAAGTCTACCTTAGATTAGGACAGCAATATAAATATAGTAGAAGTAGTAGCCTTATTAAGTATACCTACTAAACTACTAATATTACGTCCTAACTAGATCCTATAGGACCTATTTAATGCATAGAAACTAGCAAAGGTCTATATCTAGTATAGATAGGGCAGTTATTTTATACGTGTATGTCCTAATACCCTATTACTATAACTAGTAGGTGTTAAGACAGTTATAGTATTAGTAAGCAGCCTTAATTTAGGAAACTAGCTACCTCTAACCCTAGGCTAAGTTAGGGGTATTATAACAAGGCTAGGCTAAAAATATCTAGCGCTTACTAGATGCCTAGGCTAGACTTAAACAAGGTTTATAGGTTAGCGCTAGGGTCTAGCACTATTATCTAAGGCTGTTTAGCTAAGATATATATATTATACTATATAAGGATTACTTAGCTTAAGTATTCTTATACGTACCTTTTAGACTATAGCTAAGTAGTACAGGTAGGGGAGATAACGTAGTATTTATTTCACAGGCAGGGCGCCTACCTTATTACAGGTATAAGGAGGACACTATAATAGAGGAATTATTAATAGTAGAGGCTATTAAGTGTCCTCTAGATATTAAGGCTAGGCTAAATAATCCTCCTTTCTTTATTCCTCTCCTCCTAGGTAGAGTAGAGAATATGCAAGTAATAGTTAATTTAGGGTGCTAGTGTTTTAGTGTAGTTAAGGAAAAGTTAGTAAAATAGATTAGTAGGAACTTTATTAATATTCCCCCGCAACCCTTATAATATACCTAGGGAATTACTAAGGGTATAAGAATTTTATAGTTAGTAGTATTAGACTATAATTTAAATAGTTAGTAGTCTTAGCTTTTAGCTTATATAGTACCTAGTCTCTCCTATTAACTAATACTAGGTAGACTATAGCTATATAGAGAGGGCGTTGTTATTAATATTCTATAAGGCAAATTAATAATTAGGAAGGCGGGAAATATAGTAGTACAAGAGAGCGGGAGACGCCTATATCCTACCTATATCTCTACTATCTTAGGTTTAGTTATAGTAGGGTTACTAAATTAAGGATCCTAATAGGAAGATATATAGGTACAAATTTTTGTAATAAATATACTAGATATTTTATAGGTAATATATAACTTGCGCCTAATAAAATATCTAGGAAGTATTAATAAGGGAGGTCCTAATAATATACACACTATCTATATTACTAGTAACACAGTTCCTTATAAACCTAAGTATAAAACTAGAAAGATAAAGTTGCTACTAGAACTATAAGAGTTTAAGGACCTGTTTAACAAAGAGTTAGTAAGCAGTTTACTACCTTATTAAGGTAGTATAGATTACTATATTTAGTTAATAACTCTCCTAGATAGAACCTAGCCTAACCCCCTATAGGGTCCCCTATACCCTATATTGTGTGATTAATTACTAGAACTAAGAATATAACTTACTAGATTAATAGATAAGGGCTAGATCTAAGCAAGCTCTTCTATAGCTAGAGTTCTAGTATTACTAGTAAAAAAGCTATTAGGTAGTTAGCATCTATATATAGACTACTAGATACTTAATAGTATAATAACCTTAGACTAATACCTACTACTACTTATTAAGGAAACTTTACGTATACTATCTAGTATAAGTTAGTTTATAAAAGTAGATATTTACGCTACCTTTTATAAAGTTAGAATAGTAGAAGGTTATAAGTCCTTAATAGCTTTCTACACCTAGTTTAGGTTATATAAATAGTTAGTATATCTATTTAGTCTTAGTAGTGCGCTATCTACTTTCTAATAATATATTAATACTATGCTTATAGAGTTACTTAGATTATATATAATAGCCTACCTTAATAATATCCTAATTTATTTAGGAGGAGACTAGTTTAACTATATAGAAAAAGTAAAGCGTGTACTTACACTATTAAAAGAAGTAGGACTATACCTAGACTTAGAGAAATATACTTTTAGTATTAAGGAGGTACGCTACCTAGGCTATATTATTAAGGCGGGCAAATTACTTAGACCTAACCCTAAAAAGCTTAGGGTAGTATAGGAATAGGAATCCCCTAGGAATATAAGAGAGGTAAGAAGTTTTCTAGGTTTTACTAACTTCTACTATAATTTTATTATAAAGTTTTCTAAAGTAGTAGCACCTTTAAACTAACTAACTAGGAGGAACACCCTATTCTAATAGGGAGAGGAAGAACAAAGTATATTTAATACGCTAAAAAAGGTGTTTATATTAGGACTAGTATTAATATAATAGGACCTAGCTAAAGAAATATTATTAAAAGCAGACTATTTAGGATATGCTCTTAGGGGTTGCTTATTACAAAAAGTTAGGGGCGTCTAGCGCCTAGTTACTTACTACTCTATAGTACTAACACTAGAGAGATAAAACTACACTATATATAATAAGGAATTACTTGCTATTATTAAGTATCTTAAAAGTTAGTTAGTAGAGTTATAGAGCGTTTATAAGCTATTTATAATATTTATAGACTATAAAAACTTAGAGTACTTTACTAGCCTTTAAAGCTTAAGTAAGTAATAGTGCTACTAGGTAGAGGAACTTTTAAAATATTAGTATATCCTATAGTATAGGCCTAGCTATCTTATAGGATAACCTAATACCTTAAGTAGATAACTATAAGATTTAAACTCCTCTAAAGCAATACTATAGTTAGTAATACGCCCTAAATTAATTTAGGTTATAGTGTTAGAAGTAGAGGAGGCGTCTAAGTTACTAAAGGGCGCTAGCCTCTTTGCTAACCTATATATATAGATACTATAGGACAAAGCAGTACTAGAAGATAAGATATACTAAGTACGTCTTAATATAGTTTAGAAAGGCGCTAGGTCTTTCCTAGTTTTAGCTAATATAAAGCAATAAATTAGGGACTATATAATTAGCGCACACAGCACTTTACTCTAGAGGGGTGTTATTTAGTTGCTAATATAGGAACCCCTTATAACTACTATTATATAGCAAGTATATAAATTAGGTTTAGTAGGATATCTAGGGAAGAATATAATATTTTAAATACTACGCTATAACTATTATTAGGATAGAATATTAGGAGATATTACATAGTATATTTAAAACTGCTATTATTACAGTGCTTATATCTCCTAGAAGCGCTAATAGGGTCTATTATAACCTATACTAGTTGCGTTATAATACTAGTCCTAAATATCTATAGATTTTATAGTTAACCTACCTATAAAAGATAATAGTAAACCCTAGTCCTTATTAGTTATTACTAATAGATTATCTAAATATATTTAGCTTAAAGTAATAGTCTCTATAGTAGCTAATTATTATGCAAGGATCTTCTAGGATAACTAGTAGTAGTTTTAGGGCTTCCTATCCTCTATTATTACTAACTAAGGTTTAGACTAGTTAGGATCCTTTTAGATAATATTATACTAGATAATAAAGATAAACTAGTTACTATCTACTATATACTACCCCTAGATAGACAGCAGGATAGAGTAGGCAAACTAAGAAGTATAGGTAGTGCTACGCATAATAGTATGCTTTAAGCAGACTAACTAGCCTAATTACCTACTAGCCTGCTAACTTGCACTTAATAATAGGGACTCTAGTATAACTAGTATTAGCCTAAATCTACTTTTAAATAGGTATACTATAGACACGCTATAAAAGATAATATTACTACTAGTAAAGCCTAAGAATCCTTATAGAGAAGCTGTAACGTTCTTATTACACCTATAGAGGGGTATAGAGCTAGCGTAAGCTACTATTATATTCTAATAGTAATAATAATAGGAAGTAATAAACTAGTCTTAATGCCTAGCTAAAAAGTTCCTAAAAGGTAATATAGTTTAGTTTATAATACGTAATATAAAGATAAACTAACTAAGTAAAAAGTTTAACTAGCTATAGGTTAAGTATAAAGTAATAGAAGTCCCTACTCTAATTATAGTAGTATTAGACTTACTAGGGAACTTATATAAGACTATATATATAGATCTACTAGAGAGAGCTACTAATAACCTACTACTAAGCTAGAAGCTTTAGGACTTATAACTAGGCCTAATAGTTACTCTAGAAAATAAAGACGCAATACTAGATAAATAGGAAGTAGAAGAGATCCTTTATGCAAAGAATATAAGAGGAAAAGGGAAGTGTTAAGTCCTAGTAAAATAAAAGGGGTATATTAATCTAATATAGCACCTGCTAGAGGTAGTATAGGATACTAAGGCTCTAGATAGGTTTAAGGAAAGGTATAGGGATATTATGCATAATAATAGCCTAATATATATAAAAGCTAGGAAGTAAGGGTAGAAGAAAACTAGAATAATAACTTAGACCTTTATTATAATTAAGAAGTAGAAAGGTATTAGAGATATCTTTTATTTATCCTTATAACACTCTAAGTAAGTGCCCTACTACTAAAGTTTTATAAGGTAGCTAATAATTAGGTAGTAGTATCTATACTATTACTATCTATAACTAACCTCTCTCTAGCCCCCCCTAAACTATTATTTATATTATCCTAACGCCTCTATATCTCTTAGCAATAGTAGTAACGCTTGCGCGCAGCGTAGGTAGGGGAGGACTTAGTTAACAAGTATAAGCAATAGTAGTAGCAGCAGTAGGAGGAGGGCAGTGCTTTAACAGTTTACTAACGCGCAGCACCCTAGGCCTAAAGAAAGTAAATATTAGAATATATAAAAGGGAATAAAGGGAAATTAATACTAATAATAAAAGTCTTAATACTACAGGTAGTGCGCTTAGCAGCGCTCTTAAGCCTATTAATATAAAGGTTAGTTTAGGCCTAGGTCTTATTTATATACTAGTTAATACACTAGAAGGTAACACTGTTATGGACTGGCCTTAAGGGAGAATGTAATGAGCGTTAATAATAGTATTTAGTATCTTAAAGGAGAGGTAAGCCCTCCACGCCTTTTTATAGGTGTCTAGTGTGTTCGCTTAGTAGTAGTGTTAGACTTAGTCTATCTTGTGTTAGACCTAGGCTTAGGCATAAGCCTAAGCCCTTTACATACCCCTAACCTTCCCCTATAAGCTATTGTAAAATCGTCTTTCTAGGGGTCTAGGGTTATATCTTTATCCTCTATAATCTATATTAGGCTTTATTACTATATTTTTTAGTTTTATTATTATATCTTTATATTCCTTCCTAATTTGTAACAGGCCTGTATGTTAAGCAGTACGCGTGCGTAGCGTCTATGCGCTTATTTTAGCACCCTACTATAAAAGTTCTAATATAGCTATCCTACCCTACTATAAATTTCCTAAACTTACTTTGTTATACAGCAGATTTTCCTAGCTAATTAGTCTTATCTCTACTCTTTTTCTATTAATTTAGCCTATATAGCCTCTATTATATCTCTATCTACTACTACTAGTGCTAGTAGTAGGGAACTACTATAAGGTAGTTAGACCCCGCGCTAGGCCTACTAAGATAACGTGCGTACTTTTAATGTTCTCCCTATATTTCCTGCACTAACTTCTGCTTAGCACACATCTCCCTAAACACAGTTACTTAGTGTCCTATTATTTCTAGTAACTTAGATAATAAGGAATATAATAGTAGCTTTGTAAAGCTGCTTCCCTATAATTAGTATATTAACTAGCTTTATCTCTTTAGCAAGTGTAACTATTAGGAAGGTAGTAGTAAGTTCCCCTTAATTTTTGTTTTCTTTGTAGCAAGTTCTAACTGTGTCTAGGGCGCTTATACAAGTTCTACTATTATAGCCACAAGACCTATACTTAATTAGAAGCTATCTTTACTAATAATCCTAACATTTGCTAAGCCCTCTATAACTAGCTTTAGTTTTATTATAGTTACTAGGAGAATTGCCTCTATATTATAAAGAAAGGGACCCTTAGCACTTTTATAGGGAAACCTACTAAAGGCACCTATTACTAGTTTATGCTATAGTTCTACTAGCTCTACTATTATTTTAAGGATCTTATATTAAGGGCTTAAACTAATAACGCTATTGCTCTGCTTGCCCCTACTACCTACTTGCGCGCCTATAATTAGTATTAGCTTAGTACTATTATTCTATCTACTACTAGTACTCTAGCGTTTCTACTTTAGTCTACTATTATACCTTTGCGTAGTGGTTATAGTAATAACAACGTTATATAGCTTACTGCTGCTACTAGTATTACCTTCTAGCGTATTAACTAGTGTATAAACAAGACCTAGGCCTAAACTAACCTTTGTATTAATTAGCTTAAGAGCGCTGCTAAGCGTACTACCTAAGGTATTAAGACTCTTATTATTAGTGTTGATTTTCCCTTATTTCCTTTGTATCTATTCTAATATTTATTTTCTTTAGGCCTAGGGTGCTACGCGTTAGCTAGCTATTAAAGCACTACCCTCCTCCTGCTACTGCTACTGCCGCCGTTTATACTTGTTAACTAAGTTGTCCCCTACCTGCGCCGCGCGTAAGCGCCACTACTATTGCTAAGAGATATAGAGGCGTTAGAATAATATAAATAATAGTTTAGGGGGGGCTAAAGAGGGGTTAGTTATAGATAGTGACGTTATAGATACTACTACTTAATTATTAGCTACACTATAAAACTTTAGTAGTAAGGCACTTGCTTAGAGTGTTATAAGGAGAAATAAAAGATATCTCTAATACCTTCCTACTTCTTAATTATAACAAAGGTCTAAGTTATTATTCTAGTTTCCTTTTGCCCTTACTTCCTAGCTTTTATATATATTAGGCTATTATTATGCGTGGCATCCCTATACTATTCCTTAAACCTATCTAGAGCCTTAGTATCCTGCACTACCTCTAACAGGTGCTATATTAGATTAATATACCCCCTCTATTTTACTAGGACTTAATACTTCCCTTTTTCCCTTGCATTCTTTGCACAAAGGATCTCTTCTACTTCCTATTTATCTAGTATTGCATCTTTATTTTCTAGAGTAACTATTAGACCTAGTTATAAGTCCTTAAGCTTCTAGCTTAGTAGCAGGTTATTAGCTACTCTCTCTAGTAGATCTATATATATAGTCTTATATAAGCTCCCTAGTAAGTCTAATACTACTATAAGTAGAGTAGGAACTTATATTACTTTATACTTTACCTGTAGCTAGTTAAACTTTTTACTTAGTTAGTTTATCTTTATATTATATATTATAAACTAAACTATATTGCCTTTTAGGAACTTTTTAGCTAGGCGTTAGGACTAGTTTATTACTTCTTGTTATTATTACTATTAGAACGTAATAGTAGCTTGCGCTAGTTCTACACCCCTCTATAGGTGTGATAAGAACGCTACCGCCTCTCTATAAGGATTCTTAGGCTTTACTAGTAGTAATATTATCTTTTAGAGCGTGTCTATAGTATACCTATTTAAAAGTAGATTTAGGCTAATACTAGTTATACTAGAGTCCCTATTATTAAGTGCAAGTTAGCAGGCTAGTAGGTAATTAGGCTAGTTAGTCTGCTTAAAGCATACTATTATGCGTAGCACTACCTATACTTCTTAGTTTGCCTACTCTGTCCTGCTGTCTATCTAGGGGTAGTATATAGTAGATAGTAACTAGTTTATCTTTATTATCTAGTATAATATTATCTAAAAGGATCCTAACTAGTCTAAACCTTAGTTAGTAATAATAGAGGATAGGAAGCCCTAAAACTACTACTAGTTATCCTAGAAGATCCTTGTATAATAATTAGCTACTATAGAGACTATTACTTTAAGCTAAATATATTTAGATAATCTGTTAGTAATAACTAATAGGAACTAAGGTTTACTATTATCTTTTATAGGTAGGTTAACTATAAAATCTATAGATATTTAGGACTAGTATTATAACGCAACTAGTATAGGTTATAATAGACCCTATTAGCGCTTCTAGGAGATGTAAGCACTATAATAATAGTAGTTCTAAATATACCACGTAACGTCTCCTAATATTCTATCCTAATAATAGTTATAGTGTAGTATTTAAAATATTGTGTTCTTCCCTAGATATCCTACTAAACCTAATTTATATGCTTACTATATAATAGTAGTTATAAGGGGTTCCTATATTAGCAACTAAATAACACCCCTCTAGAGTAAAGTGCTGTGTGCGCTAATTATATAGTCCCTAATTTATTGCTTTATATTAGCTAAAACTAGGAAAGACCTAGCGCCTTTCTAAACTATATTAAGACGTACTTAGTATATCTTATCTTCTAGTACTGCTTTGTCCTATAGTATCTATATATATAGGTTAGCAAAGAGGCTAGCGCCCTTTAGTAACTTAGACGCCTCCTCTACTTCTAACACTACAACCTAAATTAATTTAGGGCGTATTACTAACTATAGTATTGCTTTAGAGGAGTTTAAATCTTGTGGTTACCTGCTTAAGGTATTAGGTTATCCTATAAGACGGCTAGGTCTATACTATAGGATATACTAATATTTTAAAAGTTCCTCTGCCTAGTAGTACTATTACTTGCTTAAGCTTTAAAGGCTAGTAAAGTACTCTAGGTTTTTATAGTCTGTAAATATTATAAATAGCTTATAAATACTCTGTAGCTCTGCTAACTAACTTTTAAGACACTTAATAATAGCTAGTAGTTCCTTATTATATATAGTGTAGTTTTATCTCTCTAGCGTTAGTGCTGCAGAGTAGTAAGTAACTAGGCGCTAGACGCCCCTAACTTTTTGTAATAAGCAACCCCTAAGAGTGTATCCTAAATAGTCTACTTTTAATAATATTTCTTTAGCTAGGTCCTATTGCGTTAGTACTAGTCTAGATATAAATGCCTTTTTTAGTGCATTAAATACACTCTATTCTTCCTCTCCCTATTAGAATAGGGTGTCCTTCCTAGTTAGTTAGTTTAAAGGCGCTACCACTTTAGAAAACTTTGCGATAAAATTATAGTAGAAGTTAGCAAAACCTAGAAAACTCCTTACCTCTCTTATATTCCTAGGGGATTCCTATTCCTATACTACCCTAAGCTTTTTAGGCTTAGGTCTAAGTAATTTGCCTGCCTTAATAATATAGCCTAGGTAGCGTACCTTCTTAATACTAAAAGCATATTTCTCTAAGTCTAGGTGTAGTCCTACTTCTTTTAATAGCATAAGTACACGCTTTACTTTTTTTATATAGTTAAACTAGTCTCCTCCTAAATAAATTAGGATATTGTTAAGGTAGGCTATTGTATATAATCTAAGTAACTCTGTAAGCGTAGCATTAATATATTATTAGAAAGTAGATAGCGCACTACTAAGACTAAATAGATATACTAACTATTTATACAACCTAAACTAGGTACAGAAAGCTATTAAGGGCTTATAACCTTCTACTATTCTAACTTTATAAAAGGTAGCGTGAATATCTACTTTTATAAACTAATTTACGCTAGATAGTGTGCGTAAAGTTTCCTTAATAAGTAGTAGTAGATATTAGTCTAATATTATTATGCTATTAAGTATCTAGTAATCTATATAAAGGCGCTAACTACCTAATAGCTTCTTTACTAGTAATACTAGAGCTCTAGCTATAGAAGAGCTTGCTTAGATCTAGCCCTTATCTATTAATCTAGTAAGTTATATTCTTAGTTCTAGTAATTAATCACGCAATATAGGGTACAGGGGACCCTATAGGGGGTTAGGCTAGGTTCTATCTAGGAGAGTTATTAACTAAACATAGTAATCTATACTGCCTTAATAAGGCAGCAAACTGCTTGCTAACTCTTTGTTAAACAGGTCCTTAAACTCTTATAGTTCTAGTAGCAACTTTATCTTTCTAGTTTTGTGCTTAGGTTTATAGGGAACTATATTATTAGTAATATAGATAGTGTGTATATTAATAGGACTTCCCTTACTAATACTTTCTAGATATTTTATTAGGCGTAAGTTATATATTACCTATAAAATATCTAGTATATTTATTATAAAAATTTGTACCTATATATCTTCCTATTAGGATCCTTAATTTAGCAACCCTGCTATAACTAAACCTAAGATAATAGAGATATAGGTAGGATATAGGCGTCTCCCGCTCTCTTGTACTACTATATTTCCCGCCTTCCTAATTATTAATTTGCCTTATAGAATATTAATAACAACGCCCTCTCTATATAGCTATAGTCTACCTAGTATTAGTTAATAGGAGAGACTAGGTACTATATAAGCTAAAAGCTAAGACCGCTAACTATCTAAATTATAGTCTAATGCCACTAACTATAAAATTCTTGTACCCTTAGTAATTCCCTAGGCATATTGCAAGGGTCGCGGGGGAATGTTAATAAAGTTCTTACTAATCTATCTTGCTAACTTTTCCTTAACTATACTAAAACACTAGCACCCTAAATTAACTATTACTTGTACGTTCTCTACTCTGCCTAAGAGAAGGGGAATAAAGAAAGGAGGATTATTTAACCTAGCCTTAATATCTAGGGGATACTTAATAGCCTCTGCTATTAATAATTCCTCTATTATAGTATCCTCCTTATACCCCTAACTTAGCCTAAGGTTAGGGGTGGCTAGTTTCCTAAATTAGGGCCGCTTGCTAATGCTGCAACTGTCTTAACACCTACTAGTTATAGCAACAGGGTATTAGGGTATGCACGCATAAAATAACTACCCTATCTATACTAGGTGTAGACCTTTGCTAGTTTCTATATATTAAATAGGTCCTGTAGGATCTAGTTAGGACGTAATATTAGTAGTTTAGTAGGTGCACTTAATAAGGCTACTACTTCTACTATATTTGTGTCGCTGTCCTAATCTAAGTTAGACTTCTACTAGGGTTCCTTAGACTTACTAGCCTAAAGAAAGCCTAGTTCTAGAGAGGCTATTTTAATATCTACTATAATTATCTTATATTTCTCTATAGCTACGTTGTAGTTTGTCCTAGAGACTCCCCTATTAAGGGAAACTAAGCGCATATAACTATTAAGAGATTACTAAAGTTATAAAAGCTTCTATTTATTATCCTAGTATAAACCTCCTAACTATATAAGGAGCTATATAAAATTTATAAAGAACTCTATAAAAGGTTAATTTTAGCCCTAATATAAGTGTTCTAACGCAACTTAGGCGTGCTCCTGCCTGTAATAGTTGCTATAATAGAACGCTAGGTAGTTAAGAAACCTGCTTATATCCTAACGCTTGCGTGCCCTATCCTTAAAGTATAGTACTATAGCGCGCTAGACTATAGGCGATAACTAGGACTAAATATATATAAACCTTGCCTCCTTATCCCTAATAAAGACCTTATCTGCACGCAGTTTAAACTCTATAGTTATTTGCTAGGAGGAGAAGTTTGCCTTAGTGCTATTATATAGCAAGCTAACTAGGAAAGGTTTGCAGTGTAAGGTAGGAGAGGGCAGAGGTAGCATGTTATTAAACCTAGCAGGCTTAGAGGAGGGTTAGGATAGAATCTAATTGCGTATTTCCTTGTTCTATTAACGTAGTACAGCTATTATAGCAGAGTCTTAAGCCTATTATTCTATTAATCTATAAACCTGTTGTATTAGCCTTTCTACTATATTAGGTTGCACCTAGTTATTCTAAATATCTAGCGCGTCTATCTCTTATTACTATTATAGTATATTTAGAAGAAGATACTAAAATATTATAGACTAGCCTTAAGGGAGAATACAATAAGTGTTAATAATAGTATTTAGTATCTTAAAGGAGAGGTAAGCCCTCTACGCCTTTTTATAGGTGTCTAGTGTGTTCGCTTAGTAGTAGTGTTAGACTTGGTCCGTCTTGTGTTAGACCCAGGCTTGGGCATAAGCCTAAGCCCTTCACAAACACTAGTAGTAGTAGCAAGCTATATAATATTATTATTGCTATAACTACTATATAAAGGCGTAATAGTAGACTAAAGTAGAAATACTAGAGTACTAGTAGTAGATAGAATAATAGCACTAAGCTAATACTAATTATAGGCGCGCGAGTAGGTAGTAGGGGCAAGTAGGGTAATAGTATTATTAGTCTAAGCCCTTAATATAAGATCCTTAAAATAGTAGCAGAGCTAGTAGAACTATAGCACAAACTAGTAATAGGTGCCTTTAGTAGGTTTCCCTATAAAGGTGCTAAGGGTCCCCTTCTTTATAATATAGAGGCGATCCTCCTAGTAACTATAATAAAACTAAAGCTAGTTACAAAGGGCTTAGCAAATATTAGGATTATTAGTAAGGATAGCTTCTAATTAAGTATAGGTCTTATAGCTATAATAGTAGGACTTGCACAAGCGCCCTAGATATAGTTAGAACTTGCTATAAAGAAAATAAAATTAAGGGGAACTTACTACTACCTTCCTAATAGTTATACTTGCTAAAGAGATAAAGCTAGTTAATATACTAATTATAGGGAAGCAGCTTTATAAAACTACTATTATATTCCTTATTATCTAAGTTACTAGAAATAATAAAGCTACTAAGCAACTATATTTAGGGAGGTGTATGCTATATAAAAAGTTAGTGCAGGAAATATAGGGAGAATATTAAAAGTACGCACCTTATCTTAGTAGGCCTAGCGTGGGGTCTAACCGCCTTATAGTAGATCCCTACTACTAGCACTAGTAGTAGCAGATAGGGATATAATAAGGGCTAGATAGGGGGGATTTAATAGAGAAAGAGTAGAGAGAAGGGCTAATTAGGGGGAAAAATCTATTGTGTAACAAAGTAAGTTAGGAAATTTATAGTAGGGTAGGACAGCTATATTAGAACTTTTATAGTAGGGTGCTAAAATAGGCGCATAGACGCTACACGCGCGTACTGCTTAATATATAGGCCTATTATAAATTAGGAAGAAATATAAAGATATAATAATAAAATTAAAAAATATAGCAATAAAGCCTAATATAGATTATAGAGGACAAAGATATAACCCTAGACCCCTAGAAAGACAATTTTACAATAGTTTATAGGGGAAGGTTAGGGGTATATAAAGGGCTTAGGCTTATGCCTAAGCCTAGGTCTAACACAAGATAGACCAAGTCTAACACTACTACTAAGCGAACACACTAGACACCTATAAAAAGGCGTGGAGGGCTTACCTCTCCTTTAAGATACTAAATACTATTATTAACGCTTATTGCATTCTCCCTTAAGGCCAGTCTATAACACTTAAGGCTAGTCTATAACAGCTAAAATATAAGGTTAAGTAGGTTAGATATAATTTAGATCCTATTTAGTATCCTACCTCTAACTTTATAGGTGCCCCCTATAAATTATAGGTATTCTACTAATAGTATCTAGATTAGCTAGGTCCCCTATATAGCTTACTAAGATAGATTTAAGCCTAGGAAAAAGGTAAAGAGGATCTAATATTAGTTTATAATAATTATATCTAATATTAGAACTAATTTATATCTTATTTAGCTATATATTAGGCTATTAACTACTATCTATTACTATTATTCTTATTATCATTTATTATTATATCCTATTTAGAACTAACCTAGAACCCTTAAGGTTCCTAGGACACTACCCCTAGGAAACCTCTTTATTCTATATCTATCTCTCTATTAGAACCTAGTTTAGACTTTATATTAGCTAAGATAGCACCTAGACTAGGATTCTTAGCTAGCTTCTAGATAACTAGTGTAGTAGGGTTTAGAGCAGGTGCAGGAGTAGGGGTAGGAGCTAGGACTAATTTAGACTTCTTCTTATAGAACGCCTTTATCTTAGCCTATAATAGGAAGGTTACCTCCTAATTTAGTACTAATTCCTCCTTAAGTTTATTAATAGCCCTTATTAAGCCCCTAACTACTAAGACTATCTTATAAATACTATTCTAAAGCTAATATAAATTAGATATAGTAGTATAATATATAGCTATAAGGATCTTAGTAGCTTCTATACCCTTAGTCTAAGTATTAGTAATAGTAACGCACTTAGCTAGGTTTTAGGTAGTTTCTTAAATAGTAGCCTTAAACTACTTAATATCCTTCTAATAAGTAACTATAGCTTCCTTATCCTTATCCCTTTTAGTAGGGTTTACTACTAGGCTATAGTACTTATCTAGAGCACCCCTAAGGGTAGAGTACTCTTAGCTAATAAAAGAAGAAATCTACTAGGATTAGTAAAGGAACCCTATTAGACTTAGATACTTACTAGATTATAATACTTATTCTAGGAGATATAGTACTAGCACTTCTTAGAATTCTTTAACTTAAAATTAAAATTATTAAACCTACCCCTAGCTAGAGCCCTAACTACCCTTATATAAAGAGCGTAACAAGTAATAGGGAGGACTTCTAGTAGTACTAGTACTAGTATAGCTAAAGCTTCTAATTTAGATTAGTAACTACTTAATTATATAGATTAAATACTTACTAGATTTTAGATAGATTAGGTTAAATAATTAAAAAATTAGAGATATAAGAATAAGAAAGTTAGTAGGTAGAGGGCTAGTTATATATAAGCTAAGGATAGGGGTCTATACCCTAAGAATAAGAAGTAAAGATAAAAGTAGAGGTAAAGGTGGATTTATTTTATAAAAAGCTTTTCTTTAATAAGGGATCTAAACCTAATCCTAAGGATAGGGACTATCCTTTCTCTATAGGAGGGGGTAGTGTAATAATAGAGTAGAATTACCTACCTATTATTCTATACTAAGTTAGGCCTAATAAAGGCCTAACTTACTAATATATATAGAGAATAGCTCGCCTATAGTTAGGATAGGTATATTCTTCTTGTCCTTTTATACTAGACCTATAGGTGTAGGAATCTTATCCTTTTCTATACAGACGCGCACTCCTATATACCTTTAAGTTGTATAGGATACCTTTTAGATGCCCTACCTACCTAACTCGTTACACTCTACTTCTTATCTTTAAGAAGGTCTTAGCTCTTACCTACTTACTTCCTTACTAGAAAGGATAGTATAGAGTGTTAGGCAAGCTTAGGGCTATTAGTTTATTAGTATAGATCTTACTAAGTATTATAAAGGAAAAATTCTTATATAGATTATATATATTAGGATATAGCTATACCTAGAGAAGTATTACTAGTACTAAGTCCCCCTACTAGAAGAGTTATAGCACTTACTATTAGACTTATTAAAGAGTATAGAGTATAGATAATTTAGATAAGTTTTAGTATAATAAATACTAGGCTCTCTATAATAAGAGGATCTTAGGGTCTCCTTAGAAGCTAGAGAGGGAGTAGGAGAAGAAGTAAGGGTATTAGGTAGGGTCTAGGGAGGAGTAGGAGCTAGAGTTAGAGCTAGAGGGGTAAGAGCTAAGGTAGGAGCGCCCTTCCTTAGCTTCTTAATTTTAGCTATAGTAGTAGTAGCTATATACTTAGCTACTACACACTCTATAATAGCCTTATACTTAGTAGTAGTATACTCTTCTTTAGTAGTAGTAGCTTTAGTAATAGTAGCTTTAGTAGTGTAAGAGGTAATAAGGGTAGTATAGGTAGAGTAAGTATAAGTAGTAGATTTTAACTTTAACTAAGATATAGGTTAGTAGGGATATAAGTATAGTTTAGATTTTTAAAGTTATATAATCTTATAATTTAAGCTATAGTAAAGATTATAGTTAGGTAGATAGAGTTATAAAGCTTAGTTTAGATAATATCTAAGTATATAAGTATAGGCTAAATAAAGAAGGTGCACTAGTTAGTATCTAAAAGGTAAGCTAATTTAACCCTTTAGATATATAACACTCTAATTAGCTATACTACCTACTAACTATAAGTATAACTATAATAATAAAAGATCTACCTATACCTAGAGGGTGTGTTATAGGAGGGATATTAACTAGATTATAGAGTATCTTAATCTAATTAATCCTAATTAATACCCCTATATAACCTACTATCTAATTAACTACTAGCTTACTACTAAGTACCTAATAAAAAGTAGGAGCTCTAGTAAGGAAGGTTTACTAATTATTTACCTTCTAGTAAGGGTAGCTAAAGCTCTATATATATAAGTCTAATTGTAGTAGATATAATCTAATAATCTATCTCCTAAATTATTCCTAACCTTAGTAACTAGATTTCTATAGTATTTATACCGCCTATAATTACGTTATCTATCTATCTTAGGCTACGTTGGCCTATGTCCTAATAACCAAGACTAAAAGGGGTAAAGAAGATTATCTTTACGCTATACGCATATATAACATAATAATAAGTTAAAATATTTCTACTACTAGGAGGCAGTGATAATAGAGGTAATAGAGGTGTTAGTAGAGGTAGTAAAGAAGATTAAAGAAAAGAGGAGTAAAAATACTTAAATAGTTAGTAGGTGTAACAACGCAGGTAGGTAGGAGTATCTAAAAGGGATCTAATACGACTTAAGGGTACATAGGAGTGCGCGTCTATATAGAAAAGAATATAATTCCTATACCTATAGGTCTTATCACTATAGTAAAAAATTATTTACTATAGAATAGTACGCTAGAAGTTTACTATATAGGTGTAAACTAACCTTGTATATACCTATAAATAGGTTTAAAGTAGTAGTTTACTTTTATAGTAGGGGTTTAAATTAAGTATAAAAAGTAGTTTTATTTCTATTATACGCTATAATACCTAACTAAGACTAAAAGGGGTAGAAAGATTAGCTTTACGCTATACGCACATATAACATAATAATAAGTTATAATAGTTTTACTAATAGGAGGTGGTGGTGGTAGAGGTGGTGGTAGAGGTAGTAGAGGTGGTGGAGGTAGTAGAGGTAGTGGAGGTAGTGGAGGTGGTGGTAGAGGTGGTGGTAGAGGTGGTGGTAGAGGTGGTAAAGAAGATTAAAGAAAGGAGGGGTAAAATACTTAAATAGTTAGTAGGAAACTAGTTATTATAGTACTACGTAATACTAGTAGATTAATAGAAGTAGAAATAAAAGTAGTTTACTTTCGTGGCATACATAGTATAGTAAACCCTATTTAGGTTTACTTCTTTACCTAAACCACTTCTTAGTATACTTTAGATACATATGGCTACTGTAAACCGGTTTTGTACCGTAGTGAGCGCAAGTCGACGACATTATAATAAACAGAAAATTTATTTGTAATACACGATTCGCGCTAGCATTAATTGGGTGGTACCATAAAGTTGGTTGATTTCGATACAGTACCTGATAGGGCAGTTAAAGCTATCATTGTTGGTGATTAGGACACGGGGATATCATATTCAACGAATGAAAGAGCGATTTGTGCTTCGACAGACCCAGAAAAAAGAGCCATAGTTCCGAGGAGAAGAATAAATTTTAGGGTTCAAGTATGTACAATAAAATCGAAGATCGCATCCTAATCCATGATATGCTGACTGTACTACGGGTTCTCAGTACGACAAGTGTAACCAGAGACACCAGTTCTGGGGCCAGTCAAACCTACGCCGCCACATTGCTCCCACCCTCCGGACATATTCAATGCAACCCCACGGGCGAGGGAGATGTCATTAACACACGGCTTTCACTAGCTTCCTAGTAGGAGCTATTCGCCAGCCGCGGCTGATGAGTTCACGAGTAATGACTAGGTAGAGAATCTGAGTATTGCAGCCGATGACCTCCAGCTATTCTATGGCTTAGCTGGGGGCTATATATTCATGTTGAGGATTTGGGTGGCAGATGACAGCTTAGTCACCTAGGCGGTAGATTATCAGCATGCCGCATTGTGAGAGTCAGTATTCGGCTGACCCATGTTTGAGGACTATTGTTGCCCATCCCCGCCTGACGCAGATAGAGCAAGGATCCTGGCTGCAGCATGTTCAGCCATCACGACAATGTATGATGTTGGGTTGGTGTAGATGTGCCTGTGTTACATTAGCTTGGATTAACAGACAAGTTGAACAAGCCACTGACCCTGGGAAAAGAGAAGCGTCAACGACATGAATATTCTCGGTGCCATAGACTTGAGTGTTTAGATCGACAACGGAGGTTCCACCAGAGAGACCACTATCGGTACCTAACTTAGCTGTACCAATCCAGTGGTTGGCACGACGTGCAGCGGGGGTCTTAGGAAGCTAGGGAGCAAAGTCAGCATATTTAGTACAGAGGTAGATGTGACATACACTAGCAACATATGCTTCAACCGTCATGTTAGAAGGTGGAACCTGGAACTCAATAGCGGGATTCTTTTGGATGGCCTTCATCATGCTTTTGATTCCAGCAACAACGACGCCAGTGTCAGCTTCGTTCTGGAGGTATGGCGCTTTGCTGACGTAGACCCCGAGACCGCCATTGATGGAAAGTGAACCCCTGGAGGTGGAGCCATGACCAAGGTACTGGCTAATAGTCAAATGCCGGGTATCGTTGGCACCAGGACCCTCGACACGAGCAGTCCACTGGAGTGAACGATCAATGCCATCCGATCCCTTAATGACTTCCCAAGCGAGGGGACCAATATTTGGCGCGGACTGCGCGAGAATACCAGATCGCTTGTTAAGGTATAAATCCTTGTCTGTCTCGATCGGCTTGTCCCACGCATCGTAAAAGTTGTAGTGCGAGATGTTAGGATGCCTGATGACAAGATCAGTGTTGACGTGGTCGTTCAAATTCTGACCAACTGGAAGATTGATCCAAGAAGACTCATTGATGAAAGTGGCTCCATCAATAGTGCTGTTTTTGACAATGGTGAGCTGATCCTTGGGTCCAATGCCACTGCGGAAAAGAACTTTGGTTGTTCCGAAAGCGCCTCCTGAAAGGATGACACGACCCCCTGGGTTAAGATTGACGGTCCCGCAGTAGCCACCGCCACCAATACCATTCTCGAGCTCGACACCAGTAGCTCTACCTCCGGTGCGAACAATGCGACGAACCATGGTATTAGTCCAGAGCTTGAAGTTCTTGCGCGCAAGGGCGGTGACCAAGTATGAGCCGAGAGGGCCTTGCCGCTGTCCGTTCTCGTACATGAATGGCGAATGTGAGTATGTTCTGTTTTTCTGGTTCTGCTGATCATTCGCAGTCACATACTTCCAACCATCAGCACCCAGAGCTCCGGATAAAACATCGAAGCCCTCCTGCTTGTAGCGCTTGCCTTCCATCGAAGGAGTGTCTGTACCAGGGATGCGCTTGAAAACGCGGTCGACGGCGCCCTTGATATCCCCTGACTTCCAGCCTCTAGGAAAATTGTAGTCGAAGTCGACGTCAACAGGCTTCCACCAGAGCGCTGCATTTACAGCAGTGCCACCACCAAGGACACAGCCAGCCATCTGATCGATGTCGGTGCAAGCAACCCCAGCTGAGTCTACCCATATCTGGTTACAAAGACCGGGTACATCGAAGCGAGTGAGATTGTTACTTGTCGCCCATTCGGGACCCATGGTCCCTCCAAACCGTGCTAAGGAAGGTGGGCCTTTCTCGATCAGAAGCACCGTTTTTCCAGATTCAGAAAGTTTGTCAGCAACGGGTATGCCACCGGCACCACCACCTACTATGATATAATCATATGCATTAGTAGGTGCTGGAGACCCAACACACGTGACGGGGCCGGTAGGAGTAGGTGTTGGGCTTGGCTGGCCTGGCAGCGTTGACGTAGGACTCTCTGGCGGAGTTCCTGGTACCAGCGTTACCCAGTCGAAATACTTTTGGTTTCTTGCGTCTGCTACTGTGATGCCGAATTGCGATTGACCCTTGTTGTGAAAGACCCAGGTTCCAGAATAGATCGTGCTGTGCTGTGCCCAGCCAATGACCTGAACCTCAGACGGTATTTGAGAGCCTGTGGCGCCGTTTTGGTTCCAGGTCCAACATTTCTGACAGCGGTAGATGAGCTCGAAGTGTGTGTCGTTGACCGCGTGTGAAATCTGGGAGATGATCGCGTCACCAGTGTAGTCCTGAGGCGTTACATAGCCACTGCAATCTGATCAGTACCGGGAGTCACACAATGTCGATATACACTTACCCAGCCCAAACAAATTTTGTCTTGACGGAGTCTGCCTCTGGCCAAGCCACAAGTAATAGGGAATTAGGCATGCCACCTCCATGACTGATACCAGTCCATCCCTGCCTGTTTGCCTCCAGTGAACCTTTCTTAAAGAGGTGAGTCAAAGTCTTTGAAAACCACGAGAAATCATACCAAATACCCGATGTACTCATCATTGTTACCAGTAGGCTCGCCAGGTAGCACATAGCCCCACTCCAGCCCTCCAGGGGTTTGGTCTGAACTGACTGTTTGTCGCCTAAAATGGTCAGGACGATCATTTCGAAGAGGCATAAATCATATACCAGAACTCAATACCAGTGCCGGCATGGGTGAATTTGTCTTGAGCATATGCTGACAAAGAAACTGTGAGTGTCAGTCACGGGAATGTCATGTAAAAGGGATCGTGACAGTACAAAGAGGAGACAGCAGCGAAGCCACGCGAACGAGTGACGAGCCCTTCATGGTGAAACCTTCCTACAAGTCGGTAGGTATCCGTTGTAAATGAACCGTGCACCGGCAATACAGACGACAAAGACAAAGTCCAGTCGATTGCCCGTAGGTAGGCATGTTATATACTATACAACAATGGGTGACCTTGCGGCACAGCAGACGCCAGATGATGGCTAAAACTAAGACCGGGATACCAAGGCCTTGACAGGGTTGCTATCATTGAGCAGAGTAAAAGAGAGGTAAACGAGCTCCCTCAACCAGGTCCAGAATATGAGCACCCGCATGAAAATTGCCGAAACGATGAAGCTGATGATCATCAGATGAGCTGCGATTGGCCCCCACGAAAACAACAACACTTTGGGTAAGATTCGAGGTTAACCGTTAATTTGTTTGAAGCTAATGGTGACATGGGAGGTTGATTGATGTATATTGAAAGAGGAAACCAGGGCAGCGCAGGGGCGACGGCCAGGTGGCTAGCCATGTTGGACTTCTCCACAATCATTTATCACATGGGCTGCAGGGGAACGTCTGGCCAGACGGCTTAAATTGGGCCTCCAAAAAAAGCGCCGCAAATACATATTCTGCTACAAGACATGTTTCCGGAAACACGACAAGCTTTTGTGTTCCTGACGACGTGGAACCGCTTCGAGAAACTCGGTCCTACCTTCTCTCCGATCGTTGCACGAGGCTGAACCAGACCAAGATATGACTACTCGCAACAAGCCTGGACGCGTTTCATGAATTGAAGATCGACCCAGTTCAGTACCTGCCAATATATTATATTGCAACCCTCTTCGCACTACATTGTGTTAGCTCGCACGCGCCTGAATCGTACGTTCTGCCTGTAATGAAGCATTGATTCTTCCGCCGGCATTTCATTTTGCTTTTATCACACCAACACCCCACCAACACCACACCAAGGATGTGCAAGCACTGGTCAATTCGCACTCATTTGCCGGACGCCACACGCGAAGCCTCACAGTCTCAGTGGCATTTATCACAATGGCGCGTGATAGTGCACCTTTATTTCATAGTCTATCGCATATATTGACGGGCTAGAAGACTAGGAATTGGAATTGGGCAGTGATCCATTTGTGGGATGCCAACACTGCTCTGAAGATTGTGACGACATTGTTTAGATGCCTCCGTGTCGGTTCAGATTAGCTTGAGAGACGGGCCAGAGATCTCAAGAGATGATCATATAGGGACCAAGGTCATCGTGTTGCTGCGTAGTGGTAATGCACGCTTGGAGATTTGGCGCAACAATGAAGCTCACTCCCATCACTTGTTCATTGTTAGCTGGCACTTCGGCCCATACCATCTTCACACAGCTTCACGTCAATGGCGTAGGGCAGGGTCATACTAAAGGAATTCGAGTTCCGGTACAGGAACCTACCGCGTACCAACACTATAGTAGTCCTGCTAACAAGAAGTGCAGACATACGATGGGTAAGATCTGGCGGACCACTGTTCTGCTCAGGTAATATCTAATACATTCAGACCGATCACGGACGTCACGTCCAATGACATGATTTGCAATGGAGGGCAGGTGTATCTAGACAGCTATATCAACGCCTGTATTGACCCCTGACCAGGCCCAACCCGCTAAGAATGCCTCTACCGAAAGATATCCTCAACGTAAGCCTTCTTCGCAAACGTGGAGCTTGCAGTAGAGCTTTGGAAGGCGAATACACACTCACAAGTAGGCAGGTAAAAGCCGGGGACAAACTCTCTGCCGAATGGCACCATACGCTGGATTCCAAGCCCGAGACAGACAAGGCAGACCCCATTGACCCTGGCCACTTGGGCCCTATAATGGTTTATCTTGCCAAAGTCGACGATGCCCTGACCACAAAGGTCACCGGCTTAAAGTGGTTCAAGATTTATGAAGACGGCATGGATGCAAATGGCGAATGGGCTGTTACGCGTCTTTACAACAAGAAGGGCTTGGTAGATTTTGCCATTCCTTCATGCATCCCGAGTGGACAGTAAGCTGGCATGCGCCTCTCCTCCTCTGCGCAGCGAGCTAATTCAGACACAGTTATCTTTTGAGGGCAGAAATTATCGCGCTACACGGTGCAGGCAGCTACCCAGGTGCTCAATTCTACATGGAATGTGCGCAGATCAATGTTACAGGTGGCGGCAATGCCAATCCCCCTACGATAAGCTTTCCTGGTGCGTACAAAGGTTCAGACCCAGGAATCAAGTTCCAGCTGTACTGGCCAAAGCCTACATCGTACAGTATTCCTGGTCCCCGGCCCTTCACTTGTTCTGCTAAGCGCAATTGATTGCTCCAAGAGACGGAAGAGTCCAAGTTTGAGGGGTCGAGTTACATCATGGTAGAGGGACAATGGACCTCGGACAATAGGGTAGGATTTCAAGGTGTTCTGCTATATCTACCTATCTTATCTACCCATGGACTTTCCAACATGCCTATCCATATAATATCATGCCAAGCTCCATCTGCGTACGACCCGTGTATCGAGAATGGAAGCATGGGGTTAGAATGTAGGTAGGCTGAATTATTGATACCTGTACTGTACCGTGCCACGCACAGCGGCACTTGGTACAGTTACGGTATCTCATGCGCTCGGGTAGTTTGAGTATCATGTGATTTGCCACTGCTACATCCTGGCTATTTTGATGGCACAAGACAAGTAACGTGATCCTCAAACTACCCGAGACAACTAGGACCTAGAGTACCGGTACCTAGGCGACGCGGACCTGCATTGCCTGGCTCCACTCCACAAACCTCCACAAGAACTCCCCGCCCCCGCCGAGCCGCTTCATCCAAACAACGCAGCGTGTGACCGTGCCAGCTCGACATTGACGGCGAACAAGACCCCAGATTTTGGTGTCATCCTAAACGCAAAATACAAATAACGATGCATGATGAACGTAAGTAGTCTGTTTCCACGACTTCTACTGTCCAGACGCGCGTGCAAGCTGCCCGTCTTACCGGTAGCCGACGCACATAGAGAGCTGAACAGCACGAAACGCAAGGCGACATGGACGAAGCTCACCCCACACTCAATCACCCTTCTACAATAGCAAACAAGCCACTAACGCGCCTATGAAGATCCGCATCCCCTCTTAGCCCAAGTTCCCCTTACCCTTTCCCCCTTCCTCTCTCTTCCGACCGCAATCCCCCTGCCCTACTCGTACAAAACCCTCCCGTCAACCCTGCCTCCCTCCATCACCCAACCCAACTCTTCCCACCCGTCCCAACCACCCGCCTACGTTCAATCTTCAACCGGCACGACGGCGACCCCCGACGAAATCCTGACTTCCTGCCTCGCCCTACAACAGCACCTCGCGAAACTGGAAGCCGACGCAAGGCGCACGCTCCAAGAGTGGGAGGACAAACGAGAACGCGAGGAGCTGGCAGAGAAACGGAGGGTGGCGCCGGGATGGCTGGATAGTGGGGTGCATATCCTGAAGCCCGAGGTGGTTGGCGACCAGACGGGTCAAAGAGAGGGTGAGGCCAACGAGCAAGTGCCACAGTTCATGGATTTGGACCCACAGGCAGATGGCCGAAGGCAGGAGGGGGAGGAACTGGACAGGGTGTTTGGGCAGCTGAAGGTCTAGGAGAGTACATGGACGCATGACATACTTGGCGATGCCCACATTCTTTCGGCTCTATGCATGCCTCATCTACCCTGCGCACAGCGTTCCCTCTCCACCACCAATGTCGTCAATCATCACATACACGTGCAATACGTCTGTCACCAAACTAGAAGACACTTGAAACTCAGGCACTGCCAAGTAAATTAAGGTCCTAAAAGCTGCAACATGGTATGTAGCAAGAGCCTCTATAAGATTCCCTCGAGCATAGACAAACCCAGTCTGAGGCTCGACCCTACCGCGTTACAACCAACATTACAAACGTACAGAGAGAGAAAGAAGGGGAATCTTGAAGGAATAATTTCGACAACGACGCCACGTCGAGCTCGCTTGCGTGTATCCAATGACACCGTTTGCGAAGTCTAGCGACGGCCGTGTGAGCGATTGATGCTGCCCTGGAGGGAGTCCACCTCGGTCTCTAGACGCTTAATCTCGGCGTGGCTAGCCTCGAGATCTTTGTTGAGACGATCACGCTCAGCAATGAGCTTCTGTTCCCACTGCCTGAATCGCTGCTCTTCCACCTTGACCTGCTCGGTAAAGCGCTTCCTGAGCGCCTCTTCTTCTTCTTTGAATTTGGGATTATCCAGCTTCCTCGGGCGTGCTTCGCCAAACTTCCTGGTCTCCATTTGTCCGGCGCGGTAGGCCTCGTAATGAGTTTCCTCCGTGGTGTGGATCAAGTCGAGCATGTGGGTGCGAATGAGAATGGCGCGGAGCTTCTTGAAGTCGCAGTGTTCCTCATTCTCCACCTCAGCAACGCCCCAGGCGTATTGACGGCCCTTGACAGTGCGGCCATCGTTAGTCTGGACATCCTTTTCGGAGCCAATGACTGAGAAGGGCATGGCGTCAATGAGACCACGAGCGTGTTGCATGGCGGCCGCGTCATCGTCCTCAAGCGGTGGTGTGTAGATTTTGATGCCCTGAGCATCAATGACTTGGCGAACCTAGGCTGTGTCAGTGAGGACCAAGTGTAGTGCTGGTGAGGAGGCATACCCTCGCCTTGAACCTCATCAAGTCTGTGGGACTCAATGTGTCGGCCTTTGCGACAACGGGAATCAGGTTGACACGCGTGCACAGCTTCTTCATGACCTCAATGTCGAGAGGCTTAAGGGTGTGGCCGGTGGGGCGGATGAAGTACAGGCAAGCGTGGACACGGAGGTCGATCTTATCAGAGCGGCGCGGCTGCTGCTCCTGCAGCATGTACGACTCGTGCTGGTCGTCGAGGAATTCAATGATAGGCTGCCAAGAATCACGGTTGTTCACGTAGTCGCCGAAGCCAGGTGTGTCGATGACGGTCAGACGGACCTTGAAGAACTTCTCCTCAAGCTCTGCCTTTGTGATCTCAATCTCAACTGTCTTGTCCATCTGCTTGTGGTGTCGTCGCTTGTGGTCGGCATAGTTCTTGATCGTGGTGGAGAAGAGCGTGTTGATGAACGTCGTTTTTCCGAGGCCAGACTCGCCAGCGACCTGCCATTGTTAGAGCTGGAGGTGCGAGCCAATTGACGACGCATCGGCACGTGTTTGGGTTGGGTGGCATACCATGATGGTGAAGGCAGCTCCGCGTTTCGCGACAATCTTGTGCCTGTGCGACGTTAGTTAGGGGTGGGCGTGTCCGTTTGGGGGAGAGCGCACCTCTGGTTGGGCAACTGCGATGTAGATTAGCATTGTGATATGTAGTCAGATGCGTTTGGTGGGAGACACGTACGTTGGCAATGCCAATGGGGGACAGTGACTCGGCCATGACGATGGCGATGGCGGTCTTGCGGCGGTCTCTGATGTGTGCTGGTTGTCTTGTATGGGAGGAGAGAGATAGGCGTGTCTGGGCGTGTACGTTAGTCTGGTGAGTCCAACATGAGAGAAGAGGGAAAGGAGGGAGAGCAAGGGGGAAGGAAGCCTGACAATGCCGTTCTCGATGCTTTTGGGTGTTGTTGATTGCTACAAGTTTTCGCAAGGGGGATATTGAAAGACTGGAAGACAAACACACAGTGCGAGGGGTGAGGCGTAATGTTATGGGCGGTGTCCGAGTGTCGTGCAGTTTGAGCGAGTCCCCTTTCTGCACCTGGCACCTGGCACACTGAACCTATTCGGCAAGCACTACTGACGGCACTGACCCTGGACAGAAGGCACGCTAATGCATGCACCTAACCTCACTCCAAGCTAGCGCTCTTTTCAGAGGGTCTGAGCTTCCCCAAAAAAAACGAAGAAAAAAAGAGAAAGAAACAGAAAGTTGAGGCAGAAGAGTGATGCGACAACTTGCGCCTGTGTATGTAATGTAGAGTAGAGTAGTACCATACTACCAGAGCTATTCTACACTACACTATCCTATACTCTTTTCCACTCTACTAGACTTTACTGCACTGTACTCTGCTTTCCTCTAGTACTCTCTCTACTCCACTTACACTCTCTCCACTCTCCTCTCCTCTCCTCTCCTCTTCTCTCCACTCCTCTTCTCTCCACTCCTCTTCTCTCCACTCCTCTTCTCTCCACTCCTCTTCCCTCCACTCCTCTTCCCTTCTCTCCTCTCCTACAGACAAACCGAATGCTGCCGCGCCATGCTCACGACTGCTACTACTACTGCTACTTCTAGTAGATTGAATCCAACATGAAGACTGATTTCCAGGTCAGTAGTACCAAATTGCCACGCACATGCGACAACCCCAATTCCACTCTACCGAGTTCCGATTTACTTTCCCATAATTGCTGGCTGATCCCATGTGCCATCAGTTCTCCAACTTGCTGGGCACCGTCTATAGCAGAGGCAATCTACTCTTCACGTCCGATGGCACCTGTCTGCTGTCGCCCGTAGGCAACCGCGTCACCGTCTTCGACCTGTTCAAGTGAGTTGTGAACAACAGGAAGGCACAACCTGGACAGAGGCAACCGTCCCCCCGCTAACATGGCCCCTCCTCTAGCTCCAAGTCATACACTCTCCCCTTTGCACATCGCAGAAACATTGCCCGTCTGGCCCTCAATCCGCAGGGTAACCTGCTCCTCTCCGTCGACCAAGACGGCCGCGCCATCCTCACCAACCTCGCCCGCCGCATCGTCCTCTACCACTTCTCTCTCCGAGCCGAGGTCACGGCACTGTCCTTTGCGCCCTCGGGTCGTCACTTCGCCGTCGGACTGGGGCGTCAGATCGAAGTCTGGCATACGCCGTCGACGCCCGATGTCACCCAAGGTGAGCTGGAATTCGCGCCCTTCGTGCGACATCGCATTTACACGGGCCACTACGATGCTGTGCAGGGCTTAGAGTGGTCCGCTGACTCGCGATTCTTTCTCAGCGCCTCCAAAGATATGACGGCGCGGATATGGAGCGTCAGCCAAGACGAGAGCCTCGCGCAAACCACTCTCAGCGGACACAGGCAGGCCATTGTGGGCGCCTGGTTCTCCAAAGATCAAGAGACCATCTACACCGTCAGCAAGGATGGTGCCCTTTTCATTTGGAAGTATATGCTGCGCTACGATGCGCCCGACGACGCCGATGAGAACGACGACCAAAACTTGCAGTGGGGCATCGCCCAACGCCATTTCTTCATGCAAAACAACGCTCACGTCACATGTGCTCAATTCCATGCCGATTCCAACCTGCTGGTCACAGGCTTCTCCCACGGTCTCTTCTTCGTACACGAACTACCCAGCTTCGCCCAGATCCAAAGTCTCGGCATTTCGCAAAACGACATCGACTACATCGCCATCAATAAGACAGGGGAATGGTTGGCCTTTGGTGCCTCCAATCTCGGTCAACTGCTGGTGTGGGAATGGCAGTCCGAGTCGTACGTCTTGAAACAGCAAAGCCACTTTGACTCGATGAACACAATCGCATACTCGCCAGAGGGCCAGCGCATCATCACCGCCGCCGACGACGGCAAGGTCAAAGTCTGGGATGTAAACTCAGGCTTCTGCATCGTCACCTTCACTGAGCATATTGGCGGAGTAACTGCTTGTGAATTCGCTAAGAGGGGAAACGTGCTCTTTACAGCCAGCCTCGACGGCTCAATTCGAGCGTGGGATCTCATCCGTTACCGCAATTTCCGCACCTTTACGGCCCCTTCGAGACTGTCTTTCTCATCTTTGGCAGTAGATCCTAGCGGAGAGGTCGTATGCGCAGGCTCCATTGATTCTTTCGACATTCACATCTGGTCCGTTCAGACCGGGCAGCTTCTCGATAGACTTGCCGGACACGAAGGTCCAGTGTCGTCGCTAGCATTCTCACCAGATGCAGGAACGCTTGTCAGTGGAAGTTGGGACAAGACTGTCCGCATCTGGAACATTTTCGCTCGCACACAGACCAGCGAGCCATTACAGTTGATGGCTGACGTTCTCTCAGTCGCATTCCGTCCTGATTCGAAACAGATAGCTGTCACCACACTTGACGGGCAATTGACCTTCTGGTCAGTCTCCGAGGCTGCACAGCAAAACGGCGTGGATGCACGGCGCGATGTATCTGGAGGTCGTAAAATGTCTGATCGGCGGACCGCCGCGAATGTGGCGGGAACCAAGGCCTTCACTTCTGTCAGGTATAGTGCAGACGGCACTTGTGTGCTTGCTGGCGGCAACAGCAAGTACATCTGTCTGTATGATGCGCAGTCAGGAGTGTTATTGAAAAAGTTTACAGTCTCGACCAATCTCTCTCTGGATGGTACCCAAGAATTTCTCAATAGCAAGCTTCTCACTGCTGCAGGCCCACAAGGTCTTATTGACGATCAAGGCGAAGCGTCTGATCTTGAAGATCGTCGAGATGCAACACTTCCAGGCGCACAAAGAGGTACTGGTGCAAGACGAACTCGACCTGAAATTCGCGTCCCGGCTGTGGCCTTCTCTCCTACGGGCCGTGCGTTCTGTGCAGCCTCTACAGAAGGGTTGCTCATCTATTCTCTCGATAATACCTTCCAATTCGACCCATTCGACCTGGACATCTCCGTTACCCCCTCGACAACTTTGGAGACCCTGGCCCGGAAGGAATACTTGAAAGCTTTGGTCATGGCGTTCCGCTTGAATGAACGCAACCTCATTCGTCGTGTCTACGAAGCCATTCCTGTTGCGGATGTGCCGCTCGTCGTTCAGGACATTCCCACCATGTATCTTGGTCGATTGTTACGCTTTGTTGCTTTACAAGCAGACGAGTCTCCACATTTGGAATTCAATCTCGTCTGGATTGAATCACTGCTCAACAAACATGGGCGGTGGATGAAGGAAAACAAGGGCGGGCTAGAAGCAGAATTACGAAGTGTGGAGAAAGCAGTTCGAAGAATACAGGCTGAACTTGCAAGGCTGGCCGATGAAAATATCTACAGGATCGAATACCTCCTGTCTCAGCCGGTAGAAACGAAGGAAACGACGCTGCAGCTCGACTTTGGCGTTGAAGCGATAGAGAAAATCGACCGAGACGATATAATAGACGGTAACGATGATAGAGAAGAGGGAGATTGGCTAGGATTTGACTAGAGAATATTATCATAATACCCGTTCAGTTCTCCTAGAACTCTTGCGCGTTTTGATATGGCTTCTAGGCTGTTTTGCAAAGGGTAAGAGATAGGTGGCTTAGGGCAAAAGATTAACAACAACACTGGCCAGCTACAAACCAGCTATAACGGCTCTGCCACTCACGGTCACCACAACTAACCTCCTAAGTTAGTTCCTAGGGCTAGCACTGTAATTTAAACCTAACCTTAGCCTAAATCTCCTAGGTATATAGGAAGCATCTTGCCTATAGATAGATGTATTTCTCTTATCCTTTTATATAAGGCCTATAGGTGTAGGAATTAATTATTTGCTCTCTATATAGATACGCACTACTATATAACTTTAAGTTATATTAGACCCCTATTATACGTTCCTATTTACCTATAGTATTATACTAGGATAGTATAAGATATTATAGTAGGAGATAGAGGTTTAGTAGTAGGTAAGGATAATTGGTATTAATTAAATATTAAACAAATTAATACTATATATATTAATTCTTGAAGGTATTTATACTACCTATAATTATATAATCTACCTAGCTTAGGCTACTCTAGCCTATACTTATGTTAGTAGGGTTAGTAGAGCCCTATATCCTAATATTATCCCCCCTCTTTAGGGAGGTTACCCTAACTAACTTAACTAGATAGATTTTAGGTCTTCTAAGGGCTATACGCCTTCTTAAATAGGCTATAATAGGCTATTCTAGCCTACTCTAGTACTAATTATTAAATTTACTAAAATCTAAGGTAAAGCTAGTAATCTTTACTCCTACCTTTACCTATACCTTTACTTACTAACTTTACTAGCTTACTAGCTACTATTACTAGCGCCTATATAAAACTAGGCCTACCTTTAGCCTAAATTCTTTTCTTACTTCTCTACTCTAACTTATACTTATCCTATTTAGTAAGTATTTTCCTAAGGTTTATTTCTTTTTTATTACTTCCTAAGGTAGTTATAATAAGCTATTATAGGCTATTCTAGTATAATCTATTACTTATTTAACTTATAGATTTCCTAAACTATCTCTTTATATACTTCTACCTCTTTTATAGCTTTATTATAGATACTACTACTATAGGTAATTCTATAATAATATATAAGGCCTTTACTAACTACTCCTATATCTATTATATTAATACCTTTACTAATAGGTAATATTAGTATTTAGGGAAGCTAGGTTACCTACTACTGATTTTTAATAATTAGTAGTGTAGTATCTTTAACAATTAGAAGGCTAATAGTAGGACTAAGTATTTCTATAAGTAGTTATACTACTTTATCCTTAGTTAAGAGTATATTATAGTAAGTATACCTATATTACCTTAGAATAGGCTATTCTAACCTATAATAGGTCTTAAATAAGTATAATAGTAATCTTAAGGTTATTTCTAGCCTTTTAAAGACTATTTATTTAGTAAAGTTCTTAATTACCCTAAGGGTACTAAGACGCCTAAAAGTAAAAACTATATAACTAAAGAGTAGATGAAGATTACTAAATATAATATTATAGAGCGCTATTATCCTCTCTAGTAGGCCTTAACTTAGTAAGGATTCTTTCTAGCGTAAACTAGTTTTTCTAGGCTATTCTAGGCTATACTAACCCTATTCTTTAGGGAGCTAATTCCTTACTATAATTACTTATTCCTCTATAGTAGTACTACTTACTCTAGTAATTCTACCTAGTCTAAGATTTACTCTAAGGGCTATTCTTATAATACTTAGATAATTACTAGTAAGGCTAAGGTTAAGAAGCGCGTTTTTAACGCCTATATAGAGAAGGGGGTTATAGCTAAGACTAGGGGGCCCTATATAATTAAGAGAAATATTAATTTTGTTATTTTAGCCTATTTAATATATACTAACCTATTATAGGGCTATATAGTTAATATAAAGACTATCTATAATACTAAGTAGGCTATATTGTATAAAGACCGTATTAGTTAGATTACTAAGCTACAAGCTATACAAATATCTACTATTAAGGGTAAGAAAGGTAGCATAATTTGCTAGTTAGTTGCCCTATAGCCTTAGTTAAGTAGTTCTAGGCTATTCTAGGCTAGAATTATTACTATTATTAGCTATCTAGGAATTAGTAGAATATGTTTTGAATTTCTAGTTATCTAAAGGAGGTTTAGTAGTATTTATACCTATTATAGCTTGTTTTAAGCTATTATAGGCTATCTAGTAGTTAAATATTATCTTCTACCTAAGTTTTAGTACCTATCCCCTCTTTTTAAAGGTAGTTATTCTTAACGCCTTATATTCCTACTACTTGCCTTTATCTAGTCTATTTTTTACCTTCTATTAGTAACTCCTATTCTTTTCTAAAATTCCTGTAGCGTGTTATATAATATACAGGATCCTAGTAGGGTATTAAATAGGTATAGGTTAGGTATAGGTTAGGTATAGGTTAGGTTAGCTTATGTTAGACCCTAAACCTAACCTAAACCTAACCCCAAATTTTCGCACAGGCTATAGACTTAGGTTAGGTTTAGGTTACACAGGCTATAGGCTTAGGGTAGGGTTAGGTTATATAGACCTTAGGCTTAGGTTAGGTCTTATATAAGTAGGTTAGGGTTAGGGTTAGGTTATATAGGCTATAGGCTTAGGTTAGGTCTAGGGTCTTATATAATCTACTTATAGTATATATATAATAGGCATGTATCTTAGGTATCTATTATAGGCATCTATTATAGGCATGTATCTTAGGTATATATTATAGGTATTTGTTATAGGTATTTATTATAGGTATTTATTATAGGTATTTATTATAGGTATTTATTATAGGTATTTATTATAGGTATTTTTTATAGGTATTTATTATAGTATATATATAGAAACCCTAAGTAAAGTCTTTCCTACTAAATTTCTAATAGTAGTACTTTGCTAGCTATAAATCCTTAGCCTAAATAGTTACCCTCTTTATATAAATTTTATTTATATTATAGTCTATTTTATTAGCTATAGTATTAACTAGGTATACTTGTATAAAAATATACATTCTAAAAACCTAATAAGAAAAGCTTCTATAGATTCTTAAATAGCTTTAATTACATACCTCTAGAAGTAATAGTCCTTTAGCTAACCTATAATATTAGTAATCTCACGTACAAGTTAAAAGAATAGCAGCTTATAGAGGAGGAGCTTAGCGCGTTTCTAGTAGTATATAATCTCTCTTAGTATAATAGCTATAGACTATTATTAGCTTAGGAATATAATTAAAATCTATAATAAACTTACTACCTAGCTTGTACTAATACTTCTTTATATCTATTCTATTCTTGTTTTTAATAGGGTTTTAAGTAGCTTTCTTAGCTAAGTTTTTTTGCGATTGTTTTCTACTAGTAGATCTACCTGCTATTTACTTGGTCCTAGCTATAATAGTGTAGCTAGTGTCGTGGAGGTAGAGAGATTTATAGTATTAATAGCTCTAGAGCAAAAAATAGATGAATTAGAGGATAGGTTGTAGGATAAACGCGTTACTAAGGTATAGGACGCGTTAAATTTAGATAGTAATATTAGATATATAGTAAATAATATAGTAATATTAGATAGGCGTTAAATACGCAGTAAATAAGGTATTAATATTAGAGCTAAACCTATAGAAAAAGTTAAATACTACCTAATATATAAATCCTATTATAATTAACTATAATATTACCCCTACTAGGTTAGCTTAACAAGCTTAATTTAATAATACTAATATTATAGCGTGCATGCTAGTAAAAATAGTGTAGAATAGGGTATAGAGTCTAGGATAGTACACTACTAGTTTAAGCACAGGCTATAGTTAGGTAAATAGCTAGCGCTAGTAACTAGAAAAAATCTATACACTAGAAAAAAACAATAACACCTAAAATCTACCTTACCTACCTGCCTCCTACCTACTATTAGTAACTTATAGTTTTATAAACTTTATTATATACTTTAATTATATTCTAACTATAATAGAGCCTACTTATATTAAGTAAGAGCCCTCTATTAATTTAGATAGCACTATTTCTCTAGTACCTAAGGGCCCTCTTTCCCCTACTAAGTATAACATACCTAATAGATTTAAGGTAGTAGAATAGGAAAGTCTAATAAATATAATTATCCTATTATATTATTATAGTAGTAGCTATTTTAACTAGGGATTTACCTCTAAATAGTAAGAGATCTAGGCTATAATTAAGTAGCGTAGTTAAGGTAGGTCTTAAAGGGGTAGACCTACGTATATATTAGTTCTATATAAGGGTCCCTTAAGTAATACTATATATACTATATAGTAGAGAGATTATATAGCGCTTTAAGATTAGGAGGTAAAGGAAATTAAGGCTAGAAATATATTAGACTATATAGTATAATCCTAGCTTAAGAAGAAGATTAAAAAATTAGAGTAATATATACGCCTTAGTAAAAAGCACAAGTAGTAGTTTCTAGTAGAACGCTAGGAGTAACTAAATTAGAAGAGATATAATAAGAAGAAAAGCTATATATTAGTATAGTAGATTATTATATACCTATACTAATAATTAGTAGGTAAGTAGCTATAGACTACCTTAGATATTATCTATAAAAAGTAGGCTAATATTAATTATTAAACTACACTTAGAGGCTACTAGAATTCTATTAAGGACGTGTAATATACTAAGGGAAAGTCTAGTAAAGAATTAACTATAAGCTATATATTTACTTAGGTATAGAGCTCTAGTAGAATTCTTTATAAAATAATACGCAAAATCTATTAAGATAGATTAGGTAACCTTATAAATAATACTTTTAAGAATAAGGAGGTAAGAGATAGTTAGTAAGAGTTTATTAGTAGTCTTATAAAGGATAAGCTATAGATAGTAATAGCTAAAGAGAAGTAGTAAGTTTATTATAGCCCTTTATTATATAAATATACTAATAGTACTAGGTAATAGGAACTTACACTAATTTAGGGTATTAACAAGGATACTGCTGTTAATTATAGCAACTAATATATAGTTAGGGGTAATAGTGAATATAAGGAGGAAGGTAAGGAGGATTCTAAGATATATAAGGGTAGTAGTAATAAGTACAATCTAGGTCTAGGGGACAATAATAATAATACTAAGACTAATTTTAATAGATTTTCTAACTAGGATATACTTAGCTAGCCTATACTTTAATAGAGTTTAACTAGCAGAATTTAGGGGGTCTAGTATTATAATTAATACTACACAGACTTTATAAGGTTAATTATAGCTAACAGTCACGCGCGTAGTCTTATACTACTATAATTACTCTATTTCTCCTTATAAATACAAAAACCTACTTAGTATCCTATTTACTTATTATATAAACTTAATTACTAGAGATAGAGAGCGCTTATCCCTATATACTATTCTATTACTTATATTGTATTTACTCTACTACCTTCTATTACTACCTAATACTATCTATAGCTTCTTTATAAGATCTCCTATATCTTCTAGATACCCTCTATAATCTTAAGGTTATAGCAACCTATATTTTAAAAGGTAGACTATGTAGGACCTTAACCCTACTTAAATATCTACTCCTAAATCCTAATCTAAGTAAGAGTAAAAAGGAGCTACTTTAAATCTAGAATATATAGTAGGAAAATACTAAGTAGGCTATAGATTCTACCTCTATTTACCTATAATAGGGTAGCCCTACCTATACAGGCTATATATAGAGTAATTTTAGGGAGGCTATGTAACTATTAGATAGTTATCTATATATTTTCTACTATAACTATAGGTTTACCTTATAGCACCTACTAGTAAAAGTAATTAGTATAAAGCACCTTCTTAACTATCTAAAGTTATAAAACTACCTATAGGTTATAACTCCTATTTATAGAAGAACACCTAGTCCTTATATTACTCCCTATAAGAGTAATAAGATAATCCTACTATACACCTAGGCTACCTTTAAATCTAAACTAGTATAGGTAGTAGTAGATAGTAATTAGTCTTTCTAGATAATTAAGCGACCTGCGTTCTAACAATTTATTTAATTCCTTAGGCCTAACTCTATAATAATTACCTATTATAAATTTTAGAAGCTATTCTAGGAGTAATATACTATTACTAAAACTTCCCTTCTTACTAACTTAGGTAAGAAGTTAAAGATCTCCCTTACCTTAGACACCTAGTCTATAAGTAACTATCTTAGCTTCCTAGCTATAAAAGGCTACTATATTACTAATTAATAGCACCTCTGCAAGAAGCTTCTAGATTTTATACCCCTTTATAGACAGCATACTAGTAAATTAATAGCAATAGAAGTATATTAGCTTCTTAGAGAGACAGGCTATAAATAAAAGCTATTAGCTATTACTTCTAATAACGCTAGTAATAATAGCACACTAGCTTAGTTACTTAAGGCTAAGCTTAGGGAGGATAGGATCTAGTAGAGCCTAAGTTAAAATATAGTGCTATGCCTTGCCTATATTATTAACCTAGTAGTCTAGGACGTTATTACGCACCTCTAGATAGTAGCCCCTTATAATTTAGCCCTAGATAAGTCTATACCTAAGTAGCAGATATAACAAATTAAGTCTAATATATAAGTTCTAACCTTACTTAAGAAGGTATATATTTATTATAGTTTTTTATTATATACTAAGCTACTATTAGATTAGAATAATATATATTATAATTAGTTATTTACTATAATAATTTAAGTGTTATATTACTACCTAATAGAACCTACTACTAAAAGAATATCTATTAGTTATATAAGATATACTAACTTGATAGAACTCTATATATAATATATACTCTTACGCTCTTTACTTTAAACGCTATATTAATAATTAGCTTTAGTAAGAAATTATAATAAACTCTACTAGCGCTTCTAGAGAGGATAATAACTATATTAGCGCCTGTAATCTTAAGCAACTTTAACTTTCCTCTATAGAATAGCACTACCTTAAGCTTGTTACTACTATGCTAGAAAGATTTAAGGACGTAACTAGCTACCTTAGCTAAAACTAGAAACCTTAAGTTTAATACTTATAGTTAATATATAACTAGCTTTTTAACTTCTTAGATAAGATAAATAATAACTTAGGAGAGGATATAGGTAACTAAGAAAATATTAAATAGCTAAAGTTAGTAAAAGCTACTACTAAAAAGGGTAGGGAAAAACTCTTAAAATACTATAGGAGGATAGATAAGGAGCATAGCTACCTATTTAACTATACTACTATCCTAGATCTATTATAAAAGATTATAGTATATAAGGTATATTAATTATAGATATTAAAATAATATTATACGCTAAATATTAGGCTAGGATACTACTTAGGATCCTTATAATAAATATATCTACTACTAATACTTTCTTAAATACCTAGATTAATATAATAACACCTAACGCCCTAGCTCTCCCTAACCTTTAATAGCTTCTACTAGATAATTATAGGGTATAGAGTAGTTTAGAAAGCTACTACTACTAGATAATTATAGGGTACGGAGTAGTTTAGAAAGCTACTACTACTAGACTACTTCTAGTTAAGTAGCTCCCTAAGTCTCCCTAATAAGTGTAAAGGAGGCTTAACACGCTAAGAGGGTAAAATATACCTTAGCACTCCTTACGTTATTAAAGGAGATAGTTTTAATATCCTAGACTAGTAGAAATTAAATAAAGCTACCTATCCCTACCTTACACAGGTAGCACGTAATATTCTACCTATCTAGATTACAGGGGTTAGTGTTAAAAGAGTATTTAACACTAGTAAGGACCTTATTAGGGACTAGAGGCACTACCTTTCTATATAGATAATTTAGTAGCTTATAGTTCTTAAATACGCTATTTCTAGTAAGGAATAGGATTCTACTATAATAGGTAGTAAGTTTATATTAGATAATATTATAGAGGATCTTTTTAAGCTTCTAGCTAGCTTTAGGCAAGTAAATATAGGGATAGGCAAAGGACAGGAGGTTCTAATTTCTAGTAGTTTAGAAGATTCTAAGGTAACTAGGGATAATACACCTATATTAGTAGAGGAGTGCACTAAACCTCTACTGCACAAATATTAAAAGCTACAACGTTACTATAATTAATAGCTATAATAAAAAGATATAATGCTATTTTAGAGTTCTATATATAGTGTATTTTACATATAACTATAAGAATAGCTATAACCTATATACTACCTATATAACCTTAACTAATATCTGCTTACGTAATACCTAACCTAACTACTAGGTCTAAGCAACCTAAACCTAACCTAAGCCTATAGGCTATATAACCTAAACCTAACCTAAGCCTATAGCCTATATAACCTAAACCTAACCTAAGCACTAGGTCTGTGCAACCTAAACCTAACCTAAGCACTAGGTCTGTGCGACCTAAACCTAACCTAGTACCACAGCTAGTGTACACTAACCTAACCTAGTACTATAGCTAGTGTATACTAAGCTAGATTTACTAGCCTAGATCCTAGCTCCTAGGAACATTCCTCTGTACTATAACCTATTTATTTAATTAAATATTCCTATTAATTATTAGGACTATACCTTTTATCCCTAATCTTTTCTACCTTAAATACTTTATTACTATAATAGGCTAGTGTGTCTATAATTAGCTTATTTAGGTGTAGGATAGAACTATCAGGATTATAAGGCTCTAGGAGTAACGTGTAGAAGGTAGGATAGGCACTACCTAGTCCTTTGCTATCTATTGTATAGCTATAGGCCTAAATTATTCTATAATAGTTCTAGGGCCTAAATACTTCTAGTCTAGCTTCTTCTTAGGGCGTAATAACTAGATATATCTGATTAATATAAGTACCTTATCCCCTACTTTGTAATAATAAGGCAGAATCACTTGCCTATTATTGTATGCCAAGTTAGGCCTAATAAAGGCCAGACTTATTAATATATATAGAGAGCAGCTCGCGTATATTAGGACAGGTATGTTCTTCTTATCCTTTTGTACAAGACCTATAGCTATTGTAACGACTTAGGTAGGTAGAGCATCCAAAAGATATCCTATACGACTTAAAGGCATATAGGAGTGCGCGTCTGTACAGAAAAGGATAAGATTCCTACACCTATAGGTCTTGTACGAAAGGATAAGAAGAACATGCCTATCCTAACTATAGGCGAGCTGTTCTCTATATATATTAGTAAGTCAGGCCTTTATTAGGCCTAACTTAGTATAGAATAATAGGTAGGCAATTCTACCCTATTGTTACACTACCCCCTCCTATAGAGAAAGGATAGTCCCTATCCTTAGGATTAGGTTTAGATCCCTTATAAAAGAAGAGCTTTTTGCAAAATAAATCCACCTTTACCTCTACCTTTACCTTTACTTCTTCTTCCTAGGGCACAGACCCCTATCCCTAGCCTGCATATAACTAGCCCTCTACCTACTAACTTTCTTATTCCTATATCCCCTATTTTTTAATTATTTAACCTAATCTATCTAAAATCTAGTAAGTATTTAATCTATATAATTAAATAGTTACTAATCTAAATTAGGACCTTTAGCTATGCTAGTACTAGTACTACTAGGAGTCCTCCCTATTACTTATCACGCTCTCTATATAAGGGCAGTTAGGGCTCTAGCTAAGGGTAGGTTTAATAATTTTAATTTTAAGTTAAAGAATTCTAAGAAGTGCTAGTACTGTATCTCCTAGAATAAGTATTATAATCTAGTAAGTATCTAAGTCTAATAGGGTTCCTTTACTAATTCTAGCAGATTCCTTCTTTTGTTAGCTAAGAGTACTCTACCCTTAGGGGTGCTCTAGATAAGTACTATAGCTTAGTAGCAAACCCTACTAAAGGGGATAAGGATAAGGAAGCTATAGTTACTTATTAGAAGGATGTTAAGTAGTTTAAGGCTACTATTTAAGAAACTACCTAAAACCTAGCTAAGTGCGTTACTATTACTAATACTTAGACTAAGGGCATAGAAGCTACTAAGATCCTTATAGCTATATATTATACTGCTATATCTAATTTATATTAGCTTTAGAATAGTATTTATAAGATAGTCTTAGTAGTTAGGGGCTTAATAAGGGCTATTAATAAACTTAAAGAGGAAATAGCACTAAATTAGGAGGTAACCTTTATAGTATAGGCTAAGATAAAGCCGTTCCACAAGAAGGAGTCTAAATTAGTCCTAGCTCCTACCCCTACTCCTGCACCTGCTCTAAACCCTGCTGCACTAGTTGTCAAGAAGCTAGCTAAGAAGGGTAGTCTAGGTGCTATCTTAGCTAATACAGAGTCTAAACTAGGTTCTAATAGAGAGATAGATATAGAATAAAGAGGTTTCCTAGGGGTAGTGTCCTAGGAACCTTAAAGGTTCTAGGTTAGTTCTAAATAGGATATAATAATAAATAGCGACAAGAATAATAGTAATAGATAGTAGTTAATAGCCTAATATATAGCTAAATAGGATATAAATTAGTTCTAATATTAGATATAATTATTGTGAAGTAACGTTAGATCCTCTTTGCCTTTTTCCTAGGCTTAAATCTATTTTAGTAAGCTGCGTGGGGGACCTAGCTAATTTAGATACTATTAGTAGAATGCCTGTAATTTATAGGGAGCACCTATAAAGTTAGAGGTAGGATACTAAACAGGATTAGAATTATGTCTAACCTACTTAACCTTATATTTTAGCTTAGATTAATATAATTTACTAGCTAGGATTTCTTCTACCTTCTATTCCTCTACACCTTGTATAGGCGTACTAGGGGGTTTTAGAGCCTCTTATCTAGGTAATAGGTCTTAGGGATCTTTGTATAGTATATTAGGAGAGAAAACGTTATAGATCTTAGAACTAGGTAGCAATTAGAGGCAATACGCATTTCTTACTTGTTCTAATACCTTAAAGGGACCTTCCTATTATTTAGATAGTTTTTAGCTAGGTTGTAAAATAGCAAGATTAGTAGTAGATAGATAAATATAGTTACTAACCTTCTAGTTAACTAGATAGTAATAGCGATTAGTAGCAGAGCGCATTTGGTCTTAAGCTCTTTCTATATTTTCTTTAGCAATCTTCTAGGCGTCGTGTATCTAAGTAGCAAGGGATAAGGCGTCCTTATAGTTTAGTTTCTCTAGTATAGTAGATAGGGTCTTTTCTAGTTTCTAATACTAACTTTACTTTAGTAAGGAACTAAAGAGGAGCTAATATAGAGCTATACTAATAGATAAATATAGAAGAGTACTTTAGGCACAGTCTATTATAGGTAGTAGGTTACTCTAGTTATCTTAGTAATAGGATATAAAAGGCCTTAGTCTCTAATTAATATACTTATTTATAATTTTAGTTTGTCTATTAGTTTATTTATAGTAGGTAGTAAAGAGCTTAACTTTAGTGCCTATAATCTAATAGAACTTAGACTAGAAACTAGATATAAACTAAGGGCCTTAATTAGAAATAATAGTATCTAGAGTGTATCTAAATTAGTACACCTACTAAACAAATAAGGTAGCTATACCTTAGGCGTCTATAGTTTTATAGCAAGGGATAGTAATAGCTTGCTTTAATAGGCGATTAATAATAACTATAATCTAATTATAACCACGTTAATCCTAGGGAAAATCCTTAAAATTAATGCACAGGTGTTGCATTAGTAGACTAGGGATAGGAAGGGGGTAGAGCATGCTAGGGAGTTAGTGCTATCTTAGGTGCCCTCTCCTACATAGGATATAGTTCTAAACGTAGCATTTATAGGTAGTCTCTATACCTTTCTAATAGTAATATTAGGCTAGAATCTAATAGGTTTTAGTAGCTAATAGGTGCGTAGTAGACACTTAATTATAAGCCTTATAAATTAGTCTAGTATATAGGACTAATCTAGCAGGCACGCAAAGTTAATCCTAGTAGAGAAGGAGTCTATTTTCTATCTAATAGTGCTTAGGCAACTCTAATCTTTCTATTAGGAATAAGGACCTATTTTCTTAGAGAAGAGTTTTAATAAGTTCTAGGGATCTAAGAGTTATAGGGTTCTAAACTATTATAATTAAAGCAAGGATTAGTAAGGAACGCTTAGCTAGGTAGTCTTGCGCTAAGTTAGAGTTAATTTAGGGGTATAACCTATCTAGGGCAATTATTACTTGTAAGCAATTATCCCTTTAAGTAGTCTTAAGGTTAATTATATCCTGTTCCCTTCTACTTAGGATATTAGCTTAGGCGTTATAAGATCTAGGAGTATACTTAATTTAGAAGTTAAAGGGACTTATAACCTCTAGCTATCTAGCTTGCCTAGCACTAAGGACTTTAGTAGATATAAAGTACTCTAGTGCTCTATAGTCTGTGTATACTCTAATAAGGTGCTAAGTACTTATTAGGTTAGCACGCTATTTCTTAAAAGCGCAGATTATTGTAAATAATTCTTTATTATAGATTTCCTAGTTAAGTTTAGAACTAGTAAGGGTCTAACTAAAGAAGGATATAGGGTACTATTTCCTATTAGGATACTTCTATAAGAGGATAGCTGTAATGACTCTATTAGAGGCGTCTATCTCTAGTTTTAGAGGGTACTTAGGATAGAAGTAAGCCAAGCTTAGGATTGCTAGCAGGGTATTCCTAAGCTAGTTAAAGGCTTGTTAGCATTCTAAAATCTATATAAATAGGGTAGCATGGCTCTAGAGAGCGGTTAAGGGCTTGGCTGTCTTAGAGAAGTTTTCTACAAATTGCTAGTAGAATCTAGTAAATCCTAGGAAGGACTTTACTCTAGTTATCGTCTTAGGAGCGGACCAGTTTTAGAGTACTTTAACTTTGTTAGGATCTACCTCTAAGCCTTTGTTAGTAAGGATATATCTAAGGTAATAGGTACAGGTTATATAGAATTCGCTTTTCTTAATATTAGCCTATAATCTAGTAGAACAAAGACGCTTAAGGACTTTTTAAACATAGTCCTTGTAAGTAGCAAGGTTTTTAGAGTAGATAAGGATATTATCTAGATAGGTGATATAGAAGTTATCTAAATAATCTATTAGTATATTATTTATATAACGCTAATAGGTTACAGGTCTATTATATAGCCTAAATAGTAGGACTTTGTATTTATAGGCACTATACCTAGTGCGGAAAGTAGTGTACTCCTCTAAGTTAGGGTCTATTTAGATCTTATTAAAGGCAGCACAAATATCTAGCTTAGTAAAGATTTTTGCTTTAGCTAGCTAGGACAATAGATTATCTATACAGGGTATTAGATACGCGTCCTTTCGCGTTAAGCTATTAAGCTTATAGTAATCTATATAGATCCTAAGGCCTCTATTTAGCTTCTTAATATATAGGATAGGAGAGGTAAATAGGCTCTAACTAGTCTTAATAAAACCTTTCTATAGGTGCTCTTGTACATATTCCTTAGTAGCCTAGAGTTCCTTAGTATTTTAACAATAGAGGGGACTCTAGTAGTTTAGAAGGGGTTCCTCTAGGACTATCTTATAGTTATAAGGCTAGTAGATTAGAAGTTTATTAGCCTTAGCCTTATTAAAGACGTCCTAATAGGAGTTATAGTTAGATAGGAGCTTCTAATCTAGCAGGCTATTATTAAGAGTGTCCTATTTAGATAGGGTTTAGATCCTACACTTAATCTTATACAGGCTAGTAGTAAAGAATTTATTAGAAGATTTTTTTATATTAAAATAGAAAGCATTAGTAGAAATAGTAGCAATTTAGAATTTTATAGGTAGGGTAATAGTTAGTGATTAGACTAGGGTAGGTAGCGTAATAGGTTTAGTAGCAGCCCTATAAGTGGCTAGAATTTTAAGTATACTACGTATCCTGTTAATTAAACTAGGACTGTTTTAGTTCTAGTTCTCCTCTTAATCCTAAAGGGCGTCTCTTTGCAAGATATTGTGGGTAACTAGAGTAGACAGCACTTGCTAGTAGAGTTATACTAGAATAGGAGGTGGGGGTTGTAGGTTAGAGGATATTTATCTAGCTAGATTAGTTAAGATTTATCTATATTAATTAGGATTTAGAACTATTTTAGCTAGTATTATCTAATAATATAATCCTAAGAACCTAAGTCTACTATTATAAAGGGGTAGTTATAAACCTTTTAGCTACTAACTATTATATAAAGCTAAATGTAGTAGGCAACTAGGGAGGTAATCTAATCCTAGAACCCTTTAATAGTAAGCTTGTATAGTAGCTTTTAGATAGGTACCCTAAGTGTAGAAGAGATATTATAAGCAATTTTTAAATTAAGAAATAAGTAACCTTAGGCCCTAGTATCTACTAAAGCGTTTAGGTAAACACTAGATCTGTTAAGGCACAGGGTTATACGTGCAAGTAAATAGGAACTAATAAATAATTTAGTTAAGGAAAGGTTTAATAGGTTATATTAAGTTAGGCCTAGGAAGGAGGATCCTCCTAGGCGTTGTTGTTTCCCGTCTAATAGCTATCCAAATTGGTTAATTTAGCAGCTTCTTCTTCCTTAAAATTCTTAACAACCTGTTCTACATCTATAGCCTAAATCCTAGGGGGTTTAGGGCAGTTACTAGAGAAGTGCCTAGGCTTTCTATAATTATAGCAATTTACTAGGATTCCTGTTATAGTAGCGCTAGGAGTGGCTAGTGTAGTAGATAGGGGTTAATTGTTTTAAGGGGTAGTGCCTTATTGTTATAAGTAGGGCACATAAGGTTTGGCCGTTAAAGGTCTATTATAGGGTTTCTGTTGCAGGAGGGATATCAACTAGATCACGGAGCATCTTGATCCGATTAACCCTGATTAATACCCCTGTATGACCCACTATCTAATTAACTGCTAGCTTACTGCCAAGTGCCTAATAAAAAGCAGGAGCTCTAGTAAGGAAGGTTTACTAATCATTCACCTTCTAGTAAGGGTAGCTGAAGCTCTATATATATAAGTACGATTGTAGTAGATATAATCTAATAATCTATCTCCTAAATTATTCCTAACCTTAGTGATCTAAATTTCTATAGTTATAAGCCTAGTTCGCGCTTTACCTTATTAAAGATCGTCCTATCTATTTAAGCGTATTGTTTAACTTAGACACTAAACTAGCAAGCTTTACTCTTTCTTTATACTATTTCTTAAGCAGAAGCTTACTTATTACTCTTCTACTATAAGCAACTAAATCCTAAAGGGGGATATCCTACTTACTAGATTAACTAACTAGCCTACCTAGTACATTTAATTTAGATACTATGCCCTAACTAAAGGGATCTAGGTAGAGGTAGACCCTAAGGCTTAGGATGCTAAAAACTACTTTAAGAATAGACCTATTAAGCCTAATATGCTAATAGATATTACGCTATCTAATAAAACAAGCGAGTAGTACAAACTTAAAATAGCTTAGTACTAAGCCTACTTATTAGATTAGGCATTAAAGTTATTAGCAATCTAGAACCTTTTTATATAGGTTAACAACATAGTAGATTAAGGGATCCTTACCCTAGCCTATATAGAGCTTGTTAATTAAGGAAGAGTGACCCTCTAAGCACTTATCTAAGTGCTCTGCAATAACCTAGCGCTAACTAATTTAAGCGCTGTAACACTAGCGAGATTGCAGTATAAAGCTTATCTTGCTAAGGCAAAGATAAGTAGCTAAGATACTAATTACTAGTAGAAGAAGTAGACAATCCTATATACGCGAGCTAAGGTATACAACGTTCCTAATATTAAAGGATAGATTGTAGTATAGAATTATCTTAAAGCTCTATCTACTAGGATCTTACTAGATTAGGGCTAAACTATATTTTAAAGGATTATTAAAAAGTTAGTAATAGGAGAGCTAACTTATAACCTCCTACAGGTTGCTAAGATCTATTTATCACTTCTCTAAGAAAACAACATAAGATTAAGCTCTAAAGGTCCTAGAGTCTTTGCAACAATAGGAGCTCCTCCTTCTAATTAACTAAAGAAGGAGTCTTTATGCCTATATAGTAGATCCTACCTATAGAAACCTCCTAAATACAAAAATGTTATTAAAGCTTAGACTAATATAGGTAATAAGCTTACTACTACTTAACAATTAGAGATTAAGAAAAAGATTAATAGGAATTAAAAATTCAAAGAGTTAAGAAAAGCTCTAATTGAGTCCTATCCTATTAATCAAGATTATAGTAGTAAGGCAAGCGTGATTACCTATCCAGGCAGTATCTAGGCGGCACTAATTAACCCTATATTAATAGCGGAGAAAACAAACAGGATCTATTTAACTATAGACTTTAAAGCTTACGCTCTATTAAAGAGCACTATCTTTAATAATAGGGGTGCAGTGCACCTAGTTAATAATATAAGCTACCTAGAAGAAAGCTTGTTTAGATTAGTTAAATATAAGACAGTTAAAGCAGGAACTTAAGCTTTTCTAATCTTAGGTAGAGGGACTAGAGTAATCCCTAATACTCTTAATAGACCAAGAGGTCCAAAAACAGAAGATTTAGTGCTTACTAACGTGGTGTTAGTAAAAGGTTTTTATATAAATATTATATTAGAAGCTTAATTACTTAAAGTAGGAGTTTAGTTCCTTAGGCTAGATGCCAACTTATAGTTTAGATTATTAGGAAAGAGCGTTGTATTAGCTAAGTTACTGCGCAAGTTTAACTTAACTTTCCTAGAATACAAGCCCTCTACCCCTTATTAAATAATCTAAAGCATAGTGCCTAAACAACCGTAATAATCCTAGATAACTTACCTAAGACACGACAGAAAGGAGCTTTAGCACTAATAATTAGGCTATTTAGGACCTAAGGCGCTTAAAGCTCTAGTTAAGTTAGTAATAAATGTTAGGATTAAAGGAACTCCTAGGAGCAAATGCAAGCACTGCGCTATTATATATGCCTAACAGGTTATATTAAGATAACTAAGGGAAAGATTACTACGTCTATACTACTAGGTATTATAGGATCTATTTAACATGCTAATAGGTATAGCTTATAAGTAATAGATCTTAGTATTAAAGTGCGACTACTTAGGAAAGCTTTATACCTATTTACTATAAGCTAAAAACCTTAATAAGATTATGCGGGTATTTAAAAATTTTAAGAGCTTAATACTTAACTAATATAAGCTTAGTATAGTTAAGATTATATAAGATAATAACGTTGCAACGCTCCCTTAGTGTAGCAAATCTTGCTTTTAGATCTAGGTAGCTAATAATAGTATTAAAATTAAGAGCTTACTTATATATACCTATAAACCTAATAGAGGAGTAGAAAGAGTAGGGTAGGAGATTATAACAAAATTAATTAAAATAAGGATTAGTGCTAACCTACTAACAAAGCTCTAGCCTAAAATTATTAAAGCAGTGACTTAGCTCTATAATATAAGCCTGTCCTATGCTTATAATATAATATCACCTAACAAAGTGCTAGATTGTTAGTTTACTAGATACTTTAGGTAGTAGCAACTAGAGTAGATAAGGGAGGTAACTGCTAATCTCTGCCCTAATTAGAGCAGAATATACGCCTATAGCTATCGAGCTTACCCCCTTAATAGAGATTAAGTAGCTAGGCGTCACAAGAGGGTTTTTAAGGTGAACCCTTAGGGTTATATTAGATATCTAGTAGGATATAGAGTATCTAATATATATAGGATATAAATCCCCTTGCTTAATTAGATTATTATAACGCAGAACGTTACCTTTAATAAGGATCTTTTCTATAAAGAGAAAGATCTAGAGCAGCTTTAATAGTTAGAGGCTTAAAAGATAGTTAATATTATTAGCAAAGATAAGATCTATAATATAGGAGAAGTATATAAAGAGCTTAATATCTTTAATTAGCTTTATATTGCAGTAGAGTAATATAAGGAGTCTAGTAAGCAAGGAGGACTAAACCTAGCGTAGGAGCTAGGGGGTAGGGTAGAGCTAGAGGAGGTAGATAATTAGGCTAGCTAGCCTAGTAATTCACAACCCCCTAAGCAGACACCTCTAGCGTAGGTACTAAGCATAGCTAGCTTAGCACAAAGGATCTATGCAAAGTCCCCTAAGCTAACAGGGCTCTAAACTCCTAAACTAATACTAGAACTAAACTCTAGTACAGGAGATAAAGGATCTATACAGGTTATAGATTAGGGTCTTACTACCTGAGATAGTAGTAATCTAACTTACTTTAACGCCACAATAGGTAGCTTCTAGGAAAGACCTAGAGGGGAGAGTGCTATTAGTAGGTCACTCTATAAGAGCATAGAGATAGGTAAGGGCACCCTATCTAGCTCTTATAGGGGTAGTAAGTAGAGCTCCTACCTACCTACTTTAGGACTAGATTCTATATCTCCTGCAGATCCCTTACAAGCAGCACCTAGAGCTCCTAGAAGAAGCAGAAAACTACAAGTTAAAGGACTGCCACTAACGCGTGTTAGTAAGCAAGCTTAGGGACAGGACCCTAATAAACCACTAGGAGGCTCTATAAGTGCGGGGATATATATAGTAATAGATCTATTAGATATAGATCTAATTAGAAATCCCTTATATAATCTTTTAGTATATCCTAAACTAAACGCTATAATCCACGCTATAATTGCAGTAGTAATAGGGAGCAAATCCCCTAAAAACCCTAAAAGAAATACGCACTAGGACGCTCTACAAAAGGAGCTAAAATAATAGAAGGATCTCTATAACTACTAAATAGGACAGCAATTTAGAGACGTAGTATATAAAGAAATTAATACTCTACTAAAAGCTAGTACCTAGGAGGAGATTAATAGGCTAACTAAAGGAGAGTGTCTACTCCTACTTAAATAGGTGTTTATATACAAGCTTAATTAGGATAGTTACCTAATTAAGTGCAAAGCAAGGATAGTAGTAAGAGGAGATCTATAGCTTACTAACTTAATTTATTTAACCTACGCAGCTACCCTAGCAGCTTAAACCTTTAGGACTACAATAGCTATTAGAGCTAAGTTTAACCTTAAGATATATTAATATAACATTATTAGAGCTTTCCTTAACGCCTTAAGGGATTAACACCCTATAGTTATCTACAAGCTACCTAAAGGATATTAAATACCTAGGAAGTGTGTTAAGCTTAAACGAGCTCTATATAGACTAAAAGTCTTACTATTATTATAGTATAATAAGCTCTTAACTACACTCTAAGAAAATAAGCTTATTGCTTCTAAAGAGGAGCTATACCTATTCTTTAACAGAGATCGCAGTATCTTGTTAATATTCTATGTGGACGATATCCTATTACTCTATTACTAAAACTACGCAAGCTAAGCTTATAAAGTTATCTAAGCTCTAAAGTAAAGATATACTATAGAAGAAAAGGGACCTATAAGCTAGTTTCTAGGGGTAAGAGTAATCTAGGATAGAAAGAGATAGATAATAACGCTTGTTTATAATAAATACATTAACAAGATTATAAAGAAATTTAATCTAGCAGAGATAGGAAAATTCCCTACTACACTACTATTAAGTAAAGATATTAAAAAGAGCACAGGAGAAGCTACTAAAAAAGAGATTAAGGACTATTAGGAGCGCGTTAGATTAATCCTTTACACCTTAATTATGGTGCGCCCTAATATTACCTATGCAGCCTCCTAGCTCTCCTAATACCTTACTAACCTATCTAAACAACACTTTAATGCGGTTAATTAAGTGATTATCTATCTATACTAAACTTAATACTAATTAATCTAATATAGGAATAGGGATCCTAATAAGCTTATAATATATAGTAATGCGTTATTTGCTAATAATATTAATACTTAGCGATTATTATATAGATACCTAATTACGCTCTTTAGAGGACCTATTATTTAGAAGGCAGCTTAATAAGTAACTATTACTACTTTAACTACTAAGGCAGAGCTCCTTGCGCTTAAGCAAGTAGGTAAAGAAGCAATAGCGTTAAAACGCTTTTTAACCAAAATACACCTTACTTTAGATAACACCTAGACAATTAATTATAATAATTAACAAACTATTAGGTTAGTAGTAGGTAATAATAAAAGGATCACTACTAAGCTGCGCTATATAGATATTTAAAACATATAGCTAAGATAAGAGTATATAAAGGGATCTTTCTATATTACCTACCTACCTACTAGTAATATACTAGCTAATAGGCTTACTAAAAACCTAACTATATAATAATTTATAAGGTTTAGGGAGCACCTAAAGTTATATAATAGCAGAGTATATATTATATAGCGTTAATTAAAGTAAGGTAGTATATAAGATCTATTAATATATAATATAAAAATAACTAACTATAGCCTACCTCTCTATTATTAACTAGGTAGCTTCCCTAAGGAGCTCTATTACGCGCGTAAAGCGTGCCTTAGAGTCTATAGGGAGCTACCTAGGTTACCCTAACCTAGGATCTATAGGGGGAACCTTAGAGGAGCTAAAGTCCTTATCTTCTAATAAGGAGCTCTAGGCACCCTTAGCTATAGTAGTAGCCTTGCGCGCAAGCTTAGTAGCAGCAGTAGTAGCTTTTACTAGCTCCTGCTGCTTAGCCTCGCTCTCCTTAAGGAGCACTAAGACCCTCTGCTTCTTATCCTTAAGAAGGTCTTAGCTCTTACCTACCTGCTTCCTTACTAGGAAAGATAGCGTAGAATATTAGGCAAGCTTAGGGCTATTAGTTTATTAGTATAAGATCTTACTAAAGCGTTATAAAGGAAAATTCTTATATAAATTATATATATTAGGATATAGCTATACCTAGAGGAGCACTACTAGTACTAAGTCCCCCTACTAGAAAAGTTATAGCACTTACTATTAGACTTATTAAAAAGTGTAGAGCGTAGATAATTTAGATAAGTTTTAGTATAATAAATACTAGGCTCTTTATAATAAGAGGATCTTAGGGTCTCCTTAGGAGCTAGAGAGGGAGTAGGAGCAGGAGTAGGGATATAGGGCGGGGTCTAGGGAGGAGTAGGAGCTAGAGTTAGAGCTAGAGTAGTAGGAGCTAGAGCAGGAGCGCCCTTCCTTAGCTTCGCGATCTTAATAGCAGTAGTAGTAGCTATACACTTAGCTACTACACGCTCTATAATAGCCTTACGCTTAGTAGTAGCATAGTCTTCTTTAGTAGCAGTAGCCTTAGTAATAGTAGCTTTAGCAGCGTAGGAGGTAATAAGGGTAGTATAGGTAGAGCAAGCGTAAGTAGTAGTTTTTAACTTTAACTAAGATATAGGTTAGTAGGGATATAGGTATAGTTTAGATCTTTAGGGTTATATAATCTTATAATTTAAGCTATAGTAAAAGATTATAGTTAGGTAGATAGAGTTATAGAGCTTAGTCTAGATAATATCTACACGCGCAAGCGCAGGCTAAATAAGGAAGGCGCGCTAGTTAGTATCTAAAGAGTAAGCTAATTTAACCCTTTAGATATATAACACTCTAATTAGCTATACTACCTACTAACTATAAGTATAACTATAATAATAAAAGATCTACCTATACCTAGGGGGTGTGTTGCAGGAGGGATATTAACTAGATTATAGAGTATCTTAATCTAATTAACCCTAATTAATACCCCTATATAACCTACTATCTAATTAACTACTAGCTTACTACTAAGTGCCTAATAAAAAGCAGGAGCTCTAGTAAGGAAGGTTTACTAATTATTTACCTTCTAGTAAGGGTAGCTAAAGCTCTATATATATAAGTACGATCGTAGTAGATATAATCTAATAATCCATCTCCTAAATTATTCCTAACCTTAGTGATCTAAATTTCCATAGTTTCTAATTAGCGTCTAAATAGGACTAGTTTCTAGAGTGTTAGAAGGGGGTTAGTCCTTTTCTAGATAATAGAGTAGTCTAGGTAGGAGCAGACAAGGTAGGGTATAGGCGGCGTTCTATGTTAAAAGCAGTAAGATAATCTACTATAGTCTTGAAATTATTCTGCTAATTCTATTAGAAAGCAAGATTTGGCATCCTTAGGGAAGGTGTAATCTTTATCTAGAGGTAGTAATACTACTCTAATTAGGGTACTTCTCCTCTAATAGCAAGACTCTAGAATTATAACTTAAAAGTAGGGAACGTCTCTATATTAGTTATATACAGGCGGTTAAATATAGTCTAACTCTTAGCTATCTTATTTTTAGTAATAAAGTAAGTTTAAAGGAGGGTAATTATTTCCTTAGCTTTTTAGAATTAAAGACTTAGGGAATTAGATAGGTAACGTGGCTCTAAGTATTCTCTTGCTAGTCCTAAGCAGTGTCCCTAGACTAACGCTATCTAAGCTCTAGAAGAGGGGTAGTAATTAGTGTTAATCTCTAGCCTATCCTAAATAGATGCTTACTATTATCTAAAAGTAGGATTAGCACTATTACTAAGTATAGAGATATTTAGCGTCTTTTTAGATTATCTCTTAGCTTTTATAGCATACACTATAGGGTTTAATATAGAAGCTAAAGACTAGCTAGGTTAGGTAGTACCCTATATCTCCTTATAGAGGGAGGTGTTATATAACTAATTAGTAAGTTACTTAACTTATTCCTCTAACCTCTCCTTTTTAGATAGGGTTAATATATATTTATCTTTAAGGGAGGTATTGCTTTAAGATTTCCTAGGAGTATAAGGTACCTTAAGGGATAGATAGGAAGCAAGTCCTTTAAGGAGGGCGTTATTAATTAAGTCTTCCTTATCTAATTTCTTTCTATTAGTAAATAGGCTTTTAAAAGTAGCTAAACTAGATACCCTTCCTTTACCTTTATCTAATATTTTATAGTTAATAAGAATAATAAATCTTTTCTTTTTAGGGGGGGTTAGTTGTAGGAGGATATTAGCTTTGCCTCTAATTCCTCTAGGCTTTTAGTAGTCTCTAGGTCTCTACCTTAATATAATCTAACGCGATTTTTCTAAAGGTAATCTAGCACTACCTATAGGTCTAGAAGTCTAAGCCCCTACTACTAGTACTAGTAGTAGTAGATAAGGATATAATAGGTGCTATATAGGCTAGATAGATAGAAAAAGAGTAGAGAAAAGCTAATTAGTAGGAAAAGAAATCTACTATATAGTAAAGTAAGTTTAGGAAATTAATAGTAGGGTAGGATAGCTATATTAGAACTTTTATAGTAGGGTGCTAAAACAAGCATATAGACGCTACACGTGCGTACTACTTAATATATAGGCCTATTATAAATTAAGAGGGAATATAAAGATATAATAATAAAACCTGAATATATAGTAATAAAGCCTAATATAGATTATAGAGGATAAAGATATAACCCTAAACCCCTAGAAAGACAATTTTACAATAGTTTATAGGGAAGGTTAGGGGTATATAAAGGGCTTAGGCTTATGCCTAAGCCTAGGCCTAATATAAGATAGACTAAGTCTAATACTACTACTACTAAGCAAACACGCTACACACCTATAAAAAGGCGTAGAGGGCTTACCCCTCCTTTAAGATACTAAATACTAGTATTAACACTTATTGTATTCTCCCTTAAGGCTAGTCTATAACAGGAGCTAGAGAGGGAGTAGAAGTAGGGGCCTTAGTTATAGTCTAGGGAGGAGTAAGAACTAGAGAGGGGGCAAGCGCTAGAGATAGAGATAGAGCTAGAGGAGGAGTAAGAGCTAGGGCAGGGATATACCCCTTCTTTAGCTTCTTAATATTAGCTAAATATAACTATATATACTTCTTATAAGTAGTATTAATTAGGGCCTCCTTAATAGTAGTAGTAGCTACGCGCCTAGTAGCTATACGCTTAGTAATAGCCTTATACTTAGTAGCTATATACTTAGCTTCTTTAGTAGCTTTAGTAGTAGCGCGATTAGCCTTAGTAGTAATAGTAGCCTTAGTAGCACGTAAGGTATTAAGGGTAGTATAGGTAGAATAAGTATAAGTAGTAGTTTTAGACTTTAACTAAAATATAGGTTAGTAGGGATATAATTATAGGTTAGATCTTTAAGATTATATAATCTTATAATTTAAGCTATAGTAAAGATTATAGTTAAGTAAAAGGATTTTAAAGCTTACTCTAGATAATATCTTAGCGTGTAAGCGTATAAGCCTAGTAAGGAAAGCACGTTAGCTCTAAATAGGTATCTAAAGGGTGCACTAGTTTAACCCTTTAGATATATAACGATCTAATTAGCTATACTAGCTACTTATCTATATATAGATAAGTATAATAAAAAGATCTACCTATACCTAGGGGGTGTATTATAGGAGGGATAATAAATAGATTATAGAGTATCTTGATCTAATTAATCCTAATTAATCCTAATTAATACCCCTATATAACCTACTATCTAATTAACTACTAGCTTATTACTAAGTGCCTAATAGGAACAGGGGCTCTAGTAAGGAAGGTTTACTAATTATACACCTTCTAGTAAGGGTAGCTAAAGCTCTATTTATATATGTCTAATTATAGTAGATATAATCTAATAATTAATCTCCTAAATTATTCCTAAGCTTAGTAATCTAAATTTCTATGTTAGTTAATATACTAATTATAGGGAAGTAGCTTTATAAAACTACTATTATACTCGTTATTATGTAAGTTACTAGAAATAATAAAGCTACTAAGTAACTAAGTTTAGGGAGAAGGGTACTAAGAAAAAGGTTAGTATAGATAATATTAGGAGAATATTAGAAGTACACACCTTATCTTAGTAGGCCTAGTGTAAGGTCTAACTACCTTATAGTAGATCCCTACTACTAGCACTAGTAGTAGCAGATTTAGATATAATAGAAGTAATAGGGGCTAGATTAAAAGAAAAAGAGTTAAAGAGGACTAATTAGCTAGCAAGAAATCTATTATATAACAAAATAAGTTTAGGAATTTTATAGTAGGGTAGGATAGCTATATTAGAACTAGGCTGGTAAATCTAGGTTAGTGTACACTAACTGTGGTACTAGGTTAGGTTTAGGTCGCACAGACCTAGTGCTTAGGTTAGGTTTAGGTTGCACGGACCTAGTGCTTAGGTTAGGTTTAGGTTATATAGGCTATAGGCTTAGGTTAGGTTTAGGTTATATAGCCTATAGGCTTAGGTTAGGTTTAGGTTGCTTAGACCTAGTAGTTAGGTTAGGTATTACGTAAGCAGATATTAGTTAAGGTTATATAGGTAGTATATAGGTTATAGCTATTCTTATAGTTATATATAAAATACACTATATATAGAACTCTAAAATAGTATTATATCTTTTTATTATAGCTATTAATTATAGTAACGTTGTAGCTTTTAATATTTGTGCAGTAGAGGTTTAGTGCACTCCTCTACTAATATAGGTGTATTATCCCTAGTTACCTTAGAATCTTCTAAACTACTAGAAATTAGAACCTCCTGTCCTTTGCCTATCCCTATATTTACTTGCCTAAAGCTAGCTAGAAGCTTAAAAAGATCCTCTATAATATTATCTAATATAAACTTACTACCTATTATAGTAGAATCCTATTCCTTACTAGAAATAGCGTATTTAAGAACTATAAGCTACTAAATTATCTATATAGAAAGGTAGTGCCTCTAGTCCCTAATAAGGTCCTTACTAGTGTTAAATACTCTTTTAACACTAACCCCTGTAATCTAGATAGGTAGAATATTACGTGCTACCTGTGTAAGGTAGGGATAGGTAGCTTTATTTAATTTCTACTAGTCTAGGATATTAAAACTATCTCCTTTAATAACGTAAGGAGTGCTAAGGTATATTTTACCCTCTTAGCGTGTTAAGCCTCCTTTACACTTATTAGGGAGACTTAGGGAGCTACTTAACTAGAAGTAGTCTAGTAGTAGTAGCTTTCTAAACTACTCCGTACCCTATAATTATCTAGTAGTAGTAGCTTTCTAAACTACTCTATACCCTATAATTATCTAGTAGAAGCTATTAAAGGTTAGGGAGAGCTAGGGCGTTAGGTGTTATTATATTAATCTAGGTATTTAAGAAAGTATTAGTAGTAGATATATTTATTATAAGGATCCTAAGTAGTATCCTAGCCTAATATTTAGCGTATAATATTATTTTAATATCTATAATTAATATACCTTATATACTATAATCTTTTATAATAGATCTAGGATAGTAGTATAGTTAAATAGGTAGCTATGCTCCTTATCTATCCTCCTATAGTATTTTAAGAGTTTTTCCCTACCCTTTTTAGTAGTAGCTTTTACTAACTTTAGCTATTTAATATTTTCTTAGTTACCTATATCCTCTCCTAAGTTATTATTTATCTTATCTAAGAAGTTAAAAAGCTAGTTATATATTAACTATAAGTATTAAACTTAAGGTTTCTAGTTTTAGCTAAGGTAGCTAGTTACGTCCTTAAATCTTTCTAGCATAGTAGTAACAAGCTTAAGGTAGTGCTATTCTATAGAGGAAAGTTAAAGTTGCTTAAGATTACAGGCGCTAATATAGTTATTATCCTCTCTAGAAGCGCTAGTAGAGTTTATTATAATTTCTTACTAAAGCTAATTATTAATATAGCGTTTAAAGTAAAGAGCGTAAGAGTATATATTATATATAGAGTTCTATCAAGTTAGTATATCTTATATAACTAATAGATATTCTTTTAGTAGTAGGTTCTATTAGGTAGTAATATAACACTTAAATTATTATAGTAAATAACTAATTATAATATATATTATTCTAATCTAATAGTAGCTTAGTATATAATAAAAAACTATAATAAATATATACCTTCTTAAGTAAGGTTAGAACTTATATATTAGACTTAATTTGTTATATCTGCTACTTAGGTATAGACTTATCTAGGGCTAAATTATAAGGGGCTACTATCTAGAGGTGCGTAATAACGTCCTAGACTACTAGGTTAATAATATAGGCAAGGCATAGCACTATATTTTAACTTAGGCTCTACTAGATCCTATCCTCCCTAAGCTTAGCCTTAAGTAACTAAGCTAGTGTGCTATTATTACTAGCGTTATTAGAAGTAATAGCTAATAGCTTTTATTTATAGCCTGTCTCTCTAAGAAGCTAATATACTTCTATTGCTATTAATTTACTAGTATGCTGTCTATAAAGGGGTATAAAATCTAGAAGCTTCTTGCAGAGGTGCTATTAATTAGTAATATAGTAGCCTTTTATAGCTAGGAAGCTAAGATAGTTACTTATAGACTAGGTGTCTAAGGTAAGGGAGATCTTTAACTTCTTACCTAAGTTAGTAAGAAGGGAAGTTTTAGTAATAGTATATTACTCCTAGAATAGCTTCTAAAATTTATAATAGGTAATTATTATAGAGTTAGGCCTAAGGAATTAAATAAATTGTTAGAACGCAGGTCGCTTAATTATCTAGAAAGACTAATTACTATCTACTACTACCTATACTAGTTTAGATTTAAAGGTAGCCTAGGTGTATAGTAGGATTATCTTATTACTCTTATAGGGAGTAATATAAGGACTAGGTGTTCTTCTATAAATAGGAGTTATAACCTATAGGTAGTTTTATAACTTTAGATAGTTAAGAAGGTGCTTTATACTAATTACTTTTACTAGTAGGTGCTATAAGGTAAACCTATAGTTATAGTAGAAAATATATAGATAACTATCTAATAGTTACATAGCCTCCCTAAAATTACTCTATATATAGCCTGTATAGGTAGGGCTACCCTATTATAGGTAAATAGAGGTAGAATCTATAGCCTACTTAGTATTTTCCTACTATATATTCTAGATTTAAAGTAGCTCCTTTTTACTCTTACTTAGATTAGGATTTAGGAGTAGATATTTAAGTAGGGTTAAGGTCCTACATAGTCTACCTTTTAAAATATAGGTTGCTATAACCTTAAGATTATAGAGGGTATCTAGAAGATATAGGAGATCTTATAAAGAAGCTATAGATAGTATTAGGTAGTAATAGAAGGTAGTAGAGTAAATACAATATAAGTAATAGAATAGTATATAGGGATAAGCGCTCTCTATCTCTAGTAATTAAGTTTATATAATAAGTAAATAGGATACTAAGTAGGTTTTTGTATTTATAAGGAGAAATAGAGTAATTATAGTAGTATAAGACTACGCGCGTGACTGTTAGCTATAATTAACCTTATAAAGTCTGTGTAGTATTAATTATAATACTAGACCCCCTAAATTCTGCTAGTTAAACTCTATTAAAGTATAGGCTAGCTAAGTATATCCTAGTTAGAAAATCTATTAAAATTAGTCTTAGTATTATTATTATTGTCCCCTAGACCTAGATTGTACTTATTACTACTACCCTTATATATCTTAGAATCCTCCTTACCTTCCTCCTTATATTCACTATTACCCCTAACTATATATTAGTTGCTATAATTAACAGCAGTATCCTTGTTAATACCCTAAATTAGTGTAAGTTCCTATTACCTAGTACTATTAGTATATTTATATAATAAAGGGCTATAATAAACTTACTACTTCTCTTTAGCTATTACTATCTATAGCTTATCCTTTATAAGACTACTAATAAACTCTTACTAACTATCTCTTACCTCCTTATTCTTAAAAGTATTATTTATAAGGTTACCTAATCTATCTTAATAGATTTTGCGTATTATTTTATAAAGAATTCTACTAGAGCTCTATACCTAAGTAAATATATAGCTTATAGTTAATTCTTTACTAGACTTTCCCTTAGTATATTACACGTCCTTAATAGAATTCTAGTAGCCTCTAAGTGTAGTTTAATAATTAATATTAGCCTACTTTTTATAGATAATATCTAAGGTAGTCTATAGCTACTTACCTACTAATTATTAGTATAGGTATATAATAATCTACTATACTAATATATAGCTTTTCTTCTTATTATATCTCTTCTAATTTAGTTACTCCTAGCGTTCTACTAGAAACTACTACTTGTGCTTTTTACTAAGGCGTATATATTACTCTAATTTTTTAATCTTCTTCTTAAGCTAGGATTATACTATATAGTCTAATATATTTCTAGCCTTAATTTCCTTTACCTCCTAATCTTAAAGCGCTATATAATCTCTCTACTATATAGTATATATAGTATTACTTAAGGGACCCTTATATAGAACTAATATATACGTAGGTCTACCCCTTTAAGACCTACCTTAACTACGCTACTTAATTATAGCCTAGATCTCTTACTATTTAGAGGTAAATCCCTAGTTAAAATAGCTACTACTATAATAATATAATAGGATAATTATATTTATTAGACTTTCCTATTCTACTACCTTAAATCTATTAGGTATGTTATACTTAGTAGGGGAAAGAGGGCCCTTAGGTACTAGAGAAATAGTGCTATCTAAATTAATAGAGGGCTCTTACTTAATATAAGTAGGCTCTATTATAGTTAGAATATAATTAAAGTATATAATAAAGTTTATAAAACTATAAGTTACTAATAGTAGGTAGGAGGCAGGTAGGTAAGGTAGATTTTAGGTGTTATTGTTTTTTTCTAGTGTATAGATTTTTTCTAGTTACTAGCGCTAGCTATTTACCTAACTATAGCCTGTGCTTAAACTAGTAGTGTACTATCCTAGACTCTATACCCTATTCTACACTATTTTTACTAGCATGCACGCTATAATATTAGTATTATTAAATTAAGCTTGTTAAGCTAACCTAGTAGGGGTAATATTATAGTTAATTATAATAGGATTTATATATTAGGTAGTATTTAACTTTTTCTATAGGTTTAGCTCTAATATTATTACCTTATTTACTGCGTATTTAACGCGTATCTAATATTACTATATTATTTACTATATATCTAACATTATTATGTAAATTTAACGCGTCCTATAGCTTAGTAATATATTTATCCTATAACCTATCCTCTAATTCCTCTATTTTTTGCTCTAGAGCTATTAATACTATAAATCTTTCTATAACACTAGCTACACTATCATAGCTAGGACTAAGTAATTAGTAGGTAGATCTACTAGTAAAAAATAATTATATAAAAATTTAGCTAAGAAAGCTGCTTAAAATACTATTAAAAATAAGGATAGAATAAATAAGAAGAAGTGTTAGTATAAGCTAGGTAGGAAGTTTATTATAGATTTTAATTATATTCCTAAGCTAATAATAGTCTATAGCTATTATACTAAGAGAGATTAAGTAATACTAGAAAAGTACTAAGCTCCTCCTCTATAAGCTACTATTCTCTTAACTTGTACGTAAGATTACTAATAACGTAGGTTAGCTAAAGGACTATTACTTCTAGAGGTATATAATTAAAGCTATTTAAGAATCTATAGAAGCTTTTCTTATTAGGTATTTAGAAGGTATATTATTATAAAAGTATACCTAGTTAATACTATAGCTAATAAAATAGACTATAATATATATATAATTTATATAAAGAGGGTAACTATTTAGGCTAAGGATTTATAGCTAGCAAAGTACTACTATTAGAAATTTAGTAGGAAAGACTTTACTTAGGGTTTCTATATATATACTATAATAAATACCTATAATAAATACCTATAATAAATACCTATAATAAATACCTATAATAAATACCTATAATAAATACCTATAATAAATACCTATAACAAATACCTATAATATATACCTATAATACATGCCTATAATAGATGCCTATAATAAATACCTAAGATACATGGCTATTATATATATACTATAAGTAGAGTATATAAGACCCTAGACCTAACCTAAGCCTATAGCCTATATAACCTAACCCTAACCCTAACCTACTTATATAAGACCTAACCTAAGCCTAAGGTCTATATAACCTAACCCTACCCTAAGCCTATAGCCTATGTAACCTAAACCTAACCTAAGCCTATAGCCTATGCGAAAATTTGTAGTTAGGTTTAGGTTAGGTTTAGGGTCTAACATAAGCAAACCTAACCCTAACCTAACCTATACCTATTTACCACCCTAATTAGAATTTTTAATAGTAGGGTATTAAAATAAATATATAGATACTTGTGGAAATTTAGATTACTAAGGTTAGGAATAATTTAGGAGATGGATTATTAGATTATATCTACTACGATTGTACTTATATATATAGAGCTTTAGCTACCCTTACTAGAAGGTAAATAATTAGTAAACCTTCCTTACTAGAGCTCCTGCTTTTTATTAGGCACTTAGTAGTAAGCTAGTAGTTAATTAGATAGTAGGTTATATAGGGGTATTAATTAGGGTTAATTAGATTAAGATACTCTGTAATCTAGTTAATATCCCTCCTACAACACACCCCCTAGGTATAGGTAGATCTTTTATTATTATAGTTACGCTTATAGTTAGTAGGTAGTATAGCTAATAAGAGCGTTATATATCTAAAGGGTTAAATTAGCTTACCCTTTAGATACTAACTAGCGCGCCTTCCTTATTTAGCCTGCGCTTGCGCGTGTAGATATTATCTAGACTAAGCTCTATAACTCTATCTACCTAACTATAATCTTTTACTATAGCTTAAATTATAAGATTATATAACCCTAAAGATCTAAACTATACCTATATCCCTACTAACCTATATCTTAGTTAAAGTTAAAAACTACTACTTACGCTTGCTCTACCTATACTACCCTTATTACCTCCTACGCTGCTAAAGCTACTATTACTAAGGCTACTGCTACTAAAGAAGACTATGCTACTACTAAGCGTAAGGCTATTATAGAGCGTGTAGTAGCTAAGTATATAGCTACTACTACTATAGTTAAGATTGTAAAGCTAAGGAAGGTTACTCCTACTCTAGCTCCTACTACTCTAGCTCTAACTCTAGCTCCTACTCCTCCCTAGACCCTGCCCTATATCCCTGCTCCTACTCCCTCTCTAGCTCCTAAGGAGACCCTAAGATCCTCCTATTATAGAGAGCCTAGTATTTATTATACTAAAACTTATCTAAATTATCTACGCTCTACGCTCTTTAATAAGTCTAATAGCAAGTACTATAACTCTTCTAGTAAAGGGACTTAGTACTAGTAGTACTTCTCTAGGTATAGCTATATCCTAATATATATAATCTATATAAGAATTTTTACTTTATAACGCTTTAGTAAGATCTTATACTAATAAACTAATAGCCTTAAGCTTACCTAATATTCTACGCTATCCTTCCTAGTAAGGAAGCAGGTAGGTAAGAGCTAAGACCTTCTTAAGGATAAGAAGTAGAGGGTCTTAGTGCTCCTTAAGGAGAGTAAGGCTAAGTAGCAGGAGCTAGTAAAAGCTGCTACTGCTACTACTAAGCTTACGCGTAAGGCTACTGCTATAGCTAAGGGCGCCTAGAGCTCCTTATTAGAAGATAAGGACTCTAGCTCCTCTAAGGTTCCCCCTATAGATCCTAGGTTAGGGCAACCTAGGTAGCTCCCTATAGACTCTAAGGCACGCTTTACACGCGTAATAGAGCTTCTTAGGCAAGCTACCTAGTTAATAATAGAGAGGTAGGCTATAGTTAGTTATTTTTATATTATATATTAATAGATCTTATATACTACCTTACTTTAATTAATACTATATAATATATACTCTACTATTATATAACTTTAGGTGCTCCCTAAACCTTATAAATTATTATATAGTTAGGTTTTTAGTAAGCCTATTAGCTAGTATATTACTAGTAGGTAGGTAGGTAATATAGAAAGATCCCTTTTTATACTCTTATCTAAGCTATATGTTTTAAATATCTATATAGCGTAGCTTAGTAGTAATCCTTTTATTATTACCTACTACTAACCTAATAGTTTATTAATTATTATAATTAATTATCTAGGTAGTATCTAAAGTAAGGTGTATTTTAGTTAAAAAGCGTTTTAACGCTATTACTTCTTTACTTACTTACTTAAGCGCAAGGAGCTCTGCCTTAGTAGTTAAAGTAGTAACAGTTGCTTATTAAGCTACCTTCTAAATAATAGGTCCTCTAAAGAGCGTAATTAGGTATCTATATAATAATCGCTAAGTATTAATATTATTAGCAAATAACGCATTACTATATATTATAAGCTTATTAGGATCCCTATTCCTATATTAGATTAATTAGTATTAAGTTTAGTATAGATAGATAATTACTTAATTAACCACATTAAAGTGTTATTTAGATAGGTTAGTAAGGTATTAGGAGAGCTAGGAGGCTATATAGGTGTGGAAATTTGGATTACTAAGGTTAGGAATGATTTAGGAGATGGATTATTAGATTGTATCTACTACGATCGGACTCATATATATAGAGCTTTAGCTACCCTTACTAGAAGGTGAATGATTAGTAAACCTTCCTTACTAAAGCTCCTGCTTTTTGTTAGGCACTTAGTAGTGAGCTGGCAGTTAATCAGATAGTGGGTCATACAGGGGTATTAACTAGGATTAATTAGGATTAATTAGGATTAAGATGCTCTGTAATCCAGTTAATATCCCTCCTGCAACACACCCCCTAGGTGTAGGTAGATCTTTTGTTATTGTGGTTGCGCTTATAGTTAGTAGGTAGTATAGCTAATTAGAGCGTTGTATATCTAAAGGGTTAAATTAGCTTACCCTTTAGATAACGTGATCCACCACCGAGCGCCCACCCCCACCGAGCGCCCACTAACACCAAAATCACCAAATTTTCAACACCAAATTTCTCAACAACTATGGCACCTATTAACGACGCGCTTGCAGCAATTAAATCCTTGACTCTTAGAGAAGATTTTACATACTTAGAAATAGCAGAAAAGTATAGTTGCTCGCGGTTAACCTTGTCTAGACGCTACTAGAAAATTCAGCAGGCGCGCACTACCACTCTACTAAATAGTTAAATACTTAACACCACGCAAGAAAGCGAGCTTATAGAGTATATTAAAGAGCTTTGTAGGCAAGGATTACCCCCTACACAGACTATTATTTAAAATTTTGCAACTAAAATAATAGGGAATCTAGTAGGCAAAAATTAGGTGTAGCGCTTTATTAACTGCTATAATATTAATCTTATCTCCTATTAGGCTACTAGGCTTAATTACAACCGCTTTAAAGCTAATTCTGCCTTTAAGTATAGCTTATACTTTAAGCTTTTACACTAAAAAATAGAGTAATACAATATTAAGAGTTAGTATATCTATAATATAGATAAGAAGGGTTTTCTTATTAGAGTACTGTTAAAAACTAAACGTGTGTTTAATAAGAGCGCCTATAAGCAGAGAAAGATTAGAGCTATACTCTAGGATAGCAATAGGGAGTGGATTACTACTATAGCTTGCATATACGCTGATAGTACTGCTCTTACCCCTGCCCTTATTTATTAGTCCTAATCTAGAGCTCTACAGGATACCTAGTTACAAGATTTTGACCTATTATAACACTAAGCTTTCTTTACAGGATTACTAAGTAGGTGGACGAGCCACACCCTAGGGGTATCCTAGCTTAAGGAGGTGTTTAATCGCGAGACAAAAGCTAAAGCTTGTACTTTATACTAGCTCCTTATTCTTAATAGCTATAGATCTCACGTAATAATAGAGTTTATTAAGTACTATAATAAACACAAGATCCTACTTATAATATATCCCCCTTATAGCACTTACACCCTTTAGCCACTTAACGTTATAGTATTTGCTCCCTTCGCAGCTTTATACAAAGCTTAACTATCTAGTTTTCTAGATAGCTCCTAAGGGCTCACGAGCATTACTAAGAGGGATTTCTACTAGTTATTTAATGCTGCATAGAGCAATACCTTTAAGGAAAAGCTAATATTAATAGCTTTTAAAGTAACAGGTATCTTACTACTTAACCCTAATATTATCCTTTTAAGGTTTAAAGCACCTATAAATAATAGCAACTAGCCTTCTTTAAGTAATAGTACAACCTTAATATTAAGTGCAAGTGATTAGAGAAAGATAGAGTAGTTACTCCGCGATACTATAATTAATATCTATAATAAACAGTTAAAGAAGCTTAGCTAGACAATCTATACTATGTTAGTAAGAAATACTCTACTTAACCACGAAAATAAACACCTAAGGGCTGCCCTAGCTAATAAGAAGAAGCGTAGAAAGCGTGGTAAACCTCTATTATTACCCCCTAACAATAATTATAGTGGTGGTGCCTAATTTATTTTACTATTAAAGGTAGAGCGAGCGTTCAAGCTCTAGGAGCAAAAGAACCTTAAAGAACAGGAGCTACAACACTAAAAAAGCAAGGTAATTAAGCTTTGTAAGTAATAGAAGCTTGCTAAAGCTTAACTTATAGAGGAGCGTTGCCTAAATTAAGTAATTACTAAGAAGGAGTAGGAGGAGAAAGCTGCCTAAAAAGCCGCTGCACGTGATAAGTAGAAAACCACTAAGTAACTAGAAAAGTAACTCTAAAATAATATTAAAACGTCCTAAATAGGCAAGAGGCAAATCCTTAAGCCTCCTACTATTATACTAGCTAAGGTGGTTAATAAGGAGCCAGTAGAAGAGGATATAGTGGTGGAGGCAACTTTACAGCGTGGGCGCCTAATTAGACCCCCTAAAAAGCTGCTTATATAATCTAAAATATTTAATCTACTCTAATAGATCTAATAATCGCGACTCTAAGAAATCTTGTGATAATAGCTATTATAGGTGGCGCAATATCCTTATTTAGTGGGTAGTGGATTTTGGTGTTAGTAGGCGCTTAGTAGGGGTGGGCGCTCGGTGGTGGATTACGTTACTAACTAGCGCGCCTTCCTTATTTAGCCTGCGCTTACGCGCGTAGATATTGTCTAGATAGAGCTCTATAACTCTATCTACCTAACTATAATCTTTTACTATAGCTTAAGTTATAAGATTATATAACCCTAAAGATCTAAACTATACCTATATCCCTACTAACCTATATCTTAGTTAAAGTTAAAACCTGCTACTTATACTTACTCTACCTGCGCTACCCTTATTACCTTCTACGTAGCTAAAGCTACAGTTACTAAAGCTACTACTACTAAAGAAGAGCGCGCTACTACTAAGCGTAAGGCTATTATAGAGTGTGCAGTAGCTAAGCGCGTGGCTACTGCTACTATAGCTAAGATTGCAAAGCTAAGGTAGGGCGCTCCTGCTCTAGCTCCTACTACTCTAGCTCTAACTCTAGCTCCCGCTCCCCCCTAGACCCCGCCTAAGGCCCCTGCTCCTACCCCTACTCCCTCTCTAGCTCCTAAGGAGACCCTAAGATCCTCCTACTATAGAGAGCCTAGCATTTATTGTGCTAAAACTTGTCTAAATTGTCTGCGCTTAGCGCTCTTTAATAAGTCTAATAGTAAATACTATAACTCTTCTAGTAGGGGGACTTAGTGCTAGTAGTACTTCTCTAGGTATAGCTATATCCTAATATATATAATCTATATAAGAAATTTTTCCTTTATAACGCTTTAGTAAGATCTTATACTAATAAACTAATAGCCCTAAGCTTACCTAATATTCTGCGCTATCCTTCCTAGTAAGGAAGTAGGTAGGTAAGAGCTAAGACCTTCTTAAGAATAAGAAGTAAAGGGTCTTAGTGCTCCTTAAGGAGAGCGAGGCTAAATAGCAGGAGCTAGTAAAAGCTGCTGCTGCTGCCGCTAAGCTTGCGCGCAAGGCTACTTCTATAGCTAAGGGCGCCTAAAGCTCCTTATTAGAAGATAAGGACTCTAGCTCCTCTAAGGTTCCCCCTATAGATCCTAGGATAGGGCAACCTAGGTAGCCCCCTATAGACTCTAAGGTATGCTTCGCGCGCGTAATAGAGCTCCTTAGGGAAGCTACCTAGTTAATAATAGAGAGGTAGGCTATAGTTAGTTATTTTTATATTATATATTAATAGATCTTATATACTACCTTACTTTAATTAATACTATATAATATATGCTCTGCTATTATATAACTTTAGGTGCTCCCTAAACCTTATAAATTATTATAAAGTTAGGTTTTTAGTAAGCCTATTAGCTAGTATATTACTAGTAGGTAGGTAGGCAATATAGAAAGATCCCTTTTTATACTCTTATCTAAGCCACATGTTTTAAATATCTACATAGCGCAGCTTAGTAGTGATCCTTTTATTATTACCTACTACTAACCTAATAGTTTGTTAATTATTATAATTAATTATCTAGGTAGTATCTAAAGTAAGGTGTATTTTAGTTAAAAAGCGTTTTAACGCTATTACTTCTTTGCTTACTTGCTTAAGCGCAAGGAGCTCTACCTTAGTAGTTAATGTGGTAATAGTTACTTGTTAAGCTACCTTCTAAATAATAGGTCCTCTAAAGAGCGTGATTAGGTACCTATATAATAATTGCTAAGTATTAATATTATTAGCAAATAACGTATTACTACATATTATAAGCTTATTAGGATCCCTATTCCTATATTAGATTAATTAGTATTAAGTTTAGTATAGATAGATAATCACTTAATTAACCGCATTAAAGTGTTGTTTAGATAGGTTAGTAAGGTATTAGGAGAGCTAGGAGGCTACATAGGCAATATTAGGGCGCACTATAATTAAGGTGTAAAGGATTAATCCAACGCGCTCCTGATAGTCCTTGATCTCCTTTTTAGTGGCTTCTCTAGTGCTCTTTTTAATGTCTTTACTTAATAGTAGTGTAGTAGGGAATTTTCCTATTTCTACTAGATTAAATTTCTTTGTAATCTTGTTAATATATTTATTATAAATAAGCGTTATTATCTATCTCTTTCTATCCTAGATTACTCTTACCCCTAGAAACTAGCTTACAGGTCCCTTCTCTTCTATAGTATATCTTTACTTTAGAGCTTAGATAACTTTGTAAGCTTAGCTTGCGTAGTTTTAGTAATAGAGCAATAGGATATTGTCCACATAGAATATTAACAAGATACTGCGATCTCTGTTAAAGAATAGGCATAGCTCTTCTTTAGAAGCAATAAGCTTATTTTCTTAGAGTGTAGTTAAGAGCTTGTTATACTATAATAATAGTAAGTCTTTTAATCTATATAGAGCTTGTTTAAGCTTAACGCACTTCCTAGGTATTTAATATCCTTTAGGTAGCTCGCAGATAACTATAGGGTGTTAATCCCTTAAGGCATTAAGGAAAGCTCTAACAACGTTATATTAATATATCTTAAGGTTAAACTTAGCTCTAATAGCTATTATAGTCCTAAAGGTTTAAGCTACTAGGGTAGCTGCGTAGGTTAAATAAATTAAGTTAGTAAGCTATAGATCTCCTCTTACTACTATCCTTGCTTTGCACTTAATTAGGTAACTATCCTAATTAAGCTTATATATAAACACCTATTTAAGTAGGAGTAGACGCTCTTCTTTAGTTAGCCTATTAATCTCCTCCTAGGTACTAGCTTTTAGCAGAGTATTAATTTCTTTATATACTGCGTCTCTAAATTGCTGTCCTATTTAGTAGTTATAGAGATCCTTCTATTATTTTAGCTCTTTTTGTAGAGCGTCCTAGTGCGTATTCCTTTTAGGGTTTTTAGGAGATTTACTCCCTATTACTGCTGCGATCACAGCGTGGATTATAGCGTTTAGTTTAGGATGTACTAAAAGATTATACAAGGGATTTCTAATTAGATCTATATCTAATAGATCTATTACTATGTATATCCCTGTACTTATAGAGCCTCCTAGTAGTTTATTAGGGTCCTGTCCCTAAGCTTGCTTACTAACACGCGTTAGTAGTAGTCCTTTAACTTACAGTTTTCTACTTCTTCTAGGAGCTCTAGGTGCCGCTTGTAAGGGATCTGCAGAAGATACAGAATCTAGTCCTAAAGCGGGTAGGTAGGAGCTTTACTTACCACCCCTATAAGAGCTAGATAGGGTGCCCTTACCTATCTCTGTGCTCTTATAGAGTGACCTACTAATAGCACTCTCCCCTCTAGGTCTTTCCTAGGAGCTACCTATCGTGGCGTTAAAGTAAGTTAGATTACTACTATCTTAGGTAGTAAGACCCTAATCTATAACCTGTATAGATCCTTTATCTCCTATACTAAAGTTTAGTTCTAGTGTTAGTTTAGGAGTTTAGAGCCCTATTAGCTTAGGGGACTTTGTATAGATCCTTTGTGCTAAGCTAGCTATACTTAGTACCTACGCTAGAGGTGTCTGCTTAGGGGGTTGTGAATCACTAGGCTGGCTAGCCTAATTATCTACCTCCTCTAGCTCTACCCTACCCCCTAGCTCCTGCGCTAGGTTTAGTCCTCCTTACTTACTAGACTCCTTATATTACTCTACTACAATACAAAGCTAATTAAAGATATTAAGCTCTTTATATGCTTCTCCTATATTACAGATCTTATCTTTGCTAATAATATTAACTATCTTTTAAGCCTCTAACTATTAAAGCTACTCTAGATCTTTCTCTTTATAGAAAAGATCCTTATTAAAGGTAACGTTCCGCGTTGTAATAATCTAATTAAGCAAGGGGATCTATATCCTATATATATTAGATACTCTGTATCCTACTAGATATCTAATATAACCCTAAGGGTTCACCTTAAAAACCCTCTTGTAACGCCTAGCTGCTTAATCTCTATTAAGGGGGTAAGCTTAACAGCTATAGGCGTATATTCCACTCTAATTAGGGCGGAGATTAGTAGTTGCCTCCTTTATCTGCTCTAGTTGCCACCACCTAAAGTATCTAGTAAACTAACAATCTAGCACTTTAATAGGTAATATTATATTATAAGCATAGGACAGGCTTATATTGTAGAGCTAAGTCGCTGCTTTAACAATTTTAGGCCAGAGCTTTATT